>NC_086446.1:273843640-274160913 GCF_028390025.1 Pseudophryne corroboree
CGGATATCCAGAACGGACGGCCCCTGCACAGTTGTTGGTCCCGGAGCCACCAGAGCAGCGACAGACGGACCTCCGGAGTCAATGAGATCATTTGAGACCTGATCTGGTGAGGCAGGCTGTCCCATTTGGCTAGAATCAGCCTCTGGAGAGGGCGAGAGTGAAATTGAGCGTACTCCACCATGTCGAATGCTGACACCATGAGACCCAGCACCTGCATCGCCGAATGTATCGACACTTGCGGACGAGATAGGAAGCAACGAATCCTGTCCTGAAGTTTCAGGACTTTCTCCTGAGACAGGAACAACCGCTGGTTGTGAGTGTCCAATAGTGCTCCCAGATGCACCATGCTCTGAGCAGGGATCAGGGATGACTTCTTCCAGTTGATGAGCCACCCATGGGCTCTAGATGACGTAGGAGAAGTTCTGGGGAATTTGCCAGGATTAACAAGTCGTCCAAATACGTCAATATCCCGACCCCTTGACGGCGGAGTACCACCGTCATCACCGCCATGACTTTTGTAAGGACTCGCGGAGCCGTTGTTAAACCAAAAGGTAACGCCCAAAACTGGTAATGGCAGTTGTCAATCGCAAATTTCAGGTATTGCTGATGAGACACTGCTATAGGAATATGCAGGTAAGCATCCTGTATATCCAAGGAGACCATGAAGTCCCCAGGTTCCAAGGCCAGAACTATAGAGTGAAGGGTTTCCATCCGGAACTTGGAAACCTTCACAAACTGGTTCATTGCCTTGAGGTTGAGAATGGGCCAGGAGGACCCATTCGGTTTCGGGACTAGAAACAGCGGAGAATAGTACCCCCGGCCCCTCTGCGCAAGAGGCACCTGTACTACGACTTCTGTATCCAGGAGGGTCTGTACCACCGAATGTACAGAGTTTGCCTTTGTCTTGTCCAACGGGACATCTGTCTGGCAAAATCAATGAGGGGGTCGGTTTTTGAAGGCAATGGCGTAACCTCGAGTGACAACTTCCCGTACCCAGGCATCTAAAGTGGTCTTCAACCATTCCTGGGTATACCCTAGAAGCCGGCCCCCCACCCTGGGATCGCCCAGAGGGAGGCCCGCCCCTCATGCAGCAGGCTTATCTGTCTTGAAAGCTGGCTGACGGGCAGCCCAGGCTCTTTTGGTCTTAGGCTTACCAGGCTTGGAAGTGCGGGCCTGCTTCTTGTACGCCTGACCTTTTGCTTTACCTGAAGGACGAAAGGGGCGAAAGGAAGTACCTTTAGCCTTCGACATAGAAGGAGCAGTACTTGGCAGACAGGCAGTTTTGGCAGTAGCCAAGTCAGCCACAATCTTATTTAAATCCTCCCCAAACAGAATATCTCCCTTAAAAGGGAGTACCTCCAGGGTTTTTCTAGAGTCCATATCCACAGACCAGGATCTCAGCCACAATATCCGGCGAGCCAGGACTGACGTAGTAGAGGCCTTGGATTCCAGGATACCGGCATCAGAAGCCGCCTCTTTAATATAACGAGAAGCTGTGACAATATAAGACAAGCATTGTCTAGCATGATCAGAGGAGATTTCAGCATCTAACTCCAAGGCCCATGCTTCAATGGCCTCTGCAGCCCAAGTAGCTGCAATAGTGGGCCTTTGTGCAGCACCCGTGAGGGTGTAAATCGCTTTCAGACAACCCTCCACACGTTTATCCGTAGGCTCTTTTAGAGACGTGACGGTGGTGACCGCTAGAGCTGAGGAAACCACCATCCTAGCCACATGTGAGTCCACTGGAGGAGGCGTTTCCCAATTCTTAGACAGCTCCGGCGCGAGGGGATAGCGAGACAGCATCTTCTTTTGAGGCACAAACTTCGTACCCGGGTTTTCCCAGGGTTCCTGACGTATATCAATTAGGTGGTCAGAGTGAGGTAAAACTTGTTTAATCACCTTCTGACGCTTGAACCTATCTGGTTTCTTAGGAGAAACGGATGGCTCGGGATCATCCGTAATCTGTAAAATTAACTTAATAGCCTCCAAAAGATCAGGAACATCCACATGTGAACCACCCTCCCCATCAGCCGTATCCGAGTCAGAACCTGTGGGGTCAGTGTAAGTGCTGTCTTCATCCGACGAGGTGTCAGTGACAGCAGTGGATTGTGAGGAGACAAGCGCTCGCTTAGAGGACCCCTTGGACGTAGGCGAGCGACGGTCAGACTTTTTAGTAGTCAGGGACTGGTTCAACTTCTTTATTTGAGCAGTTAAATCATCCGCCCATGGCGGGTTAGCAGCAGGGACCACAAACGGTTGCACCGGCATTGGGGGTCCCATAGGGGGTGTTAGTTTCTGAACTAGCGTATGCAGAAGCATGGAAAAAGCGGCCCACGGCGGGTCATTATTTGCCCCCGTTGCCACCATCCCACTGGGGGGCAAGGAGCCCCCAGAACCAGAGCTCAAAACTGCTATATTCTCCTCATAGGTATCTGCGGCTTCAGCAACACCGGCAGTGTGTTCAGCCCCAGAACCGTTACCCTCAGAAGCAGACATGATATAACTTGCAGTATCAGGTAACACAGTACAATTTGTCAGCACCAGCAGAGATAAAGGAGAGATATGGTGACTAAATCACAGAGAAAAATACGTAATACAGTATATCTTTGTGAAAATCCTATATTAGATAAAACCTGACGCACCAAGCCCCCTCAGGTTATAGAATATAGGGATAGTAGGTTGAGTGAAAGACACAAAATGGACACCACTCAGCTATCAAATGCACACACAAATAGTCACAGTCTGTACAATGCAGAGGTTATTACTAACAATAATACTGCACTGGACTAGCTTACACAGCTATATAACAATAGATATAACAGTACACAGTAAGAACTGGATGTATATCACAGGGTAATTGTACTATAAAACCCTGACTAAATGCACTCTTTCTTAACTAACACTGACTGAAAAAAGGCAGGTAGAATACTTAAGTGTCTTGTAAAGTCACAGCACTGACACTGACAACCAGGCGGCTTTACATAGGAGGATTTGCCCAAGCATTCCCAGGAACAGTGAGCTGAGGGATAATGGCGCCGCAGACACTGCCAGGGAGTGAGGGAGAGACAGATATGCAGCTCCAGGGCGGGAACATTTGTGGGAAATGGCGCCCTGGGGCTGGGGGAGGGGCTCCAGGTCTAAGCCTTATCCCCTCTGCTGGCAAAACCACCGGGTACTGCGGGCTACTTGTAAAAAAGGTTTAGAGAGAAAACCTGACCTGCACCCATGCCCTGGTGATCTAGTGGGATCGCCTTTACTGCCACAGTGTCCACCACCAGCGTGCGCGGCCCGCCTCCCACCGGCCGCGCCGGATCGCGATAAAGTGCGGGTCCCGCGAGCGGGACCCACTTACCTCCTCCCGAAGTGCGGCCACGCGATCCCGGAGAGCCCCAGCCATGTGTGACTAACTTGGAAGAAATCCGGAGCCTCCTGCTGTAGGTACCCGGCAACCAGGGCACGGGAGTGTACAGCGCCTCTGGGGGAGAGATGGAGCTGCAGCAGACAATGTCTGCTGACATCCAGCACATTCTGTGCCTCTGCTGCAGCCCTTGTAGTCTTCTTTTTTCCTCAGAAAAAGCTTTTTCTAGAGCTGCTGTGAGCAGCTCTTCCTGTTACATGCTTGCACTGCAAGCACCAACTACAAACTGAGCTCCTGTGCACGGAGGCGCGGTGATATAAGAGGCGGCGCTATGCATCTTGGGAAGAAGGTCAAAGCTTTTGAGCCTGTTGGTGCTTCGGATCAAGATCCTACTCTACACCCCTATGTCTATCCTTGTGGAGCCCAGTGTACCCCGTAGCAGAAACCCCTGTTTTCTGGGTTTTTACTGCATTTTCATATGTACTTACCTCCGTCCACCAGGTCTCCGCTGCACAGGTAACGCCAGCTTTTGCTGGCGTTTCCCTGTAGAAGCCTATGGGGCTTCTTCCACAATGCAATGTGGAGAGGGTTCTGTGACATCCACCGCCACTGCTCTGCGTATGCGCATATGGACACGGAAGTCCAGCAGGCACAGCGCATTGCAAAGGACAGCTCTCATCGGGAGAGCTGTCCTTTGCAATACTAATCGCATATGTTAGTACATATGCGATTAGTATCAATGTGGTAAGTGGCGGGATGTACCATGATCCTTTTGTACATCCCGTCCATAGTCCTATTTAAAATTACATTAAAAAACAAATACACTAGCATATTCCTTTAATACTTAATTCACACTTTTTATATAACTGATATCTAATGTACACTTTTATAACTAAAACAGTGGCACATGAAGCTAACATAACTGATTTTTAATAATTAATTCAAAAATCCTACATCTTTGAAAATCATTTTTAACCAAACTTCCGGGATTACTTCCGGTTCTTAACCACAGATCAATAAAGTGTTTGGGAATACTTGTACTTAAGGATCAATCTAGCTGACTACAGGCATCCTTGACAAAGTGCAGATGGAGGCATGAAACGCGTTGGCCTGAAGGAACATGTGCACCCAACTTCTGGGCCTCGAAGTGATGTCAATTCTAGCAGCCAATCGCGGCCAAGTGCACTCACACACCCCAATTTGCGGAGCACTGGAGAACCCACACTGAGGGGAAGACAGGGAGAGTCTACGATATCTTGAACTACCCTGGATTTATCTATATCGATCAAAAGAGCTAGAAGCATTACTACTAATCTTATATGTTTTTTTACAGATGCCACTCTAAATTAGTGCTCACATTGATATTATTGTTTTATTAATTGTAATGAGCAGCTGCACATAACAGCGCAAAGACACTTAAGGGGACATTTACTAAGCAGTGATAAGAACGGAGAAGTGAGCCAGTGGAGAAGTTGCTCCATAAGCAATCAGCAGCTCTGTATAATTTTATAGTATGCAAATTATAGATGTTACTTCAGTGCTGCATGGGCAACTTCTCCACTGGCTCACTTCTCCACTCTTAACACTGCTTAGTAAATGTCCCCCTTACAGTCTGAATGTCATTGGATTAGCAGTGTATATCCTCCTTTACAACTTCCTCTCTTTATTTCCGTTATTCCGCTGATACACATACCACATCACTGAACAATTTCAAGAGATTTTTTAATGTTCTCACTGCTGTATCTGATTGGGTAATGCTGCCTGGATATATTGCTTTTTCTCCGCATAAATTTTACATTTCAGAGAAGGATACGTACAGTATATGAGAAATAGGTAAATACATTAACATATGAACAGCGTTGCTGGGTTTATTCACAAAGTTTTGCAAGAATATTGTATATGCACATACATTACCTATGTGGGATTCCAGCTGCTGCGTGGATCTGTGCAGGCTTGTCATTACTCAGAGGGAGAACACCAGCCCCAGATCCCCTCTTCTCTATGCACGCAAGCCTGTCAACTGCACTGAGAACAGCTTTCATCCTGTTTACCTATTATTTATTGAGAGGACTTTATGAAGACGTGTAGCAAAAAAAAAAAAAAAAAAGATCACAAGTTAAAATAGACACAGAAGTTTGTCAGGTCGGTGCAGCATAGAATTGAGACCATTATTACTGATTCTCTGGGCCAGCGGGGGAGAAATGATGATAGAAGAGTCTGTTTCACCAATACACAGATTATTTTCCTATCATAGAACATCCACTTGTAGGCAAGTGCCTTGCAGGAATTGTTTGGTGAGTGGTGTTATCTTCACAAGGTTTTCCGAATACAGCAATCCAGTTACCTGAAGGGATGAAACCATGGTTTCAGAAACAGGCCAATTCCCACTGATTAAAGTGCACCTGTCATCATAGGTGTGCGCACAGGCACCCCCTAATGTCCATCATCCCCACACACACGCCTTCTGCTGCTACGGCTGCCGCCGCCAATTCCCGTCTCTGAAGTTAAAGGGAGGAGAGCGCAGCGCACGTCTCTCCTGCCCCTCACTATGTCCCCGTCTCTGGCAGTCATTTAAAATGTCTCTCGGCTGTCAGCCAATCAGAGCTCGCGGACCGGCTCTTGAGTTTTGATTGGCTGACAGCTAGGGACACAGTGAGTGAGGTGAGGCACAGGAGAGACGCGCGCTGCGCTCTCCTCCCCTCAGCATCAGAGATGGGAATTGGTGGAAGAAGAGGAGGGTGAGCACCGCAGGGGGCATTTGTGTCTCTGGCAGCACTGGGGGCATATGTATCTGGCACCATTGGGGGCATATGTATCTGACACCATTGGGGGCATATGTATCTGACACCACTGGGGGCAATTATGTATCTGGCACCGCTGGGGGCATTTTTGTATCTGGAAGCTTGGGGGCATATATGTATCTGACAGCACTGGGGGCATATGTATCTGGCACCGCTGGGGGCATTTATGTATCTGGCAGCTTGAGGGGCATATATGTATCTGGCAGCACTGGGGGCATATGTATCTGGCAGCACTGGGGGCATTTATGTATCTGGCACCGCTGGGGGCATTTATGTATCTGGCACCGCTGGGGCATATATGTATCTGGCACCGCTGGGTGCATATATGTATTTGGCACTGCTGGGGGCATATGTGTGTTTGGCACCGCTGGGGGCATACAGTATGTGTATTTGGCACCGCTGGGGGCATACAGTATGTGTATCTGGCACTGTTGGGAAAATATGTGTATCTGGCACCGCTGGGGGCATATGTGTATCTGGCACCACTGGGGGCATTTATGTATCTGGCACCGCTGGAGGCATATATGTATCTGGCAGCTTGGGGGCATATGTATCTGGCACCACTGGGGGCATATGTTTATCTGGCAGTATGAGGGCATATGTTCATCTGGAACCACTAGGGGGCATATGTGTATATGGCACCACTGGGGGCATTGAGTAAGGGGCACCACTGGAGGGCATATG
This sequence comes from Pseudophryne corroboree, assembly GCF_028390025.1. Lineage (NCBI taxonomy): Eukaryota > Metazoa > Chordata > Amphibia > Anura > Myobatrachidae > Pseudophryne > Pseudophryne corroboree. The sequence continues at coordinate 273,850,484 of NC_086446.1, forward strand.
TGTATCTGGCATTACTGGGAGCATATGTGTAAGGGAAACTAGACACAGAATGAAGGGAGGTGAAGGCTAATAGACACAGAGTGCAGGGGGCAGGCTGAGAGGCAGAGTGCAGGGTGGGAGTCTGAGAGGCACAGAGTGAGGTGGATTGGAAGAGATGCGTGACAGGGAGACACAGGTGGGAGATGAATGTTGATGAGAGACAACGCTGGGAGGGGGTGATGGTGGTGGTGAAAGACAACGCAGGGAGGGGAAGAGATGGTGTGGCTGGGAGGTGACGGTGTGGCTGAGAGACACAGGGAGGAGATGATGGTGGTGTGGCTTAGAGACTCAGGGGGTAGGAGGTGACATGAGTCTGGTTGAACCTCTGTGACATTATGATGTTCTTGGTTATATTCCTACACAAAAAAAACATCAAAACATCTTCTGGACCATGTAATTTCCTACATGAATAGTGATTAATGATAGAAGTTGCTGTCTGCCCAGGGAGGACATTTCTTCAGAGGTTCCCCGTTGTGAGAAACCACCACATAATGTAAGTAAGGTGCATATGGAATGGAGAGGAATGCTCTCAGAGTAATGAGAAAAAGGTGGTGTGTCATGACACGCTCACATTTGCAGCGACCACGCCCCTTGTGGTATGTGATTTATATTGCTTTGAGTGCCAATAGGTGGTGCTAGACACACCCAATAGGCGGTGCTAGACATACCCAGTAGGTGGTGCTAAATACACCCCTTCGATGGTGCAGCCCCTAATAAAATGTTCTGCGCACGCCTATGCCTGTCATCTGATTACACATGGAATGCAACTTTTTATGTTTGGACTGGATACTCAGTGAAAGCTTACACTATTCATTCACGGTATCCAGATGATAGATCTACAATGTTTAGGTGAGACAGTCAATAGGTCGCCAACATATGGTAGATCTATTATACCGCACCCTCCACTCACTGTGACTAGGCACTACTAGAGACATTACAGATGTCGCTGCTTCTTAATGAATGGATACATGTCAATTGAGGATAATGTCATTTTTCATTGGTTCTCATTGTTAAATATTCTTATTTTATTTTTAAGTGGGCTATCTTGTGGATAAAGTTTTTGCTGTTACTAAAGTGGTGAGAGGGTTTTGAGAGTCCTTCATGTAATCTGCTAATTAAAAATCAGCAAACAAATCTATTAGAGCAAATCTTGTGCAATATTTATATAAATTATAAGCAAGCACAATATAAACATTTCACATACAAAAAAAATTAAAAATACATAAAATAAATACTGTTGGGGAGTACACAAAAGTGGCAGGACATGTATTGCCCCTATGCAAGAATATATGTAATACAGTATCTATGGTGGGATTTTGAATATTACTCTGTTACCTTTGGTAGATTTAAAAGGGAGACCTAGGGTTATATTTACTAAAGTGCAGGTTATAGATGGGGAGATTTGCCCATATCAACTAAATAGATACTAGCTATTATCTTCTAGAACCGTGGTTCCCAAACTCCGTCCACAAGGAGCACTAATGGTCCAAGTTTTAAGTATATTCATGCTCTATAGTGTGGAATAACATGAACTGGAGGCATGTAGTGTGGCATAATATGAACTAGGGACACTGTATGTTATAATGTGAATTGGGGGTATTTTGTTGCATACAGTAATGAATACTGGCAGCCCTGCATTGTGACATAATGTGAAGTAGGGCACTACTACTGTATGGACCAAGAAATGAACTAGGGCAAAATTACGGGGTATAAAATGAACAACTGCGGTGGAGAGGAGTCTTTCTAGAATCACTGGGACAGGGGCTCCTTCAATATGTTGCTATGGGGCCCACAAAGTTCTGGCTACACCCCTGGTTGGGAATTCCTGCCCTAAAGTCTTGACAGCAATATGTTTCTACCTGAGCTTCTGTGTCTACCCTTAAGGTGTGTACACATGGTGAGATCCTTGCTATGCCCGATTTTGACTATGCAATTTCCCTTGAATTCCCCCAGAGCCCACATAGCACAGATAGTACAGATTATGACTATCTGTACTTTCGATTTTGTCTATGTACGATTTTGACTAAGTGCCAATTTTGACTATACTTTGTAGTAGATAGTACACCAGATAGTCTAGATTGACTTGCCTGCACAGTCTATCTAGCCTTGCGATGCGCATTGGGGGGGGGGGGGGGGTCATTCCGAGTTGTTCGCTAGTTGTCGATTTTCGCTATACTGCGATTAGTCACTTACTGTGCATGCGCAAGGTTCGCAGAGCGCATGCGTTTAGTTATTTTACACAAAAGTTAGGTATTTTACTCACGGCATAACAAAGCTTTTTCATCGTTCTGGTGATCGTAGTGTGATTGACAGGAAGTGGGTGTTTCTGGGCGGAAACTGGCCGTTTTCTGGGAGTGTGCAAAAAAACGCTGGCGTTTCTGGGAAAAACGCGGGAGTGTCTGAAGAAACGGGGGAGTGTCTGGGCGAACGCTGGGCGTGTTTGTGACGTCAAACCAGGAACGAAACTGACTGAACTGATCGCAATGTAGGAGTAAGTCTGGAGCTACTCAGAAACTGCTAAGAAATTTCTATTCGCAATTCTGCTAATCTTTCGTTCGCAATTCTGCTATGCTAAGATACACTCCCAGAGGGCAGCGGCTTAGCGTGTGCAATGCTGCTAAAAGCAGCTAGCGAGCGAACAACTCGGAATGAGGGCCCGGGATCTAATCGGTATCGTAAGCTGCCTAACACCTTTGCGATTTCCACTAACTTTCCTTAAGATTTTGACTATATAGTCAAAATCTTACAGATTTATATCGCCGTGTTTACACCTTAAAACACAGTTAGGTCCACACCAGAATGCTATTAAAATAACTTGGTATTAAGAAATGATGTATTTGCAGAGCACTCAGATGATTACAACTGTAAAGTGTGTTATTTTCAAGCCATGGTTCACCCAGAAATAAAAAAGTTTTTAAAGCTTTATGTCAGTGGTTCTCAAACTGTGTACCTAGACTCTCTGGGGTGCCTTGGGGCACTTGCAGAGGTACCTTGGATTGGTGGTCAAATTATTTTTGTTCAATGTAATTGGTAAAACCAGTGCCTGTGGCTGTCAATTCAAACTATGTTGCCAAATAGAAGCAAATCTTGTCCCTCACCGCACAATTGCACCCAAGGATGACATATATAAACACAATTTACTTAATTTAATATTTCTTTTTAAATTTCTCAATAAGAAACTTTTGTCCTAGGGGGCCGTGAAAAAAATTCTGATACTTTAGGGCGCTATGATTCAAAATGTTTGGTAACCACTGCTTTATGTACATCTTTTTTACATTTATTATGGTTATTGTTCCACAGGGGTCACTAGCTGCAGCTATAAGCATGCTATTGCATGTATCTCTTGAACCTCCAGCATGCAGAAACTGCCAGGGTTTGTGGGACCTGTGGTCCCTATGTTTTTTTTACAAATACCATTTCCTGGTCACCAACTACAAGGTAGCGTCTAGTTTCCCTTCGTGGAGAGGACCTTTCCCATAAGCCCCTGGGTCAATGTCACAATCTATTTGTAATAGTAACCTGCGGCGAGCGAAGCGGAGCGAGACACTGAGCCCGCGAGGCTCCACTGGTGCATAGACAAATGAAAACAACCTCAAACGAACGGAGAACAGAGAAAATATTTAGCTGCTGTAAGGGGGAAGTTTTCTTCTGCTCTTTCGTTATGTCACTTCCAGGTCCTTATCACGAAGGTAACATAGACATAACCCCAACTACAAATTGTGTACCCCATGCCATACTTGCCTACCTGACCCTCTCCATGAGGGAGAAAATGCTCTGTTCCTGGACTTTCCTGGTAATGTATGATTGCCATCACCTGTGGTGAAACACCTTTCTTATCAATTAACTAGCTCACCACAGGTGATGGCAATCATACATTACCAGGAAAGACCAGGAACAGAGCATTTTCTCCCTCATGGAGAGGGTCAGGTAGGAATGTATGCCCCATGCCCATTATTAACCTACTTAAGAGTGCATCAGCGGTGCTTCTTATTGATTTGGTGGAGCTGTAGCAATGCTTTTCAAAGTTTTATTTATAGTAAGGTTGGCAAAGTAAATACAAAAAGAAAGTTTGATGTATTTGTTGAATATTTTCCAGCTGTATTTGATGACTTCTGAATTGGAAGATTATCAGAGATTTTGTAATGCCCATATATTTTTCTTTTCTTTTGTAGAACAACATTTTAGTTGATTCTTGAGTATCCAAAATTTGCCTCACACTGCATACCTCCCAACATGACCCTTTCCAGGAGGGACAAACTGCTCTGTTCCTCGACTTCACTCTTAATTTTAGATTGCCATCACCTGTGTTAAAACACTTTTGTCATCAATTAAGCTGTTGAAAGCAGGTGGCAGCAATCCTAAATTATGAGGGAAATCCAGGAACAGAGCAATTTATCCCTCCTGGTCACCATATGGTTGATAAGGTCGACAGGTTCAAATGGTTGATATAACAGTGGTCAACACAACATATAGTCGGCACAAGTTTTTGGAAAGTTTTAAAAAAATTTCAACTTTTTCATACTTTAAGATCCACGTGGACTATGATAGAGAATGGTAATCTGCCCGTAGCATGGCGATCGAAGCGAACCATGCGAGGGGATACAGTACACTAATTGGGGTTTTATGTGCTGAACCCTACAATTTGGCACAAAAAAAAACATTAAAAACTCATGTCGATCTTTTCATATGTTGACCATTCCCATTTTGACCATTTCATTGTATTGACCTTGTGCATGATGACCTTTTATGGTTGACCTAGACACTGTTGACCTTTTGACCTGTATGTTACTAGGGGGTCTACCTATCAGTTGATCTTTACAGGAGTGGTGGAGATACCCAAGTTGATGGAATTGGTACAAGTGTTTGTTGGGTGTATTGTATTTTGTCTTTTGCTCTGAAAATGCAGGGAAAGTTTGAGCGTGTGTACTGTAAAATCACTTAGACACTGGGCACCACCCAGTAACCAGAGAACAGGAGTGCTGGCATTGAGCTTGCTTGAATTTGGAGTAAACAAAAACTGTAATTATGTTGGATGAAACAGAGCAAAGGGAAAAGCCTTTTGGTGCAATTCTACACCAACAGGGGTAAGAAAACTACTGGTTGGGATACTACCACCTCGGGGCAATGATGTCATGGGAGTCAGAGTTGGGAGGAGAAGGATGCCACCTCGACACCCTCTTTAGTAGAAGGAGTAAGGAGGGATGTGGTGTGGTGTAGTCATGTGCTTTCCTTGCTTCAGATGGTCTCACCTACAAGCTGCCGAGATGTTGTAGATGGTAGGCGGTTAACATACCGCCGCACGGTATCCGACAGTCACAATGCCGATGCTGGGATCCATAGAGGGAGAATATAACCTGCGCGAGCCACTGTTCCTGCAGCGTGGTGAGTGCAGCAGGGTGTGGTATAGCGGTTCGAATCAATTTTTCCCGACAAAGATTAGTCCGACAGTGATTGTCAGACAATTTAGTTTTACCGTCAAACTATGGTTCGACATTAATCATACCTCGACATAGATAACTTAGACAATGAAAGTAAACAGACCTCTCGAAGATCGACAGCGTGTATGCAGACATTAAAAAAGCCCGACAATTATCAATTAGATACGTATTACACAGACACTGTTGAAGACCGACAAAGCATATATAGACATTTTAAAGTCCGACAGGACATAAGTCAGATAAGCTCAAGACCGACAAACAAAAGACCGACAAAATATATGTAGACATTTTAAAGTCCGACAGGACATAAGTCAGATAAGCACAAGACCGACAAACAAAAGACCGACAAAACATATGTAGACATTATAAAGTCCGACAGGACATAAGTCAGATAAGCTCAAGACCGACAAACATTCATTATCAAAAAATAATATTACACATAACTGAGACTTGTAGTTCTCCTAACCACCCCTGTACACTCAGTCATGGCGTCGCCACCATACCTGGACGCAACGCTCTCAATAGCTATTGCGGGTGGACGGGACTCATAGCGCCTCGCCTTGGACGGTCCCCCGTCTCCAGCAATAGCTACTGAGGGGTGTGTGTGTGTGTGTGGGGGGGGGGGGGGAGGGTGTGGTTCACCCCGCAACACCAGAGCATCAATATAATAGTGAACATGAACACTGTGCATGTTTAATGATTTCAACACAGGCCCTTATCATCTGTCCTGAGACTTGTAGTTCTCCTAACCACAGGATCAGGGCGCCCAGACATCGCGGGGGGGGGGGGGGGACGGAAGAGGGGTGACTGAGGGGGGGGTGCTTTGCGGGGAAGGGTGGGGGGGTGTGGGGTTTGGCCTTGCACTCATGACTTTGGCCTGTATGGTTTGGGCTTGGTACCTGTAAGGCTGACAGGTGTGGCTGGGACCTGTAGTTCCACGGACGAGGGTAGCGCCGGGGGTAACGCTGTTGGCGTAGGCGCGTCTGAGGTTAGACGGCATGGTGCCGTTGCTGGGGTGACGATGGAGTTGTCCAGGACAGGGCGCCCAGACATCGCGCGGGGGGGGGGGGGGGGGGGGGGGCGGACGGAAGAGGGGTGACTGAGGGGACGGGGTGCTTTGCGGGGAAGGGTGGGGGGGGGGGTGGGGGGTTTGGCCTTGCACTCATGACTTTGGCCTGTATGGTTTGGGCTTGGTAGCTGTAAGGCTGACAGGTGTGGCTGGGACCTGTAGTTCCACGGATGAGGGTAGCGCCGTGGGCTGTTGGGGTGACCACCGTCCACCCGCCTAACCTATTTGAAGCTGAGGGTACAGGTGTGTACGCGGCGACATGTATGTAGGAGGGTAGTGTTGGGGAAATGAAAGTCTCAGAAGTCTATGATATTGATATATTGGCCCCTGTCCTAATAATCTGTCGGTGTTTTGCGTGCCGGTATTATTTTATTCTTTTTATATGTATGTATTGTCTAGGTATATGATGTCGGTCTTTTATGTGTCGGTATTATTGCTGTCTGTTTTATGATTTGTCGATCATTTGCATGTCTATGCATACACTGTCGGTCTTTTACTTGTCGATATTATCGAGGTCTGTTTGATTAATTGTCGGTCTTTTTTACTGTCTATGTATGCACTGTCGGGTTTTTGTCATGTCGGTCAAATGCACGTCTGACTTGTGTTTTGTCGGTCTTTTGTGTGTCTGCATATATACTGTCGGTCTGTTGTGTTTCGGTATAAATCTTGTCTGATGAAGGACTTGTCGGTCTGTTGTGTTGTCGATTTATGCGATGTCGGTTTAGAGGTGTTCGATGTGACTGTTGTCTGACTTATGAACTGTCGGTCTTTGTTCTGTCGGACTGTTGGTCTTGTCGGGCTTTCCTTTGTCTTTATTTTAACTTTGTCTGACTTTTAACTGTCGGTCTCTCACTATTGTCTAACTGGTGTCTTTCTGTCTTCTGTTGTCGGTCTTTTCGCTGTCTGTATTCTTCATGTCGGCGAGTCAGCCGGAACCCGTGCAGCAAGCCCGCAAGGGGCTTACTAGCACTTGCCACTCTGCCGTCATCCTGGTGGCCGGGATGCTGGTGTCGATATAAATCACACTGATCCCTTGTAGACAGTCATGGAATGCAGGCCGGATGAAGACTCTCTCTGGAAAAAGACTGAGGTTAGGACCAGGCAGTAATATGATGGTTAGGCAGGGAAAGAAAGACACCAGCAAATAACGAGGAATAGAGCACTACAGTTGCTGGACCAGGTAATTCATCATTGCCACAATGACCTCAGACCCCATTTTTCAGTCATGCATACTCACCCCTAAGGTGCAACCATGCCCGTAGTGCCCGTCTGGCAAGTTGACATGCTTCTGGAAGTGCCCTTCATCTGTCCTAGCACAAACGTGCATTGGACAGACCCGGCCTACAAAACATATACTTTACCAGTGTAGACTTGTCCCCATGATTGTAGTCTCATTGCACCCAAGCTTAACCCCTGCAATAAAACACACACAGCCCATCCACCCTGGTCACGCTACCTCATACTTATTTTCCACAGTGTAAACCCATGCCAGCCTAACTACATGACATAAATGACTGGGCCTTATGGCAATAACTAACCCTAGTATAACAACAACAAAACAATAAACAGGCTGGGTGTAGTGGACTAACTTAATACTAATAATTGATCTACCTCTAAATTTCACAGTATAGGAAAAACAATGCAGTGAGACACTATGAATTAAAATGCAAACAGGTAATTACATCACTATCCTACCTTTCATGTGGAAACCTATCTGCTTGGAGACAAAGTTTGCCTAGGTCTGCGCTGCACAGAGAGGGGTCACCTCCTATACAGGGAGTTAGTTATGCTACGCACATACTGTAAAGGGCCAACTCTAACCTGTGGCACATGGCAGGTCACTCTGGTGACTGAAAATACTAGACAATGTCAGGAAAATGGTCATCCTGGAAAAAAGGAGTATATGGTGTGGGAGCCAGAAAGCCCCTTCAAACCTCTATTTATAAGCCAGCACACATGGCTACAATGTAGCATGAGCCTAGTGCACTATATCAACTAGACTTAGTGAGGCACTGGCCTAGCACCCGATATTAATGCCATGGCCTAATGCCAAATTATAAAGGAGTCACAAGCCTAGCACCCGAATTACAAAGGGCACGGCCCAGTGCTGAAGTACAGGGGTCAGCATCACTCCTCCGCTGGGACTTGTCACCTTCACAGATAGTCCCCTGACGTCTTCAGCTTTCTTTCTGCTGCCATTCTCCAGTCTCCCACCGTCTTGTTTCCAGAGAGTCTTGTCCTATTTGCTGCCATTCTGCTCTCTACCAGCTTGCAGTAGTTAATACAAACAGCAACAAGGAGTTGGAGAGTGATGAAGAATCCTAATTGGTCAGCCAGCAGTAAGCCATGATAAGCTTGGAACCAGTGGACATTTTGAAATGCTGCAGCGTCTCCTCCACCAGCACTGTAATCCCATGCTCAGTCTCTACACACTTCAAGAAGTTGGCCATACTTTTGCAGCTTTGGTGGTGTTCCATTGCATATTGGACAAACTGTACTGCTAATGGCGGACCTCCACCATCCACAGAAAGCAGAAAGATATGCATTTGTATTTTCAGACTTTGCTTGGTTCATATTGTTTGTCTGAATTTGAATATATGTATAGTTATATGAAGTTGAAGGGTTTGAAATAGATAATGGAGCTTTGGGAGTACTGCAATAATGTGCCCTAGCCAAGAAATGAAATCTTGACTCCCATTTCCTAAGGTCATTTTTTTAGGATAACATTTACAGGGCAAACTTTTCCAAAGAAGCGTTAGAAATATATTAAGCACATTGTTTTGTTTGGGTGTGGATTTTGTGTAGCAAGTTTGCATTCATTCTAATCTTAAATTCTAATTGGAAGAGGGCAAAGCTGAACTAGATGGAGCGAATGTGGCTCATAGTGGATATAGTGGATGTTGTCATAGCTATAAGTGTGTATTATTGGTGATAGTATAGGTGTGAGTAGGGTAAGCTGTAATAAAGAGCTAGGCAAACCATAACAAATACTTAGAGGTGACATTAGTGATTCCAAGGAATGCCAGGAGCTAAAACTGTTGCTGAGGGATGGTGTTACTGTTACAGCACTGGTGTCACCGATGATGCCAAATGTTCCTATCTAATCCCAAAGTTTTATTTAAGTCATACTCTGTGCTGCGGTTAATGCTCTGTTTAACTAAATTTACAATATATACCACTTAAAGAGATTACAAGAATTATTTGTGTCTGCTCTAACAAAATCACTATTTTCACTATTTCTATCATTACTGTTCACTCCCCTGCCCCCACCCCCTTCTTTTCATCTGCTCTATTTTGCTCTCCTGCTTCCCCTTACTGTCGTTCCCACAGTGTTTCCTTCCTTCCTTCCTTCCTTCCTTCCTTCCTTCCTTCCTTCCTTCCTTCCTTCCTTCCTTCCGTTATGTCAACATTGTTAATATGCTGACATTCTCAGAATGTCAACATGTGAAATGCTAACATTGTTTGAATGTCGACATAAGGATTAGTATTAGGCTGCAGGGTAGGATTTAGGATAGAAATACTTACCAGACTGCTGCAACATCGCAAGTTTGACCTGGAAATGATGGTCATATGACAGCCAGTACCTGGAAGATGCCGCTGGAGCCACTGCAACCACCGGGAGAAGGTAAGTCAGCTCTGGGACACCAGAATACAATGTCAACATTCTAACATTTCTACATTTCATCATTGTCTACATAATGATATTTTGAATATCAACATTATTTCATATACAACCTTCCGGAAGAAGCTTGCTGTGAAAGAACTGCAATTACTCCAACAGAAGAGAAATCCACTTCACAGATAAATGGACATATGGGGTCTGTGTGCCTTAAGATAGGAGCAGAGGCAAACACCTGTTTTAATTGAAAGTTTGAGGCTCGGCAGGAGGTCAATTCCTTGGATATGCTGATCTTCAAGATAAGGCTATGATGAGTACAATCAAACTAGAGCAGCCTACCTGATTTAATTGCTACAGTACCACTTTGTATTTTATTTTCCAAATGTACACTATATGGACAAAAGTATTTGGCCACACCTGTTAGTTATTGAATTCAGGTGTTTCAATCAGACCCTTTGCCACAGGTGTATAAAATTAAGCACCTAGCCATGCAGTCTCCCTTTGTAAATATTTGTGATACTAAATTGGTCATTCTGAAGCGCTCAGTGACTTCAAGCGTGGTACTGTGATAGGATGCACCTTTGCAATAAGACGGTTTGTGACATTTCATCCCTGCTGCAGAGCCGGATTAAGGGGGTAGCTCTGGGGGTAAGTAACCCCAGGCCCCCCTGCCTGCAAGGGCCCCCCCGCGCCGAGAGCCGCCACAGATCGGATCTCTATTAAGGATCCGATCCACAAGGCTGCGCTCGCCACTAACAGCAGCCTGCTGTCAGTGGTAAGCACAACCCTGTGGATCGGATCCTTAATAGAGATCTGATCTGAGATCCAATCTGTGGCGGGTCGCAGCGGTCAGAGACGCCTGCGCTGCAGGGCTTTGCTGGGCTGCTTGTGGAGCAGCGGCTCAGCAGCAGCTCAGTGCCGGCTGCTCTGGGATCATGATGGTATCTCACGTCCTGCGGCGCTGTCAGCGAGTGGTGGGCTGGGTGCCGGTACTCACTCTGGTAGTGTGCTAGTCCTATTACGCCTATGTACTAGAACTGTGTGTCTTTAAGTACTGCGCTCAATTCATATACGTGTGTGCAAAACAGGATGTCTGTGTTATGTGTGTGCAGTAGCCATGATGTGTGTAGGATATATGTGTAACATGTATCTCTATCTATATATACAGTATAGATGTGTGTGTGTGTGTGTGTGTGTGTGTGTGTGTGTGTGTGTATGTGTATATATATATATATATATATATATATATATACATATAGCAATTGAATTGACACTCACTGTTTCTGTGAATGTTGCTCTGGTGCCTTCCGGAATGAATTCACATGTGTAGCAATCCTGGCAAGCGGCTGCACTCAGAGACTGGTCACGGCTGGTCAAGAGCAAAAAGTGCTTTTAATTAATCACTCCATGTCCAACGTTTTGGGGCCACAATGCCCCTTTTTTAAGGTGATGTCAGTGCATTACAACATACCTTTACAACAGTGCATTACAACATACCTTTATAAATGAGAAGACCCGCGATACAGGCTTCTCCTGATGAAGGTGAATAAATGTCACCAAAAGGTTGAGTTCATGTGAGACCCTGTTGAATTTATTCTTGAGTGCCGTCTATTGCCCTGTCTGTATAAGTATATATGTGTGTACAAGTCTGTCTATCTATCTATCTATCTATCTATCTATCTATCTCTATCTATACACATTTAAATATACGCGTGTGTGTGTGTGTGTGTGTGTGTGTGTGTGTGTGTGTATATATACACACACACACACACACACACACACACACACACACACACACACACACACAGTATCCAGAAATTACCGGCACTACACCTTGTATAATAATGCCTCCGGTGCCCTCCAGCTAATACAGCATATATACCAGTCACACTACGGCGGCACTCCATGAGGACTTTCTCAGGTAGGTAAAAAAAAGAGACAGACGCTCTGCCTAGCTGTTAACGTTTCAGTTATGAAAACTTTTGTCAGAACAACATGTGCAATACAAAAAGCATACCTTTATACCATCACCGCATCACCCTCTGCTTCTCCGGCGCGGCTGCCAGGCGGGTCCGGATGACGTCACCACCCACGTGCGCGGTGCGCTCCTTTCCCCGTCATGGCGCCAGTCACCTAGGCAACATACAAACAAACAGTACATCACATTATACCAGTGCATTGTTACACTGTGGTATAATGTGATGTACTGTTTGTTTATATGTTGCCTAGGTGGACGGGGAAAGGAGCGCGCCGCGCACGTGGATGGTGACGTCATCCGGACCCGCCTGGCAGTCGCGCCGGAGAAGCAGAGGGTGATGCGGTGATGGTATAAAGGTATGCTTTTTGTATAGCACATGTTGTTCTGACAAAAGTCTTAATAACTGAAACGTTAACAGCTTGGCAGAGCGTCTGTCTCTTTTTTTAATCTATCTGAGAAAGTCCTCATGGAGTGCCGCCGTAGTGTGACTGGCATACACACACAGTATTATACTGTATACACAGTATATAAAATAATATATCCAAACTACCAGATACCCCTAACTTCAAATAATACAGCATGTTTTATATATACAGTATATATATATATATATATATATATAGAGAGAGAGAGAGAGAGAGAGAGAGACAAGGAAAAATATTGCGCCACTTGTGATAGAATACAGATATGTTGTACAGTGTGCAATCTAAAAAATACTAAAAAACACTCCCCTCTATTGTTAATGGGGCATCTGCTGAGTCCCTCAAAAAATAGGGGTGGTAAGCCCCTGAAACAATGTGAATGGAAGGGGGGATGAGGGCTATATAGCGACTATAGTGTTATTACAATATACAGTTGCCACTTCTAAAAATATATATTTATTAGTGTAAATGTAAAAGAATCATATATAAAAAAGGCATACATAAAAAGGCATATACAGGTTGAGTATCCCATATCCAAATATTCCGAAATACGGAATATTCCGAAATACGGACTTTTTTGAGTGAGACTGAGATAGTGAAACCTTTGTTTTTTGATGGCTCAGTGTACACAAACTTTGTTTAATACTCAAAGTTATAAAAAATATTGTATTAAATGAACTTCAGACTGTGTGTATAAGGTGTATATGACACATAAATAAATTCTGTGAATGTACACACACTTTGTTTAATGCACAAAGTTATAAAAAATATTGGCTAAAATGACCTTCAGGCTGTGTGTATATGGTATATATGAAACATAAATGCATTCTGTGCTTAGATTTAGGTCCCATCACCATAATATCTCGTTATGGTATGCAATTATTCCAAAATACAGAAAAATCCGATATCCAAAATTCCTCTGGTCCCAAGCATTTTGGATAAGGGATACTCAACCTGTATAAAAATGGGACAACAACACATGCACAGCTGGACTAAAAACACTAAAAATGAAACTTTAAAATCGTAATAAGATCAAGTAAAATGGATATTTCCTTATCTTAGGTGAGGTAAGTGCAGGATTTCCCCAACGCGTTTCGTCTCAAAAGACCCTTTGAAGAAGTCTTTTGAGACGAAACGCGTTGGGTAAATCCTGCACTTACCTCACCTAAGATAAGGAAATATCCATTTTACTTGATCTTATTACGATTTTAAAGTTTCATTTTTAGTGTTTTAGTCCAGCTGTGCATGTGTTGTTGTCCCATTTTTATATATGCCTTTTTATGTATGCCTTTTTTATATATGATTCTTTTACATTTATACTAATAAATATATTTTTTTAGAAGTGGCAACTGTATATTGTAATAACACTATAGTCGCTATATATCCCTCATCCCCCCTTCCATACATATATATATATATATATATATATATATATATATACATACACTGCTCAAAAAAATAAAGGGAACACTTAAACAACACAATGTAACTCCAAGTCAATCACACTTCTGTGAAATCAAACTGTCCACTTAGGAAGCAACACTGATGAAACCGTTCTAATGCTATAACGGAGAAACATGTTAAGGAAATTGGCACTGGTGCTGAGAGTAAACTGATTGTTTTGGACTGTTGGCCTCCACTTGCTCAGATATCCAGCTACACACGGGCGCATCACAGCCGTATGACAGGTGATCTCAGCCGGGGGCTGTCCTACCACATTTGGTTTGTTCTGGCTCGAGCAGACTGAGACCACATATCCAGCTTTGTTCCGGCTAAAGATACAGCTTGCGGTGTATAGCCACAGTCGTCGGCCGCTCCATTCAATAAGAAGCATCACGTTCCAGCCTGCGGTGAGGTGAGGTGAAAACATTGCACTGACCTTACCGGTCACTGTAATTTGTATAAACCCCATACCACGCCAGCAGTATAAAAGTGAAGTAGAGCGGCAAATGGTTAATACCGGGTCCTGGTGAGTGCACACATCAGGATATTTTGGATCTAATGACTGCAGCTTTTGTATCCATTTAAACATCTGGACTCTCAATTATAGCAAACTTGCTATAGTCAGTGTATATATCCTTATACACAAAGAATTCCTAGGATATAAAAATAACTGGATATCAAGTAATTCTGGCCAAACTAGCCTATTAAGATACATAATATATGGCTATGGACTGCCTATACATTTATGAACTTTAAGAATAATTTGGAGCCATACAGTTTGTCAGTATCAATCGAGGTGTCTTTCAGCTTTTTTAAAGTGCCATACATGCATCATTTATGTATATAAATGTGATTATTTTTATCTATATTTACTTTTTAATATATCTAATAAATGTGATTGGAATTTAAGCGCTCTCTATTAAGTACCTTATGTTTGTATATTGACTATAGTTTAACCCTAGGCTATTAAGTGGGAGCAGCTTGTATAATTGCCTGGTGATTAGTATAATTCTTAGCCATTTATTGATGAATTGGTGATCTAACCACTAACTGTTGCGCCTGGATTTTTGTTCACTCACTGGTACACGTGGGAACATCAGAAAAACTCTGGTGTTTCCCCTGGTACCTGTGAGCACACAAAATATATATTTTTGTTGTTTCTATCCTCCAGCATGACTGGTTTGGCAGTGGGTCAGTAATGGTGTGGGGTGGCATTTCTTTGGGGGCCGCACAGCCCTCCATGTGCTCACCAGAGGTAGCCTGACTGCCATTAGGTACCGAGATGAGATCCTCAGACCCCTTGTGAGACAATATGCTGGTGCAGTTGGCCCTGGGTTCCTCCTAATGCAAGACAATGCTAGACCTCATGTGGCTGGAGTGTGTCAGCAGTTCCTGCAAGACGAAGGCATTGATGTTATGGACTGGCCCGCCCGTTCCCCATACCTGAATCCAATTGAGCACACCTGGGACATCATGTCTCGCTCCATCCACCAACGCCACGTTGTACCACAGACTGTCCAGGAGTTGGCGGATGCTTTAGTCCAGGTCTGGGCGGAGATCCCTCAGGAGACCATCTGCCACCTCATCAGGAGCATGCCCAGGCGTTGTAGGGAGGTCATACAGGCACGTGGAGGCCACACACACTACTGAGCCTCATTTTGACTTGTTTTAAGGACATTACATCACATTTGGATCAGCCTGTAGTGTGTTTTTCCACTTTAATTTTGAGCGTGACTCCAAATCCAGACCTCCATGGGTTAATAAATTTGATTTCCATTGATAATTTTTGTGTGATTTTTAGTGATGAGCTGGTTCGGTTCCTCGGGATACGAACACCCACGAACTTCACCCATTTTACACGGTTCCGAAGCAGACTGGGATCTTCCCGCCTTGCTCGGTTAACCCGAGCGCGCCCTAACGTCATCATCCCGCTGTCGGATTCTCGCGAGATTCGTATTCTATATAAGGAGCCATGTGTCATCGCCATTTTCACTCGTGCTTTGGAGATGATAGCGAGAGGACGTGGCTGCATTCTCTCAGTTTCTGTGTTCAGTGTGCTGCAAATATCTGTGCTCAGTGTGCTGCAAATATCTGTGCTCAGTGTGCTTGCAAATATCTGTGCTCAGTGTGCTGAAAATATCTACGTTCTCTGCCTGAAAAACGCTCCATACCTGTGCTCAGTGTCGGACTGGGGCATGTAGGGCCCACCGGAGAAACGCAGTAGTAGGGGCCCATATTAGGGGTGTGGCCAGTCTGCACAGGGGGTGTGGCCTGCCACTTCATTGGTTTGACTAACCATTAGTGAGTGCAACGTTTTGGGCCCCTTCATAAATATATACAGCAATTCAGCTGCTGCATGCATGATAATGTACCAGATTAATAACAGATTAATAACAACAATGCACTGTACAAAATACACCATAGTCCAGTATAAGGTAACATATGTATAATGTATAATTCAAGTGCACAGTCTGGAATCTGATCCTTAGAGGAGGAGGTGGGCCCCCAGGCAGTGGGGCCCACCAGTGGTTTCCCCTGTACCCCCGTGGGCCAGTCCTAGCCTGCCTGTGCTGCATTGTAGTATATAGTAGGAGGACAGTGCAGAATTTTGCTGTGACCACCAGTATATAAATAGCAGTACGGTACAGTAGTCCACTGCTCTACCTCTGTGTCGTCAAGTATACTATGCATCCATACCTGTGCTGCATTTTAGTTGTGCGCAGTATATAGTAGGAGAACAGGTCAGAATTTTGCTGACCACCAATATATATATAGCAGTACGGTACAGTAGTCCACTGCTCTACCTCTATGCATCCATACCTGTGCTGCATTTTAGTTGTGCGCAGTATATACTAGGAGGACAGTGCAGAATTTTGCTGACCACCAGTATATATATAGTAGTACGGTACAGTAGTCCACTGCTCTACCTCTGTGTCGTCAAGTATACTATGCATCCATACCTGTGTTGCATTTTAGTTGTGCGCAGTATATAGTAGGAGGACAGTGCAGAATTTTACTGACCACCAGTATATATATAGCAGTACGGTACAGTAGTCCACTGCTCTACCTCTGTGTCGTCAAGTATATTATGCATCCAAACCTGTGCTGCATTTTAGTTGTGTGCAGTATACAGTAGGAGGACAGTGCAGAAATTTGCTGACCACCAGTATATATATATATATATATATAGCAGTACGGTACAGTAGTCCACTGCTCTACCTCTGTGTCGTCAAGTATACTACAAAAGTTCAGTAAAATGACCCAAAAATCAAAATTAAAAGCGTCTGATGAGAAGCGTAAACTTGCCAATATGCCATTTACGACGCAGAGTGGCAAGGAACGGCTGAGGCCCTGGCCTATGTTCATGGCTAGTGGTTCAGATTCACATGAGGATGGAAGCACTCATCCTCTCGCTAGAAAACTGCAGTGCCACTCCTAGATGGGCCAGGTGTTTGTGTCGGCCACTTGGGTCGCTTAGTTTAGCCATCCAACGACCTTGGTGCACCTCTTTTTTTCTTTGCATCATGTGCTGTTTGGGGACTATTTTTTAAATCTGCCATCCTGTCTGACACTGCAGTGCCACTCCTAGATCGGCCAGGTGTTTGTGTCGGCCACTTGGGTCGCTTAGCTAAGCCATCCAGCGACCTTGGTGCACCTCTTTTTTTCTTTGCATCATGTGCTGTTTGGGGACTATTTTTTAAATCTGCCATCCTGTCTGACACTGCAGTGCCACTCCTAGATGGGCCAGGTGTTTGTGTCGGCCACTTGGGTCCCTTAGCTTAGCCATCCAGCGACCTTGGTGCACCTCTTTTTTTTCTTTGCATCATCTGCTGTTTGGGGACTATTTTTTAAATCTGCCATCCTGTCTGACACTGCAGTGCCACTCCTAGATGGGTCAGGTGTTTGTGTCGGCCACTTGGGTCGCTTAGCTTAGTCACACAGCTACCTCATTGCACCTCTTTTTTTCTTTGCATCATGTGCTGTTTGGGGACTATTTTTTAAATCTGCCATCCTGTCTGACACTGCAGTGCCACTCCTAGATGGGCCAGGTGTTTGTGTCGGCCACTTGGGTCCCTTAGCTTAGCCATCCAACGACCTTGGTGCACCTCTTTTTTTTCTTTGCATCATCTGCTGTTTGGGGACTATTTTTTAAATCTGCCATCCTGTCTGACACTGCAGTGCAACTCCTAGATGGGCCAGGTGTTTGTGTCGGCCACTTGGGTCGCTTAGCTTAGTCACACAGCTACCTCATTGCACCTCTTGTTTTCTTTGCATCATGTGCTGTTTGGGGACTATTTTTTAAATCTGCCATCCTGTCTGACACTGCAGTGCCACTCCTAGATGGGCTAGGTGTTTGTGTCGGCCACTTGGGTCACTTAGCTTAGCCATCCAGCGACCTTGGTGCACCTCTTTTTTTTCTTTGCATCATCTGCTGTTTGGGGACTATTTTTTAAATCTGCCATCCTGTCTGACACTGCAGTGCCACTCCTAGGTGGGCCAGGTGTTTGTGTCGGCCACTTGGGTCGCTTAGCTTAGCCATCCAGCGACCTCGGTGCAAATTTTAGGACAAAAAATAATATTGTGAGGTGTTCAGAATAGACTGGAAATGAGTGGAAATTATGGTTATTGAGGTTAATAATACTATGGGATCAAAATGACCCCCAAATTCTATGATTTAAGCTGTTTTTGAGTTTTTTTTGTAAAAAACCACCCGATTCCAAAACACACCCGAATCCAACAAAAAATTTTCAGGGACTTTTTGCCAAAACGCATCCGAATCCAAAACACGGCCGCGGAACCGAATCCAAAACCAAAACACAAAACCCGAAAAATTTCCGGTGCACATCACTAGAGATTTTGTTGTCAGCACATTCAACTATGTAAAGAACGAAGTATTTAATAAGAATATTTCATTCATTCAGATCTAGGATGTGTTATTTTAGTGTTCCCTTTATTTTTTTGAGCAGTGTGTATATATATATATATATATATATATATTTTTATTTTTTTATTTTTTTTTGTAGTATGGGCCTTAATCCAGCTCTGCCCTGCTGGATATTCCATGGTCAATTGTAAATGATATTATTAGAAAGTGGAAGTGTTTAGGAAAAACAGCAACTCAGCCACGAAGCGGAAGACCACATAAAATCCCAGAGTGGGGTCGACGACTGCTAAGGGGCATGGAGCGTAAAAGTCGGCAATGCTCTGCTGAGTCCATAGCTGAAGAGTTCAAAACGTCCACTGATATTAATGTAAACCCAAAAATTGTGCAGCGGGAGCTTAATAAAAGGGGTTTCCATGGTCAAGCAGCTGCAGCTCACATCACCAAGTCCAATGCCAAGCGTCAGATGGAGTGGTGTAAAGTACACCGACACTGGACTGTGGACCAGTGGAAATGTGTTCTGTGGAGTGACGAATCACGCTCCTATGTTTGGCAGTCAGATGGGTTAGTCTGGGTTTAGCGGATGCCGGGAGAACGTTACCTGCTTGACTGTATAATACCCATTGTGAGGTTTTGTGCAGGAGGGATAACGGTATGGGGCTGTTTTTCAGGGTTTAGGCTAGGCCATTTATATCCAGTGAAGGGCAATTTTAATGCTTCAGCATACCAAGACATTTTGGACAATGATATGCCTCCAACTTTGTAACATGGTTTGGGGAAGGTCCTTTTCTATTCCAACACGAATGTGCCCTAGAGTACAAAGCAAGGACTTTAAAGACATGGGGGGTAATTCGCAGTCTCAATTACTTTGTGGAATGCGCACACGCAGCGGCCGCACTGCACGTAAGCACCCTGGGAGCCCAGTGAGATGCTATCAGCATCTCACTGGCTGCGATCGCCTCTGCCTGATTGACAGGTAGAGGTGGTAGAGGGGCGGGAGGGGGCATGCCAACGGCATTAGAACGCCATTGGCGGGGCGCAGTCTGAACAACGGAGGCATGTCCGGACCGTTGAGGGGGCGGGCCGCTGCTGCTGCGTGACGTCACATGCAGGAGCTGCGCAGGTAGGGAGCTACTCGCCAGGTACAAAAGCATCGCAGCCGTGCAATGCTTTTGTACCTGTGCGGTGGGGGGAGGTGGGGTAGGGTCTGACATGCGGGGCGGACTAGCCCTGTGCTGGGTGTCCCCCCGCATGTCGGAGTAAATGATCATAGATGTGCTAGGTTTGATGAGTTTGGTGTAGAAGGACTTGACTGGCTGCACAGAGGCCCTCATTCCGAGTTGATCGCTCGTTGTCGTTTTTCGCAGCACAGCGATCAGGCTAAAATTCGGCTGTTCTGCGCATGTGTATGGGCCGCAGTGCGCACGCGCTAAGTACTTTCACACAGAACTTTGCAGTTTTACACATGGCCGAACGACTGTTTTATGTCGCTCGAGTGATCGCTGAGTGATTGACAGGAAGTGGGTGTTTCTGGGTGGTAACTGACCGTTTTCCGGGAGTGTGCTAAAAAACGCAGGCGTGTCAGCAGAAAACGCAGGCGTGCCTGTAGAAACGGGGGAGTAGTCGGCCGAACGCAGGGCGTGTTTGTGACGCAAAAACAGGAACTGAACTGTCTGCAGTGATCGCAAGGTAGGAGTAAGTTTTGAGCTACTCTGAAACTGCATGAAAATATTTAATAGCAGAACTGCTAACCTTTCATTCGCACTTCTGCTAAGCTAAGATACACTCCCAGAGGGCGGCGGCTTAGCGTTTGCACTGCTGCTAAAAGCCGCTAGCGAGCGATCAACTCGGAATGAGGGCCAGAGTCCTGACCTCAACCCCATCGAGCACCTTTGATATGAACTGGAAAGAATATTGGGGGTAATTCCAAGTTGATCGCAGCAGGAAATTTTTTAGCAATTGGGCAAAACCATGTGCACTGCAGGGGGGGCAGATATAACATTTGCAGAGAGTTAGATTTGGGTGGGTTATTTTGTTTCTGTGCAGGGTAAATACTGGCTGCTTTATTTTTACACTGCAATTTAGATTGCAGATTGAACACACCACACCCAAATCTAACTCTCTCTGCACATGTTAAATCTGCCTCCCCTGCAGTGCACATGGTTTTGCCCAACTGCTAACAAAATTCCTGCTGCGATCAACTTGGAATTACCCCCATTGTGAGCCAGGCCTTCTCATTCAGTATCAGTGCTTGACCTCATAAATGCTCTACAGAATGAATGAATGAATGAATTAGCACATATTTCCACAGAAACACTCTAAAATCTTGTGGAAAGCCTTCCAAGAAGAGTGGAAGCTGTTATAGCTGCAAAAGGGGGACCAACTCCATATTAAAGTGTATGTATTTGAATACAGTGTCATTACGGGGGTGTAATGGTCAGGTGAATAATTTTGTCCATATACTGTATGTTCACATCTTGACTGTATTCAAAGTTATTCAGTGATTATAAGATATGTTTTTATGTGCCCTTTTGGACAACACATGGCCATGTTCAATACCACTATGATTTATCACAAATTTGTGATTTACATCTAGTTGTGTCAATAATGTTTGCCTTGTATTGTCAAATGATAAACTGTTTGCAGTTAAAAAACTTTAAAAAATATATTGAGCAGCCTTTAATAAACTGATTGTAGTATCTGATCCACAAAAACTTCTTAATCATCTGAATCATCAGTAGCCTGATGCTAATCTCTGATGGCTTTGACTTTGGACCAATAGGAAGATCAGAAAAAGATAGCTGAGCTTGCTCAGAGATACCTGTTTCTCCAACTTACAGTAAAGGTGGAATCTTCATAGGAGATGATTTAGGACCTCTTTGACATACAGTAATTTGAGTATCAATGAAAAGTGGGATTAGATCAGGATGTTATCCAAATGCACAACCAATATAGAAGGAATTCTAAAATATATCATGACAAATTGTGCTGACAAATCTATGAAAATGTTTGGCAAACGAAAAGACATTAATAGGTATGCATAATGATTATGCCTATCCATGGAGTTAACTCTTTCTTTTTGTCATGAGTATGAGGTCATAGGCTATCATAAGGTCAAATTTGGAAAAGATAGTCATGCATTTTACTGTGTGCTCCAAATGCACTAAATGTCTGTCACATGGCTTTCCAGCAGAGTGTTCCTCACATGTGCCCTGTGTGCCCCAAATGCATACATTGAACTACATCACTGCACTACATTATTACACTACATCACTACACTACATGCCCTTATACGCTGAACTAGATCACTACACTACATGCTCCGATACACTGCACTACATACCCTATATGTACACTACATCAATACATTACATACCCCATTCCCCGCGGGTGGTCTTCTGGTTGCCGAATGTCGGGATCCCGGCACACAGTATACCGGCACCGGAATCCCGACACCCGGCATACCGACACATATTCTCCCTCCTGGGGGTCCACGACCCCCCTGGAGGGAGAATAAATAGCAGCGTGGGCAAGAGGCTCATTTGCGCTCGCCACGCTGTCGGTATGCCAGCGGTTGGGCTCCTGGCACCGGTATGCTGGTCGCCGGGAGCCCGGCCGCCGGCATACCATACTACACCCTTCCCCGCAATAACATTAGAACATCTTAGTGCCTCCCTCCACATGAGCTTAACAGAAGAAAGCAGTGGCATAACTACCATAGGTGCAAGGGGTGCAGCTCAGGGACGTGCAGTGAGGTAAATGGCTCAGGAGACGCTGGCTAGTACCAAAGCCAGATTTACACACAATATACAATGCAAAGGGTTAATGTGGGCATTATACACAGGTGCTGCAGTATAAACTCCTGGAAATTTAATGAGTTTTCATCAGAGATGTGCGAAAAGATAGGCTCATCTGCCATAGACTTATTACTCCAGAGTTTTGACTATAAAAAGGATTAGAATAATACAAAGAAAATATTTCTAACATAGTATTTGTATTCTTCATATACTTTATACAGTCAGAACTCTGATGCAAATGTTAGTATGACAGGAAAGGTTCTGCCTCACCTCACCACACATCACTTGTGCAGCTGCTATGGGGCCTGCCACAAGGACCCACAGATCCCCCTGCACACTATTATGCTGAAGCACTACAGTTGCTTCTCCTCTGCCTCTAGAGTAGCTGAATTAAGCTTTCGGGGCCCTCCCCCTCTCGTCATCCATCCTGCCCCCACACGTTGATAACTTTATCCCAGACCTGTGTGTGCGGAGGGACCGGTGACGACTTCCATGTCCTTTCCGTGGAGTAATGCTAATGCCGGTGTTCCCGCCTGGTCACCGGCGGGGTGGTTGGTTGGAAAAGACTGAGGGAACAAGTGTTCCGGAGGAGATCTCACTTTATAGCGGTCAGCCAGGAGACAAGTTCCTCTAGTGAGCCGGCCCAGAGGCGGAACTACCATTGGTACAGCAGGTGCATTGTACTGGTGCCCCTGAGGATTAAGGGGCCTACTGCTCCCCAGACCAGCAATGATTAACCCCTGACTTCCTCCCTGCAGACCATTTTGAGCAACGTCGAATGACTGGCCCAGTACAGAGAGCAGTGTGGGCCCCACTGCCTCTCCCTGTCACCCCCTACCTGTCATCTACAGCCTCTCTCTGTCACCCCCTGCCGCCCCTTGCCTTCTACTGTCACCCTCTGCCTCTCTATGTTAACCTTGGCCTCCCTCACCCTGTCATCCATTGTCGTGTGGCATATTGTGAACTTGTGTTGGGGTAGAGGAGGGGGCCCAAATTATATTTTTGCACCTGAGCCCAACCACTGACATGTTGCTCCACTGAGCTGGCCTGTAGGTAGCAGATCACTGTGGAAGCCAGCAGAAGCGTGAGGTGTGTCAGTTGTCCGGCAGCTACCAGCTCGCAGCTGTGACACGGGAGGCTGCTAGACTAATGAAGGAGAAGCGGTGAGTAGCAGCAGTTGTTCAGGGTAGTGGAGGAAAGTCTGGCACCTTGAAGCACATATAGCGATTACATGTGGAGAGGTTGCCTGACAGGGTGAGTCGGGGGAATGCCTGAAGACTGCTTGAGGGGGATAGAGAAAGTTGAAACATGTCAGCAGCACCAGTAGCAGGACCACGGCTAATAGAATACAGCCCAACTAAGGTGGCAGTGCAGCACAGGATCCGGAGACCGGGTCTTGTTCTGGGCGGAGCTCACTGCCGGCTATATAGTCTCATGTGTGTGTGTGTGTGTATATATATATATATATATATATATATATATATATAATTATATACTAGCTGAATACACATACTTTGCTATGGAATTTCAGGTATAATCACAAAGAGATGAAAGGTGCTGATATTTAAGAAAATGTAATACTGCTTTTCCATTTTTTTACATATAAAATACAAAACTACACATATAACAACAATTGTGTTATATATGAATAAAATCAACAAATTTATAAAATGCAATTAATATGCACCACCGGCATTGACAATCTTTGTCAGGCCGCACCTCCGGGCGGGCCTTTCCAGGATCGATGCTATCGGAAGGCTTGCGCTGAGGAGAATAATCCACCTCCTTCTCTGTCCCCTCCTGCCTCTGATGCTGCCCTGCTTAGTGCTGTAAATGCTGGGAAGACAGGCAAAACTCTGCTTGCTGTATGTTAAATATGTAAGGTTTGCAGGGATTGGCTGACTCCATTCCAAAGGGTCCTAGGTCTCCTTGCTTAGCTTTTCACACACCTTAGGGCCTCTTACTTGAGGTAAAAAGGTACAGATCTTCACACAACACTTAGGTTCACTGGGAGAGCTGTTGGTACCCTTTACACTGCAGATAAGCAGTTGCTGACTATCAAGCTTTCCTTTAATGCATTTAAGAGTCAAATCTATCTCTCCTTTCCTCCTATTGCTCTCTGAGAGGTTTGGCAACGTGTAGTTCAAGTGACAGGTTAACCTCTGATAATTGAGACACTATCCTCTCCTGACTGGAAAAAGGTTGGTTAAGTACTTATATGTACTAATATATATTTATAATAGGCAAATGCCACTCACTTATCACAAAATCTCCTGAACCATTAGGCTGGACTTCCTTGCCAGTGGCATTTGCAGAGCAGTCCATTATTCAAATAGGGGATGTTTGACAGTATTTAGGGGTGGCAGTTAATGTGTCTCCCCTATTTAAATACTGGACTGCTCTGGCAAGGAAGTCCAGGAACAGAGCATTGTGTCCTCCCCTCTCTGCGACTTGGTATGGCCGGCAACATACATTCTTTATAGCCTCGGCTGGGTGGACTGTCTTAACTCTCCTCAGTGAGGGGGGAATTCCCAATCATCATCTCACCCCTCTTAAACCATTTGTGGGTGGAATTGTGAAAAATCCCCTCTTAGTGGGGGCCTACATCACAAAAGCAAGCTACTGTTTAAATGTCAAGTTCCTAGTCCTTACGGTCCAGGAGATTTTGTGATGAGTCAGTGGTATTTGCCATAGATATATATATATTAGTACAACTGAGACATCAGCCTCCATACTGTCTGGTCCCATCCTCTACTGTCAGACCCCTCCCACTCTGCTTTTATGACTCCAAAGCCCCACCACCACCTTCCTTGTTCTGGTGGAGTGCTGGGGGGCCCTTTAAAAATGTTCACAAATGTCTAGTTACACCCCTGTAAAGAAGGTCTCCCAGTCTCAGATCCTTTGTCCTAAAGAGCTCCAGACAGATTTGAACGAGGGCAGCATGGAGTGGACTCAGCGGAAGGAGGGGGCAGGCCTAGTTCATAAGACAGGAGAGAGCAGAATAGACTATAGGGTGGCAGGGTAGAGGGGAAGGAGTGGATGGGACTGGCCTGGTCCTGCAGAAGGGAGTGAATACATGGGTACAGCAGCAGCACATGGCTGGCTGGTCTTGGAGAAGGGACCAACTACCATGTGCAACAAATAACTTGCAGAGGTGGGCGCAGCAGAGATTGGGTGCACTCACTGACACTCTGCTGGCCCCTCTCCTCCGACCGGACCGCCTGCTAGTGACTGAGGGCAGATATGAGAGAAGGTGTCAGAGCAGATATCATTGAAGAAGCAGTCAGAGAGCTGGGGAAAGGTTCAGGGAGAGAACAGCATGACTGATGACAGGCGGATGTGGCAGAAGAAGCATCCAGAGTAACAGCTGTTGATATAAGAGGCGGACTTGGGAGGCAGTTTCACCAGTGCTCCAAGGAGAGTTTGGTGTCTGTGTCCCAGCTCCACCCCGGATCTGCCTCTCACAGCCATAGTACAGCTCCAGGTTAAGTCTCCTTCACTGACAGGCACCAAGAGGGACTGGCAGGTGTATCGCAGCCTCTGCTGGGGTTTGCCCAGCAGCTCTATTGGCACCCCCAATCCTGCACCCGGGGCATGTGCTCCCCTTTCCTAGTTGCGGCCCTGACATTGGTTCACTGTGCTGGCACCTTTTTTTGGTATTATTTTTTTATTCCTATAATTATGGCCGCCAGCCCCAAGTAGTACAATGATTACTCCTTCGCTACTTGCATCTAAGCTGTATTATGTTCTGAGAATTGTGTTGCTCTTTGTTACCTGCACTCCATTTTTGTTATTTATTTACTGTTATGCTAAGTTTTGTCTCCCTGTACTTTGTATGGCGCTGCGAAACACTTGTGGCGCCCTATAAATAAAATGTAATAATAATAATAATAATAATTCCAGAAAGAGAAACAAATCAGTGAAATTATTTCAGAAATCATTTCAGAAAAGCATCTGACTACTTGTGCATGTCCTCGGAGATCTATGAATTTTGTATCATTTTGTAATTACATAGAAAAAAAATCACTAGGTATAGGACCTTGTTCTTGGCAGTAATAGCATTCATGCCCTATTCTAAGCAGTAGGGGCAGGGGGTGCTATCAGCGGCAGCTTTGATGTCCCGCGGGCGGTAGGGGCATACTTGCCTACCTGACCCTCTCCATGAGGGAGAAAATGCTCTGTTCCTGGACTTTCCTGGTAATGTATGATTGCCATCACCTGTGGTGAAACACCTTTCTTATCAATTAACTAGCTCACCACAGGTGCTGGCAATCATACATTTCCAGGAAAGTCCAGGAACAGAGCATTTTCTCCCTCATGGAGAGGGTCAGGTAGGCAAGTATGGGTAGGGGGTGTTCTATCTTCCGCTCAGCATGTAGGACCTGGAGCACTAATTTCTGCTAATTACTCCTTTACTGCACAGATGGGGCTAAACTGTAGAAGAGGGCATTAGGCTGAATGAAGAAGCCCTGGTACATGACTTCCAGGGTGGCAGGGGGTGTTTAATACGTAGGGGAGGAGAGGATAGTGGAGTGGGCTTAATATTTATCATTTTCCGATGGGAGGGCAGCTTGCTTGACTGCAGATATCTCAAGTTCCTGAAAATATATTTCTTAGCTTTTAATGGGATAAAAAACTAGAGAGTCCCACCTTTCAGAAGGTTCTGGGGACCTGGGGATCAGAGTTCAGGAGCCAGAGCAATACACTAACGAAAATCTAAAACTGCATACCAGGCGTGTGGAGCTGGAGCAGGGACCAGCTGCTGGAAGGTAGATATCTTTGGATCTGGGCATAGTAGAGACAAGCTGCCAGTGTTCACCAAAAGGGGAGAGTCCCAGCTTTTGGATTATACCCTCAGAAAAATTCAGAGTTAGACAGAACCCTAGATATCTGGCTGGGAAGAGCGATTAACAGGCTTGGATGGGGACCACTGCTTTCAAGTCGGATATCTCCTGTTCCCCAGGGCGGATTTTAAAAAATCTGGTACCCCTGGAAAGAGGGGACCCTCAGCTATCAGCCTAGGGCCCTTATACTCCTGGGGCCCTTGGGCAAGAGCTAATTGAGCCCATACGAAAAGACGGCCCTGGGCACAGCTTGTGTGCTGCCCCCTTGTGTCTTGAGCAGAGATAGTAGGTATACAAGACCCTGTGTGGTGGACTTTTACCCGACGGAAATTCAAGTGAACAGTCCAACCCCATGGTGAGGTAACTATTCAGCTTTTTGTTTACTAAAGACATAAGAATAGGAGGCATTCTGTGGAGGTAAAAAGTGACTAGCCCTGGTGACACCAGGTGTGGACTGTAGACTCCATGCACACATCGCAGGTGTGCATCACTAAAAGGGGTGTGGCTTTATGTAAGGGGCATGGATTCATGGGAAGGGGCGTGGCCTGTCCCAATTTTCGTCACTCCAGGGGACCAGAGCTGACGTCAGAAACCCTCCCTTCAAATGCCTGGTCCCTCCTGCATTTCTCTGGACACTCCTTAAAAACAGTCAGTTGCCACCCATAAATGGCATCTTCCTGTCAGTCACCTTGCGATCACCCGTGCGATCGCTTTTCTCGCACCATCCCGTCAACTGCCCGCCGTTCCCTGTCGTTGCGGACCGACCTGCCTGCGCATTGCAGTGCATACGCATGTGCAGTTCAGACCTGATCTCAGGCTGTATGAAAACGCAGCCTAGCGATTAGGTCTGAATTAGGCCCTATGTGTCTATGTGGATGCAAGCATAGTATGACGCAAGCACAAAAGAAAAAAAATGGTCCCACTGTGTCCTACATTGGCAATGTGTTGAATCGAAAATTATTGAAAGTGGAGTGCCCTACTGCACAGACTTCATGTTGCTACTCCTTTATCGAAGCTTCCTTCCCTGTACCCTGATGGCTGCCAAAGCTACTGCTGTGCATGTACGGAGCCATCTTGGAACTCTGTGAGATTGCCAGTAGTCTTCAACTTTGCTCCAGTGACATCCATGTTTACCTGCAATATAGATGCTGTTCCAGTGTTCTTGCATTGCTGCTGGTTACTTTCATCAGTGTGGTGAACTGCTAACAGTGCAGTTTTTCACAGGTGTGGAATATGTTTGCGTAAGCGAACCATTTTCTTCTTAGAGAGGCAAGTTTCTCCCCTTGTTTCATCAAGATGTGTTAGAGCAAAGCTAACTAGGTACAGATCTGGTAATATACTTTCAGTATAACCCAGTATAAAGTTGTAATAAATACAACTTTAACTTTATTCTTGCAGGAACCAACAGTAGTCACCTCCACTGTGTATCTCTCTCTATCTGCAAAGCAAGGGTTTACCCATGCAACAAACAAATAAACATACTGACAATTACCAAATACAATAGCAACAATTAATCTTTATTGAAACGGCTTTACACTGCAGTATAAAATCAGTTTCATTGTAGCCACTGTCCTTGGGGTTTAAACCCAAATGTATGTATTTATTGGTGTACAATGGGGGTCATTCCGAGTTGATCACATGTAGCAACTTTTTGCTGCTAGTTCGATCAACTAGACGCCGCCTATGGGGGAGTGTATTTTAGCATAGCAGGGCTGTGATCGCTTGTGCAGACCTGCTATGTTAAAAAAAGTTTCAAGCAAAACAAGAGTAGCCCTATACCTACTTACCCTTTGCGACGGATCCAGCGATGCATATCCCGGATTTGACATCCGCCCTCAAAACGCCTGGACACGCCTGCGTTCTCTGGACCACTCCCGGAAAACAATCAGCTGACGCCCCAACATGCCTTCCTCCTGTCAATCTTCTTGCGGTCGCCGCTGCGACCGCTTTCCTCGTTCCCGGCGTCGTTGCCCAGCAAAGTCCTGACCCGTTCGCACCGCAGTGAAGAACCGCTGTGTGCAAACGGGTCAAAAATAAAATGGCCCTGAATATCTCTGGTGTTATTTTCAGTAAACTTGTAAGGATAGCTGGCTGACTATCCCAATCAAAACATAACTCATGTTCTGGTTTTAAGAAAAGGGGTTCAGTCACTTTTATCTACACGTCTTCTTCAACCAGAATGGAAACTATCTCACATAAAAGTTTCTATCAACAGTTAAATTTCAATGCACAGTAGCAATTTAGCTCTGGTCACGGTGTTATAAAGTCTGGGCTTTAAGCCATCAGGTAGTGTTCAGCCTTTTACTGAACTCGCTCTAGAGAGGAATCCGTTGGTCGGTTTTGTATCACTATGGGTTCTAGAAAGGCTTTTTCATTTTTGCAGTCCTCAATCTAGTGGGGTTAAGCTGTGGTATAGTAGGAATAAATGGAGCTGTCTTTATAGGAGTTACATCAATAGATTAATGGCTTAATCGCTTCCTCAATTACCCTATTGCAATAATAGCAGGGTATGCTTTTGTATGGAGGGTTTTTGACTGCATGGGGGTATCTGAATGCTGTTGTCTTTACTAAATACTGATGGGTGACCCTGGTTAGCTGCTCTACCCTGTTGGCTGCTATATCTTACTCAGGGGCAATGGATAGACAGGTTGCAATTAAAATACTGGGATCCCTGCGTCAGTGGCGTAACTAGAAATTTTTCTCCCCCAAGCCAAAAAATTCTTCGGCGCCCCCCCCCCCCCCCCTCCTTCATGCTACATAATTGGGAGCAAGAAAGGGATAAATATGCGCGCGACGAAGGCGCGCGCGGCAAAATAAGGGGTGTGGTTTCGTTGGAATGGGCGTGGTTTCGCATAAAGGGGCGTGGCATTGCAGGAAAAGACTACCTTATACCCCAGTTTTGCAACCTGCACGCCCATACGTTGGCCACCACAGGAAAGAAAAATAATCCTGATTCATGCCCCTTACATTATTTGTCATTTTTCCTCCTTATAGTAATGCCCAGTATACATTATGCCACATACTGCAATGGCCCTTAGACATTATGCCGCACACAATAATGCCCATTAGACAATATGCACACACTGTAATGCCCCCGACACATTATGCCACACACCGTAATGCCTGTGACACATTATGACAGGAATCGCAATGCCCGTTATACATTATGCTACACACTGCAATGCCCCTGATACATTATAGCACATACAATGTCTGTGACACATTATGACACACACCGCAATGTCCGTGATACATTATACCACAATGCCCGTGATATAGTATACCATACACCGTAATGCCTGTGACACATACCGCAATGCCCTGCCCGTTACACCCTATGCCACACACCGCAATGCCCGTTATGTATTATGCCACACTGCAATGACCCTGAGACATTATACCACATACCACAATGCCCGTGATATAGTATACCACACACCGTAATGCCTGACACATTATGACACACACCGCAATGTCCGTGATACATTATGCCACACACTGCAATGACCCTGAGACATTATACCACATATCACAATGCCCGCGATATAGTATACCATACACCGTAATGCCTGTGACACATTATGACACACACCGCAATGTCCGTGATACATTATGCCACACACCGTAATGCCCATTACACATTAAGTCCTACAGTAAGGCTTCTAATTACTTTTCAATTACCTGCTCGTTGTCAGGGGTTTCATGCACTGGGTGTCATGCTCGTTGCCAGGGGTTTCATGCTCTTGGTTCCATGCACGGTGCCAGGGGTTTTCATGCTCAGGGTGTCATGCTCGTTGCCAGGGGTTTCATGCACTGGGTGTCATGCTCGTTGCCAGGTGTTTCATGCACTGTGTGTCATGCTCGTTGCCAGGTGTTTCATGCACTGTGTGTCATGCTCGTTGCTAGGGCTGTGCTCCCAGTGCCACATATGTCCCCAGTGCCAGATATTCCCCCACGGTGCCAGGTACTCACATGCCCCAGTGCCAAATATAGCCCCCCCCATGTGCCAGGTACACATATACCCCCCCAGTGCCACATATGCCCCCAGTGCCAGATATTCCCCCCCAGTGCCACATATGCCCCCAGTGCCAGATATGCCCCCAGTGCCATATATTCCCCCCCAGTGCCAAATATGCCCCCAGTGCCATATATTCCCCCCCAGTGCCAAATATGCCTCCAGTGCCAGATATGCCCCCCCCCCCAGTGCCATATATGCCCCCAGTGCCAGATATCCCCCCCCCCAGTGCCATATATGCCCCCGGTGCCAGATATTCCCCCCCTCCAGTGCCATATATGCCCCTAGTGCCAGATATTCCCCCCAGTGCCATATATGTCCCCAGTGCCAGATATCCCCCCCTGCCAGATATTCCGCCCCAGTGCCATATATGCCCCCAGTGCCAGATAATGCCCCAGTGCCAGATATCCCCCCCTGCCAGTTATTCCCCCCCAGTGTCATATATGCCCCCAGTGCCAGATAATGCCCCAGTGCCAGATATCCCCCCCCTGCCAGATATTCCCCCTCAGTGCCATATATGCCCCCAGTGCCAGATAATGCCCCAGTTCCAGATATCCCCCCCCCTGCCAGTTATTCCCCCCCAGTGCCAGATAATGCCCCAGTGCCAGATATCCCCCCCTGCCAGTTATTACCCCTAGTGCCAGACATCCACCCCCCCACGCCAGATATTCCCCCCCAGTGCCAGATAATGCCCCTGTGCCAGATATCCCCCCCCCAGTGCCATATATGCCCCCAGTGCCAGACAATGCCCCAGTGCCAGATATCCCTCCCCTGCCAGTTATTCCCCCCAGTGCCAGATATTCCCCCCAGTGCCAGATATCATCCCCCCCCCCCCGCCGCCGCCACCGCCGCCGCTTTTTGGAGGGACACGGAGGGTACAGCCTCTCCTGTGTCCCTCCTGCTGCATCATCTCCGGCGGCCGCGGGTCTAATAGGGGGAAGTGCCGGTTCGTGAGCCAATTAGAGCTCACGGACGGCACTTCTCCCTATCAGACCCGCGGCCGCCGGAGATGATGCAGCAGGAGGGACACAGGAGAGGCTGTACCCTCCGTGTCCCTCCAACAAGCGGCGGAGGGAAGGAGAAAGCAGACTGACATGCGGACGCTCGTCCGCATGTCAGTCTGCTGTAAATCAGTGGCGCCCCCGCAGCCCTCGCCCCCAAGCCACCGCGAGGACTGCGGGGGCAGTAGTTACGCCACTGCCCTGCGTTCAGGACACCAATGCCGAAATCCCTACAGCCGACAATACTGACAGCTAGAATCCCGGCCCACCAGGCCTATTCTCACTCATGGGTGTCCACGACACCCATAGAGTGGGAATTGATCCAAGCGTTGGAAGCCACCAAGCCCGCAGCGTGGCTAGCGCAGGAAGCCCAGGAGGGGACTCTTATTGCTCACCCCGCTGACGGCATTCTGGCAGGTGGGATGCCACTGTTGGGATAATAACAGACAGCATCCTGTCCTCTGGTTAAATGTATGTAATCCAGATAGACTGAGGCTTTTGAAATAGTCACTCTATTGTGTAGACTAAGATGAAGAGATTGTGCCATTTGAGACTTTTGAGGAAGTGTAAAAGAGGTGTATTTATTGTCATCCTCCTTCCTGGAGTTGTTGTATATGCTACAAAGCAGGTTGCTCCACTAAGGGCTCGTTAGGCGCGGCGGTCTTCGGCCGTGCCCTGACTGAGCAGCGGTCACGGCCGCCGCGCCTCTCTCCTTCCCTGTCCCCCGCACGGCTCCTAGCAACGCCAGGACGCCGTGCGCACGATAGCCGCCGGGTCCCTGGCAACGCAGGACGCCGTGCGTGCAGGGCCGCCGGGTGCATAGCAACGGGGACGCCACAGGTGGACCGCGTTCCCCGTTGCTAAGAATAGTTAATTAGGTTGCTCGTGCAGCAGGGCAGCTGCACGGCAACTAGTAATTAGGGTCTGGGAGCTGGTCCTGCTGGCCCTCCTGTTATTGGCCAGCAGGGCCTTTTTATGTGAGCCAGCACACTGCAGCCCCGCCGGTGATAGCTTCTTGTATGCTGTTCCTGCCTTGCAGAACTCTGTTCCTGTCAGCCGTGTTTGGTGGATCTTGCTCCCTGTCCTTTGGTACTTTGGAGGTCCGAAGCCGGTCCTGGGAATCCTTCTAGTCCTTGCGAACCTGTTTGTCATCTGGGGTTCTCACCCGGTTTCGTGAGTAGTGGCTTCTGCCGCGTGTTGCGGCCTATGCCGCTTAGTGTTTACTTTATTGTGAATTGGTGCATTTGCGGAGGTTTCCGCTTTCAATGTCCTCCCCGGAACTTGGCGGTGCCGTGTAGGGGAGTGGACAGTGGTTTCTTTGTAGTTCTTTTTCCTTTGGCGGCGTGCCGCACATACGTTTAGTTTTTAGGTAGTTTATAGCCCCTAGCGTGGTTGTTTCAGTTAGAGGTCCCCTTGTTATTACCCTGTCTC
Organism: Pseudophryne corroboree; assembly: GCF_028390025.1. Classification (NCBI taxonomy): domain Eukaryota; kingdom Metazoa; phylum Chordata; class Amphibia; order Anura; family Myobatrachidae; genus Pseudophryne; species Pseudophryne corroboree. The sequence goes on from NC_086446.1 coordinate 273,884,462, forward strand.
AGTTCACGCCTTGTCTCTCTTTAAGACCTGAGGGGGCATCGGAGTTGGGCAGACCTAATCCGCCCTTCAAACGCGGCTGCCATGAAGAAACCATAGTCGTTCAGGCGTGAATTGATAACACGGGTAAGACAACGGAGGTAGGGTGCTAGGGGCTATTTCCTTCCCATTTCCCAATCCCAGCATTCCGTCTTGGTGCTCAGGACTCACTACATAAGATCTCCCCTGTCCTGAGCATCAGGATCGTAACAGGGCTCATACTGTCAGCCTGGATCCGGCAGCAGTCTCTCTCTCTCTCTCTCTCTCTCTCTCTCAGCAGTTCCTGCCTCTGGACTGCCTCCCCAGTCTGTCGCTGAGTCTCCTCCTGTCAGGTACACTCAGTGCCTCCCTGAATTAGGACCGCCTCCGGTCACTGGGAGTAGTCACCGCCCATTAAAGTGGAGGGGAGTGCTGGCCAGCTGCATTCCAGTGGAAAAATAATTTAACTGCTGCTGGCTTCCCCTGCCACCCACATGCCATCAGTAGCAGGCCCTCGTGTCCATCTATCTCTTTCACATATAGTACAGTATGCCATACATGTCCTTTTGCTCCATTGAGGAGTTGTGAGATTATCCCTAATGTGTCTTTATAGTGATACCTTGCACTGTCTGGGTATCACATAAATAAATATGTATTCTGCACTAATTAGAAGCAGCTCAAAAGGGGACAGCTATAATAAAATTACATTTGAACGCTAGAACTCAGGGATACCACCAATGTCTAAATTGCAAAGCGTGCAAAAACAATAAAGAGAAAACAACAAAAGCCAACTGGCGAGGAGGGGACATTGTGTCTGAGTTAAAGAAAAATGAAAGCAGATGTATTTTTGAACTAAAAACATTACAACCTTCAGGTCATAATATTGATATAGAATTAAATGCTTTTTTATAATATCATGCTTTTTTATACCTACAGTATGACATAATTTTTTTCTCTCATTATACCCTATTTTTCATAACATTTTACCTTATTTTACCTATCTTAAATCACAATGTCGGCAGGAATCCAAAACACATAGGCCCTCATTCCGAGTTGATCCCTCGCTAGCTGCTTTTAGCAGCAGTGCACACGCTAGGCCGCCGCCCTCTGGGAGTGTATCTTAGCTTAGCAGAAGTGCGAACGAAAGGATCGCAACATTGCTACAAAAAAAGATTGTGCAGTTTCAGAGTAGCTCGAGACTTACTCCTAGCTAGCGATCACTTCAGTCTGTTTAGTTCCTGATCAGCAGTGCGACTGAAAAGCGTCGCTAGACCTTGTGTGAAACTGCAACGGCTTCTGTGAAAGTACGTTGCGCGTGCGCACTGCGCGCCATACGCATGCTCAGAAGTGCTGATTTTTGGCCTAATCGCTGCGCTGCGAACAACGGCAGCTAGCGACCAACTTGATAGTTCCCGCTATTTTAGAGCACTTCCAGCCAGAAGTTCCGGTTTTTACCTAAATGAACAATAACGTTTTTTACTATAAATACTAGAGCCTCCACACTCCAAAATTATCCTTGAATAAATGTGGTTCGTTGGAGACAGGTGGCATATCCAGGAGTTGTATGACACACCACTCCACTCCATCTACAAGTGTGTATAACAGTGAGTATGGCTGTACCTGCTTTATGTTCAATAAAACCACTCCACTGGTTAAGTAAATGGGCGGTTCATAGTTGTAAGGCACCCGCTAGTGTGTAGAGAAACTCTGCTACATCATCAAGCCAGTACACAAATATTTCCAACAGAAATCAGGCCCAGAATATGAAAATGCAGAAAAATATGCAGATAAAAAGAACAATGCTGGTAAATCTATAAGCAGAACTACAATTATATAATATAAAAATGAATGAGCTGTTATGGATGCAGAAATATGAAAAGCAGTGGCAATGCAGGTAGGAATTTCTATGATATAGAGATAAAATGACAATGGCAGCAGCCAGATCCGTAACTAGACATTTTGGTGCCCTGTGCCTGAAAGAGAATTGGTGCTGTCCCCCCGCCCCGGCCTACATTTGAAATAGGGATAGTGTGACTTCATGGGGAAGGGTCGTGGCCACAGGATAGTAACAACTCACATTACCCCACACAGTAGTGTCCGTTTTTCACGTTACACCACACAGTAGTGTCCGTTATTCACATTACACCACACAGTAGTTTCCGTTTTTCACATTACACCACACAGTAGTGTCCGTTATTCACATTACATCACACAGTAGTGTCCGTTATTCACATTACACCACACAGTAGTGTCCGTTATTCACATTACCCCACACAGTAGTGTTCGTTATTCACATTACACCACACAGTAGTGTCCGTTATTCACATTACACCACACAGTAGTGTCCGTTATTCACATTACACCACACAGTAGTGTCCGTTATTCACATTACACCACACAGTAGTGTCCATTATTCACATTACACCACACAGTAGTGTCCGTTATTCACATTACACCACACAGTAGTGTCCATTATTCACATTATACCACACAGTAGTGTCCGTTATTCACATTACACCACACAGTAGTGTCTGTTATTCACATTATACCACACAGTAGTGTCCGTTATTCACATTACACATTATTTATATTTTGCCACAAGGGATCAGCAGCGCCCAAATACAGATTACATAAACAAATAAGCAAAACAGGAAACAGTGACTTACAGTTGAAGACAATATAGGACAAGTACAGGGTACAGTAACATAGCTGCATCAGCAGACGACACTGACATAAGTATCAGGGTAGCAGAAAACATGGGATTTGGTACCATTGAAGATGGTTTAAGTAAGAGAAGGGAAAGCACATGAGAGAAGGGGGCCCTGCTTGTGAGAGCTTCACTTTACACTGCACAGTAGCACCCTTATACATGTTACACAGTGGAGCCCATTATAAACATTATACCACAGTAGAGCCTCTTATATGCATTATGCCACAGTAAAGCACCTCCTCCTCCTCATCATCATTCCTTTTCCTCTTCATCATTCCTCCTCATTCCTACTCATTATTCCTTTTCCTCCTCATTCCTCATAATTCCCCCACCCCCCAGAGATGCTATGTATCATCATCATCATCATCATCACCTTACCTGTGACACTGTGCCATGGAACAGCTATTTCTGGTGGCAGTTACTTCCTTCAGACTGCAGGAGCCGGTGGAGGCGGTGCTCATCTCACACAGGAAGCGCTCAGCCAGGACTCTGCGCATTGCACTACATGGGAGACAGGAGAGGTGGAGCTCATGTATTAGTATAAACATCACAGCAGGTGCTCAGCAAATTGTGGTGGCGGACGGCTCTTCACATAGCGCATCTGCGCTGTGGGCAGAGCACCTCTCGCACAACCCTAGCTATGGCCCTGGCAGCAGCGGATCAGAGAAGCTGGCAGTGGTCGTCTTTTTACTTAAGAGCCTCCTGCGGCTTTAGCATATTTTCACACAATTGCTGCATACAGAGATGCAGTGGTGGCAAAAATGACAGTCTGCCATTAAGTCAGCCCCATAGACAGAGATGTTAACTAAAATTCAAATAATAAATAACTACAGCAAGAAAAGTGATAACTCCTTGCAATGTCCAAGCAAGGAGTTCAGTAAGAAGTGTCCCGTATATGCAGAAAGCAGGAGTTTGAGATGAAGAGTAACCAATCTTACTGCAGTTTGTTAAAAGTAGTCCTTCAGAAGCAAAGATTTCTGATAGAATGGGGTAGACGTATTAACCTGGAGAAGTGATAAAGCAGTGATAAGTGGAAGGTGATAACGCACCAGCCAATCATTACGGATTTGAAAAATTACAGTTAGGATCTGACTGGCTGGTGCGTTATCACCTTGCACCTATCACTGCTTTATCACTTCTTTATCCCTTCTCCAGGCTTAATACATCTGCCCCAATGTTCTCCTTTTGTTATACTCCATTTTAACTCCGTTATAACTGTGAATTATGCTATAAAAATCGAATTATACTTTGATAAAAACCCCACTATTAACCATATCCTTGCTGGATGGAATGGTCATATCAGCACTGGGAGAACAAGGTATAGAAGGAAAGCATTAATGCTTCCTCCTATGAAATATCTTTTTGTAGTGGACATTAACAAAAAGCTGGATTGTGACATGAGGCAGGCCTAAAACAATAGGATTTAAGTTACAAACTACTAGTAAGTGATGGAATGACCTGAGGACACCGAACCATTCCAAAAGTACCATAGGTGATGCATCCAGAGAAAACAGGGATGTAGGATACAACTGGATAAAAGATAAACATTCAGGAGCTAATGCAGAGTTGAATGCCTATTGGCTGCAGTTGCTCCATACAGAGCCATAACTAGACATTTTGGTAATAAAGCCCATTATACATAATATGCCACAGAACAGCCCCTTATACATGTTATGCCACACAATAGTACCCCTTATACACGTTCTGCTACACAGTAGAACCCTTTATACACATTATGTCACAATAGAGCCCCTTATACATGTTACACCACACAGTAGTACTCCTTATACACATTACGCCACACAGTAGAGCACATTATACACGTTATACCACAGTAGAGCCCCTCCTCATCATCATCATTCCTCCCCTCCCCTCTATAGGAAGCTGCTGTTCTACTTAGCTTTTTATTGCGCTCAGCCATGGAACGGATCGTCAGTTCACAATGTCCGGCGGCAATCACTCTGAAGAGATGTCATGGCATATCTCCCTTCAGATACTGTAGCAAGCTTACTCAGCTTAGCCAGGAGGGTGTTCCAGCTGGTTTCGCCCACGGGGCATCTACGCATTGAACGGCGGCACCGGCCACACTGCTCTAGTTACAGTCCTGGCTCCTGAGTTGCTTCCCCATATGCAAAATGGTCCTTTTCTAGCCCTGCATTTAGTTTGATACCCATCATCATCACCAGTGTGCAATTCTACTACCCTATCCCTGAGGCAAAAGATAATTCTAAAAACATGCATATTTATTCTTCTATCTCAGTGTAGCCTTCAATTCCATCAACACCCTTCTCTGGATGTTGCCCCATTACAACATAGGCACACCCCTTCGTTTGCACATGCAAATGCTTGGTAATGAAGGATTTGCAGTGCGGAAACCCCAACTGTATGCTCCACCTTGCCTTAGCCCCACTATGTAAAGGTGCAGCTTGATGTACTGCAGTTCCCAAGTTCAACCACTACTCCACTTGGCAGTAGAGTAGAGCAGTGACCCACAGAGAAATTGCCACCAGTCAGTAAAATATAAATTTAAGTGCTAGTGTTTGGGCAGCAATTTTGTAGCGGTATAGAAGTTTAAAATGCAGCACCACAGGTAAAATAATGTCTTACACAGTAGCTGGCAAGGTAACCTCTCAGAGGAGATGGATAAACAGAAGTTTGTTGTAACAATGTGTGGAACAGTGAACAGCACAATCAGGTACCTGGAACTAATGGTTTTTCAGCAAAGTAAATGTCAAAGGCATAAGTCAGATTCCAGGCAGTGAGCAGAATTGTCGAGATCACAGGCAGATTTCAAATTTCAGGTAGCAGACAGGATATAATTCAGGAAATGGAAGTGTAGGGCCCTGGGCAAAGCAATGCACTGGGGCTGCTAACCACCCTCCAGTGGTAAGAGTGGGTGGTGCTATCAGTGGCAGCTTTTATGTCCCCGCGGGCAGTAGGAGGTGTTCTATCTTCCACTCAGCATGTAGGACCTGGAGCAGTAATTTCTGCTGATTACTCCTTTACTGCACAGATTGGGGGGACGACACTAAACTGCAGTGGGCATTGGGTTGAATGAAGGTGCCCCGGAACATGACTTCCAGGTTAGTAGGGAGTGCTTAATATGTAGGGGAGGGGTGGATTGTGGAGTGGGCTTAATATTCATCATTTTCCGGTGACCTACAGTCGGCATGCCAACTGACAGGGACTATTCCCACTCGTGGGTGTCCATAACACCCATAGAGAGGGAATAGAGCCTTTGGCGAGTGCAGCAAGCCACCAAGGCCACTGCTTGGTGAGCGCAGTGAAACCGCAAGGTGCCTCGTTGCAATCAATCACAACCCCCCCCCCCCACCCTACCCCGCTGGTGTTAGGTGCCGCGGTCCACGGCGCCGCTCGGTCTGTTTCCGAGCGACGCTCACGGCCGCCGCACCTCCTTCCCTGCCCGCCCGGCGCCTAGCAACGCTGGGATGCCGTGCGCGCTGAGCCGCCGGGTCCCTAGCAACGCTAGGACGCCGTGCGCGCTGAGCCGCCGGGTCCCTAGCAACGCTAGGACGCCGTGCGTGCTTAGCCGCCGGACCCTTAGCAACGGGGACGCCACTGACTACCGCGTTCCCCGTTGCTTCCTGCCAATCATTACACTTGTTAGCTCTGGTCGTGCAGCAGGGCAGCTGCACGACATTACTAATCAGTCTTCACTGCAGCTATTGGAGGGTTCCCTGTTAAATTCTCCCTCACTACCTGGCACAGACGCCGGTGATAGCTTCCTGTATGCTGTTCCTGCCTGGTAACGTCTGTTCCTGGTTTAGCTGTATCTGGTCGATCCTGCTCCCTGTGCTCCCGTGTCCTGGAGTTCTGAAGCCGGTCCTGGGAATCCTTCCTGTCCAAAACGAACCTGTTGCAGTCATCCGTGGGTTCTCGTTACTTGGGGTTCTCTCCCGGTTTGTGAGTAGCGGCTTCTGCCTAGGCCGCTTAATCCTTGTATTACTTTTGTGTTGGTGGTTTTTGCGGAGGTTTCCGCTTTTCACTGTCCTCTCCAGAACTCGGCGGTGCCGTGTGGGGGAACGGACAGTGGTATCCTTTGTTGTTCTTTTCCTTTGGCGGCGTGCCGCACATAAATTTAGTTTTAGGGTAGTTAGTAGCCCCTAGCTTCTGTTGCGTTAGTTAGAGGTCCCCTTGTTATTATCCTGTCTCGGTTCACGCTTTGTCTCACGCTAAGACCTGGGGGCATCGGAGTTGGGCAGACCTAATCCGCCCTTCAAACGCGGCTGCCGTGGGCCCAAGAAACCATAGTCACTCAGGCGTGAATTGACTACACGGGTAAGACAACGGAGGTAGGGTGCTAGGGGCTATTCTCGTACCACTCCTTAGTTCAGCATCGCGTCCTGGTGCTCTGAACTCACCTCGCAACATCTCTCCAGTTCTGAGCATCAGGAACGTAACATTATCACCGGCCCAAAAAATAAACAACACAAAAAAAAAAAGTTGTTTTGTATTTGGTGGGCTTAGAAATTCGGCCTCATGAATCCGGCAGTTTTAGGTCCAAATCCCAGACAGCTTTTGGCCAACCAGATTCAGGAATTAACTCAGATGGTTCAGGATCTTACTCTTCGGGTGAGATCGCAGGAAGATCTTTTGCGAGCCTCCCCGAGTATGATTCCAGAACCAAAAATGCATTTACCCGACCTTTTTTCGGGTAACCGAAAGGATTTTTTTAATTTTAAGGAAGCTTGTAAGCTTTATTTTCGTTTAAGGCCCCGTTCCTCTGGTACTGAGTCTCAACGGGTCGGGATTGTGATGTCATTATTACAAGGTGATCCACAGACCTGGGCTTTTGGGCTAAAAGCGGATGATGTTGCCTTGCTATCGGTGGATGCCTTTTTTAAGTCCTTAGGCCTTTTGTATGATGACCCTGATAGAGAAGCATCAGCTGAGAGCCACCTGCGTGCACTTAAGCAAGGGAAAAACCCAGCTGAGGCGTATTGTACCGAGTTTCGCCGTTGGTCGAACGACTGTGGCTGGAATGACCCGGCCCTGCGCAGTCAGTTTCGCCTCGGTTTGTCTGAAGTTATTAAAGACAGTCTCCTTCAGTACCCCGCTCCTGAGACTCTAGACAAACTCATGGAGCTCGCTATTAAAATTGATCGTCGTCTCCGTGAGCGGAGGGCTGAAAGAGGAGCTAGTTTCAGGCCTAGTCCATGTGTATATACTTTCCCTGAGGACGTCTAGGAGCCCATGCAAATGGGTCTCTTCCGGCTGTCCCCAGAGGAAAGAACCAGAAGGCTAAATTCTGGTCTTTGCTTGTATTGTGGTGGCAAGGGACATATCGCACGTAATTGCCCGAATAAGCAGGGAAACGCTCTGACCAAGTGAGTAGTGAGGGGGTTCACTTGGGTCTGCAGTTAATCTCCTCTAACGATTCCTTATTAGTTCCTGTAAAAATTTCCTTTGGTAGCCTCAGTTCGTTGGTGTCGGCCTTCGTCGGCAGTGGAGCTGCGGGAAATTTCATGGATCTTGGTTGGGCTCAGGCCTTAGGTGTTCCACAGATACCTTTGGATAAACATATCACCATGCACGGCTTGGATGGTGGTCCGCTTTTTAATGGGGTTACCACTCGCCGCACACCTCCAGTACAACTGACTGTAGGGGCCCTACATTCAGAGAAAATCGAATTTTACCTTACTCATTGTCCGGCTGTCCCCGTAGTTTTGGGTCACCCCTGGCTTGCCTTTCATAATCCCACCATAGATTGGCGGTCTGGGGAGATTTCCCGATGGGGTCCCTTTTGTGTTGAGTGTATTTCCCGTCCAGTCCGGGTTGCGGCCGTCACCCCAGAACTTATTCCTTTGGAATATCAGGACTTTGCCGACGTTTTCTCCAAGGGTAATGCGGATATACTGCCTCCTCATCGGTCCTATGACTGTGCTATTGATTTAGTTCCCAGTGCCTCTTTACCTAAGGGGAGACTATATGCCCTGTCTGGGCCGGAAACCACGGCAATGAATGATTATGTACAGGAGAGCCTAAAAAAAAGCTTCATTAGACCCTCGAAATCTCCATTGAGTGCAGGGTTCTTTTTTGTTGAGAAAAAAGATGGGTCGCTCAGACCATGTATTGATTTTCGGGCTCTGAATAAAATTTCTGTTAAAAACACCTACCCCTTGCCATTGATTTCAGTACTCTTTGATCAGCTCCGGTCTGCCGTTATCTTCTCCAAGATCGATCTTAGAGGGGCTTACAATCTCATCCGAATAAGATCTGGGGATGAGTGGAAGACAGCTTTCAGCACACAGTCAGGACATTATGAATACCTGGTGATGCCGTTTGGGCTGTCAAATGCTCCTGCGGTATTTCAAGATCTCATTAACGACGTCCTTCGTGACTTTCTTGGAAAGTTTGTAGTCGTTTATTTAGACGACATTTTGATTTACTCTGAGTCTTTTGAACAACATATTACCCATGTGCAACTGGTCCTTCAGAAATTACGGGAAAATCATTTATACGCCAAACTGGAGAAATGTGATTTCCACATCACAGAAGTGTCCTTCCTGGGGTATATTATTTCTCCTAAGGGGTTTTTCATGGAACCTAAGAAACTCCAGGCCATCCTAAATTGGGCACAACCCACGAACTTAAAAGCAATTCAGCGCTTTTTAGGGTTTGCAAATTACTATAGGCGTTTTATTCATACCTTCTCTGATTTGGTTGCTCCTATAGTAGCATTGACTAAAAAAGGAGCGGACCCTTCCAATTGGTCGCCTGAAGCCAAGTCTGCCTTTCAGTCCTTAAAGCAGGCCTTTGTTTCAGCTCCAGTACTCAGACACCCTAACCCGGAGCTCCCCTTTATTGTCGAGGTAGATGCCTCAGAGGTTGGAGTGGGGGCTATCCTTTCTCAGGAAGAACCGGAGTCTCGGGAATTACACCCATGTGCCTTCATGTCCAGGAAATTCTCCTCCGCAGAATCCAACTATGATGTTGGTAATCGAGAATTGTTGGCAGTTAAATGGGCTTTCGAGGAGTGGAGGCATTGGCTGGAAGTAGCTAGGCATACCATTATGGTGTTTACTGACCACAAGAACCTGCAGTATATTGAGTCTGCTAAACGGCTTAATGCCCGACAGGCACGTTGGGCGCTGTTTTTTACTCGTTTCAGGTTTATTATCACCTTCAGGCCCGGTTCCAAGAATACGAAAGCTGATGCCCTGTCACGTTGTTTTCTTCCGGTTCACAATAACCATCCGGCTACTACCCCCATAGTTCCATCATCTGTCATCCGGGAAGGCCTCACACAGGATTTATTTACACAGCTAGTCCAGCTTCAGCAGCAGGCTCCCAAAGTTACTCCTGCAGATCGTCTCTTCGTCCCTGAATTTCTGAGAGGCACTGTTCTAGCTGAGTTTCATGATAGCAAAGTTTCTGGTCATCCGGGTATCACTAAGACCTTCGAGTTAGTCTCTCGCTCAGTGTGGTGGCCTAATCTTTCTAAAGATGTAAGGGAATTTGTCCGTTCCTGTCAGGTTTGTGCTCAGCACAAGGTATCTCGATCGTTGCCGGTCGGGCAACTCATACCTTTGACCGTTCCTCTCAGGCCATGGTCACATATATCCATGGATTTCGTGGTAGACCTTCCTCTTTCAGCCGGATTTCGAGTCATTTGGGTGGTAGTAGACCGTTTTAGTAAGATGGCCCACTTCATTGCTCTTCCCCGATTACCCTCTGCTCAAGGGTTGGCAGTTTTGTTTCTCCGCCATGTGTTCAGGCTCCATGGTTTACCCAGGGATATTGTCTCTGATCGGGGACCGCAATTCATCGCCCGTTTCTGGAAATATTTTTGTGCCTCATTAAATATGAAACTCTCTTTAACATCTGGGTACCATCCACAGTCTAACGGACAGACTGAACGTGTTAATAAGTCGTTAAAACAGTATTTACGGTTATATTCGGCCAAACTTCAGAATGATTGGTCTGAATTTCTTCCTTTGGCCGAGTTTGCCTATAATAACTCTTGTCATTCTTCCACCAAGGAGTCCCCATTCTTTTCGGTCTTGGGCTTTCATCCTAGAGCCAATTCTTTTTACCCTCATTTTCCAGTCTCCTCGTTGACCTTAACTTCCCATCTCAGAATGATTTGGAAAAAGGTGCACCTTGCCCTTAAGAAGGCTGCCTTCCGAGAAAAAAAAAATTCTGATAGGTTCCGACGCCCCTGCACTTTTAAGGTGGGAGATAAGGTGTGGTTGTCAACCCGCAACATCAAGCTCCGACAACCCTCGGCTAGATTGGGACCCAAATTTATTGGACCGTTCCTTATCGTTAAGAAGGTCAACCCAGTTGCTTTTCGGCTACGCTTGCCTAAATCACTTAAAATTGGCAATACTTTTCACTGTTCCCTTCTGAAGCAGTATATTTCTTCCAGGAGATTCCCTCGGAAGACTTCCCAGGGTAGACCTCCGGTGGATGTTCAGGGGCAACAAGAGTTCTTGGTGGAGAAGGTTTTAGATTCCAAGGTTTCTCGGGGCCGGCTTTATTTTTTGGTTCACTGGAAAGGCTATGGTCCGGAGGAAAGGTCTTGGGTCCTGGATAAGGATCTACATGCCCCTAAACTTAAGAGATTATTCTTTCAGGAATTTCCTCAGAAACCCGGCTTTAGGGGTTCTTTAACCCCCTCCTCAAGGGGGGGTACTGTTAGGTGCCGCGGTCCACGGCGCCGCTCGGTCTGTTTCCGAGCGACGCTCACGGCCGCCGCACCTCCTTCCCTGCCCGCCCGGCGCCTAGCAACGCTGGGATGCCGTGCGTGCTGAGCCGCCGGGTCCCTAGCAACGCTAGGACGCCGTGCGCGCTAAGCCGCCGGGTCCCTAGCAATGCTAGGACGCCGTGCGTGCTTAGCCGCCGGACCCTTAGCAATGGGGACGCCACTGACTACCGCGTTCCCCGTTGCTTCCTGCCAATCATTACACTTGTTAGCTCTGGTCGTGCATCAGGGTAGCTGCACGACATTACTAATCAGGCTTCACTGCAGCTATTGGAGGGTTCCCTGTTAAATTCTCCCTTACTACCTGGCACAGACGCCGGTGATAGCTTCCTGTATGCTGTTCCTGCCTGGTAACGTCTGTTCCTGGTTTAGCTGTATCTGGTCAGTCCTGCTCCCTGTGCTCCCGTGTCCTGGAGTTCTGAAGCCGGTCCTGGGAATCCTTCCTGTCCAAAACGAACCTGTTGCAGTCATCCGTGGGTTCTCGTTACTTGGGGTTCTCTCCCGGTTTGTGAGTAGCGGCTTCTGCCGCGAGTTGCGGCCTAGGCCGCTTAATCCTTGTATTACTTTTGTGTTGGTGGTTTTTGCGGAGGTTTCCGCTTTTCACTGTCCTCCCCAGAACTCGGCGGTGCAGTGTGGGGGAACGGACAGTGGTATCTTTTGTTGTTCTTTTCCTTTGGCGGCGTGCCGCACATAAATTTAGTTTTAGGGTAGTTAGTAGCCCCTAGCTTCTGTTGCGTTAGTTAGAGGTCCCCTTGTTATTATCCTGTCTCGGTTCACGCTTTGTCTCACGCTAAGACCTGGGGGCATCGGAGTTGGGCAGACCTAATCCGCCCTTCAAACGCGGCTGCCGTGGGCCCAAGAAACCATAGTCACTCAGGCGTGAATTGACTACACGGGTAAGACAACGGAGGTAGGGTGCTAGGGGCTATTCTCGTACCACTCCTTAGTTCAGCGTCGCGTCCTGGTGCTCTGTACTCACCTTGCAACATCTCTCCAGTTCTGAGCATCAGGAACGTAACAGCTGGCAAACTAAAGCTCAGGATCCCGGCATTGGAATGGTGAACGGAGGGATCCCAGACGCCGGTCACCCGATCCCAGCCCAACTGCATGCCGGGCATGTGAAGCTGGAAGCTGGAGCAGGGACCAGCTGCTGGTAGGCTGATATCTCTGGTTCTGGGCATAGTAAAGACAAGCTGCCAGTGTCCACCGAAAGGAAAGAGTCCCAGCTTTTGGAGTATACCCTCATAAAAACTTTAAGTCAGACAGAACCTGAGATATCTGGCTGGGAAGAGCAATTAACAGGCTTGGATTGGAACCACAACTTTTATTTTCGATATTTCCGGTTCCCCAGGGACGATTACAAAAAAACTGGTACTCCTGGAAAAAGGGGACCCTCATCTATCAACCCTGGGTGCTTATACCCCTGAGGCCCTTGGGCAACTGCCCATTGAGCCCATACGAAAAGACAGCCCTGCTAGGAAGACAGCACTAGCTTAAAAGCACCAAAATACTTGTTCAGAATAGCAGTAACCTCCTGTTAATACAAATTAATAGCTCAGGAATAACAAGGAATAAAATGGTCTCTTTATGTATAGCTTCTACTTGAAGAGTACGAGAAACAGTTCTCCAGAAAATAGTACCCTCAGGAATGTTACCACAATTAGTGATCATGAGAAACACTGTTGGATCTAGAGCTTGGGTTGGAATACAGAGTTTAGAAACCAAAGTATTGTAGAAGTAATAAAGTTACCAACTTTCCCAGAGTCTTGAAAGGCAGATTACCTTGGACCATAAATGGTAAAGGGTAAGTTCTAAGAGTGACAGAAGCAAACTAGGTGGTCAAACCTAGCATGGCTTCTCTGGTACCAGTTAGGTTTTGCAGATTTCGATTAGGCTCAGCATATTACAAACACCAGTCTTTCTTGGACCTCCTGTCCCGCTCCTCGGGAGAAAGCTGTAATAAATTCTTCTTTAATCCTATTGGACAATCCCTACCAGAAGGTAGCAATTGAAAAGTTATGTGTAATTGTCAGAGAAGTAACTACATATAATTAGAATTCTCATATTTCCTATACAGGAGCAAATAGCTTCATCAGTAAGGTGTCTGCTTCCAGTGTAATAGGTCGTGGTTTCTAATCCTGGGTATGACACTTGTAAATGTGTATCTACAGTATAATAAAACAGTATAATAAAAAGGGTGTGATTTGTAATTAATTTAATTCAATGGTGTCACAGAATGGGAAGAGAGGTGCCCCCATTCAGAGCAGGAGCCCGGCGGCAGATGACTCCGTTGCCTCCCAGAGTTACGCCTATGGCTACATTCATTTTAAATAAGGTTCTCGTAGCCACTTACAGTATATGGAACCTCTTGTAAAACACAATACACAAATCCTGAAAAATATCAGTGTCTTTTCTTCAACAAGTAGATCTTAATAACTTTGGGGATTATTTACATTTGGATGTAAGTCATCTTTACCACATGCCTCTCAGATGTAGCAGTACATGTCCACGCTGATAGGTGTTACTTTCACAATCTCCCTGAAATGCTTTTTCAAAAGTAGGCAAGTATGCATATATTACACCTTAAAAACATACAGAATAGGGAAATGTGGCTTAGTATACAACAGTGGTTCCCAAACTCAGTCCTCAAAGACCCCCAACAGTTCATGTTTTCCAGGTCACCTAGCAGGTGCACAGGTGTACTCATTACCCACAGGCACATTTCCAAAGATCCACAGGTGGAGCTAATTACTTCACTTGTGATTCTGTCAGGAGACCTGCAAAACATGAACCGTTGAGAGTCCTTGAGGACTGAGTTTGGGAACCACTACTATACACACATACCCTCCAACATGACCCGCCCCACTAGGTACAAAATGCTCTGTTTCTGGACTTCCCTCTTAATTTATTATTGCCATCACCTGTGAAGAAACAGCTTTCTTATCATTTAACTAGTTCAACACAGGTGATGGAAATCATAAATTAAGAGGGAAGTCCAGGAACAGAGCATTTTGTACCTAGTGGGGCGGGTCATGTTGGAGGGTCTGTACACGGTCCGCGTATACATGGGGTGTGGCATACTTACATTTGCAGTCCCTACTGCACATGGCTTGCCGATGCATGGTGCTGATCTACCTATCCAGGCATTGGGGGCCACAGGTGCTAATTACATTTTAGCTAAAAATTCTGCTTAATTTTACTGGACATGGGCACTAAAAGAAAGCAGAGTTTTGGGCTCTGCAGGTGGATTTCCATATTTAAAACAGGCCCTTAGTCTTTTAAAGAAATCATTTTTTCCTTTTTTTTTCCCCTTAACTCAACCATCTGCATATTGGGCCTGATTCATTCCTGATCGCTGCTGTGCAAAAACTGGTGATCAAGTCCTAACTGCGCATGCAAATGCACCGCAATTCGCATGCGCATCAGACAACAACAAAGGGATGGTGCGAAAAATCCGATCGCACGGACATTCACAAGGTGATTGACAGGAGGAGGCTGTCTGTGGGTGGCAACTGACCGTTTATTGGGAGTGTCCGGAAAAACGCAGGCATGCCCAAGCGTTTTTATGGAGGGTGTCTGACATCAGCTCCGGCCCCGATCAGCCTGTTCTGATCGCACTGGAGGAGTAAGTCCTGGGCTGTGCAGAGACTGCACACGGCGGATTTTTGCAGCTTGGCGTACACATGCAATTGCATGCTTGCACAGCGAATTTACACTTCCCCTTGGGGGCGGCGACTATCTGATCGCAGGACAGCAAAGTTAGCAGCCCAGCGATCAGATCTGAATCATCCCCATGGTTTCTGCTAGATTATACTGCCTGAATCTACCCCAGTATTACATGTGAGTAATTTCTCAAAGTGACAATGTCATACAGTACAACTTTCCCGGAATGTCAGGGTGATTCCTTGAAATAGTAGCAATCTCCCTTACTCCATGAAGAATGTAGCAATCTCCATGGCTGCACCTTACCCACGTTATGTAACAGTTATATATTTGGCAAAAAAATAAATCAGAGAAATAAACATTCAAATGGGATAATTTACATGCATTGTTTATAAGACATCCGTATGAGTACATGTATTTTCATATAATGTTTCCCATGCCCATTTATATGTGCCAAACTACAGTATAACAGCTTAGGACCTTGTTTCCATTTGGATGTAAGTCAGTTTTATAAATACCTCTCAGGCAGCAGTGTACGTCCACTTTAACCCCACGCTCACAGATGTTCTTTTCACAATCTCCCTGAAATGCTTTTTCAAAAGTAGGCAAGTATGTACAATGTTGCAATTGGGAATGTTCTGTACATTCCTGTGCTAAGCTTCTGAAAGGCTTATAGCCCCATCTGTACTACAGAGCCATGTGGAGGGGACCGCAGGGGCAAATGCAGGATTTCTACTGGGGGGTTTTCAAATGCAATACACAATCTCCCGCTCTGCGGAAAATTGGAGCAAGAGAAGCCGCAGAGTCTGATGGAGTGGTAGTGGTGCGTTTTGATCGCACTGGAGGAGTAAGTCCTGGGCTGCGCAGAGACTGCACATGGTGGATTTTTGCAGCTCGGCGTACACATGGGATCGCACAATTGCACAGCGAATCTACACTCCCCCTGGGGCGGCGACTATCTGAACGCAGGACAGCAATTAGCCCAGCGATCAGATCTGAATCACCCCCCCAGTACAGATCCTAAACATACACACAAATTAGTCAGTAGCGGATCTTGCCACGGGCAAGCAGGACTTTTGCCCGGGGCGCCGCCTTCCGGAGGGCGCCGGCGCCATCCAGAGGGCGCCACACCATGGCAAGATCCGCTACTGCTGTGTCCCTCGCTGCCCGCTGTGTCCCCCGGCTGTGTCCCCCTGTGAAGGGAACTAGACGCTACGCGTCTAGTTTCCCTTCGTGGAGAGGACCTTTGCTGTGCAGTGCGCAATGACGTCATCACGCACCGCACAGCAAAGGCCCTCTCCACGAAGGGAAACCTAGACGCTACGCTAGTTTCCCTTCGTGGAGAGGACCTTTGCTGTGCGGTGCGCGATGACGTCATCGCGCACCGCTCAGCATTTCAGCGGCGCTACTCTACTGTACAGGGGGAGTAACTGACCACGCCCCCTGTACAATGCCACGCCCCTATTTCCCGCCCGGGGTGCAAATAGGGCTAGAACCGGCCCTGACATTAGTCTTTTTATACAGTGCTATTTGGCCATGCTAAAACTGTTGCAGGGCATGCTGGGGTGTGTAGATCAACAACAGCTGGAGGGCCAAAGATTCCCCATCCCTGGTGTATGAAATACAGTATTAATATTTAACACAATAGATGGTCTATAATATAGGTTGTATGAAACATATTTAGCTAATATAAATTATATAAGTGGTCAGAAAAAGGTTAAACATCCAATAAAAAATAAAAAAGTACACAAACATAATAGAACTCCTACTGTAGCAGGAGACAAAACTGCACTTTCTAAGCACACATTTTTTCACCTCATGGTAATGCACCTGTCTCTTCTTCCTGGCAGTTACTCTTTGGTCCACTGATTGAGCACTCAGATCCACACACACAGCAAACCTGGTAGAAGAAGCTACTACCACCAGGCATGTGCAACATCTCCACTCTGTCCCTTAAACTGCATGTTGCGGCGGCAGCTCTAGTAATTGTGGGGCAGATGTATTAACCTGGAGACGGCATAAGGAAGTGATAAACCTGTGATATGTGCAAGGTGATAAAGGCACCAGCCAATCAGATCCTAACTGTTCATTTACATATCGGAGCTGATTGGCTGGTGCCTCTATCACCTTGCACATATCACTGGTTTATCACTTCCTTATGCCTTTTCCAGGTTAATACATCTGCCCCCATATTATATATTGGTGCTATTGTGGTCATAATTTGAGCACCTGGGCAAGTGGAGGGGGGGGTTTCTGGGCAACTGGAAACCACCCTGCCTTCGCCTATGGGACCAAGGCTAATTTCCCATGATCTGAAACAAGAGAATTATCTAGAAATTGAGAAGCACCAAACTCTCCGCATTCTCTTCTACCTCCGCCAGGAACTACACAGTTGCTGCAGTATGTTTGTTTCATTATTGACACTTTCAGAAAGGTGACCCGGGAATTTACCGGGTCTAGCAAGCCAGCAAATACCTGGGTCTCAGCTCTATGACCCTGGTTGAGAGCAGGGTCATTGACCTGGGGCTTAGCTCCTTCCTTTCACACATGCTGAAATCCTGGGTTGATGCGCATTCACGTGCAATAATCCAGGATATAGGTGTTTGTCTGGAATGGGTATGTGTTGTACATGAGGTAGCTGTGTCCCAGATCAGGGCCGTAACTAGATACAGTATGCTACCACACTGCAGGGTAGGGAGCGCTGTTAGCGGCACTTGTCAATTATCTGTTTTAATTACTTTCACTTGTAGTTTCCCCCCTAGATCCGCTCCATTGCAGTGCTGATTTTTATTTTTATTTTTACGAAGTGCAAGTACAGTAGCTTTATATAGTTAGAAATCTCATAGTTCTTATCCAGGTTCAAATAGCTCAATGAGTAGGATGTTTGACTGGAATGCAACAGATTATGGATTTGAATCCTGGGTATGGCAGTATATTGAAATGTGTTATTTAATAAAGGGTATTCTGAGTAACAATAAACTGTCAAGTTAAGTGAATATGGTTTACAGAGGATTTGTGTCTAAATCCATTTTCTTGCAGTGTTCTATAAATGTGTGCATAACACACACATCCATCTATCTATCTATCTATCTATCTATCTATCTATCTATCTATCTATCCATATATAATGTGGGTAGGGGTATCATAGCTTGTGCTTTCTCTGGGATCAATTTTGTGATGCCCCTTCCCAATGAGAGGGGGGGGGGGGGGGGGGGGGCGTGAATTCTCTCTCTGGCACAGGGCACCAAAAAGTCTACTTACGGCTCTGTCCCAGACTTTACTACATAACTGACTCAATTATTCATTTGTATTTGCATGCATAAAATGCTTTCTGGTCTACGTCCAGCCTGACTTTAGAGCATACTAAATCACTGGCCATAATTCTAAATATGGAGGTGTGTATATGAGCTCTCGTTTCTAATTCACCCAGACAACAAGCCATGCTTGCATATAAAACTATTATTATTATTATTATTATTAATAGATTTGACTAGACAAAAGAGGATCCTTGTATTCCCTCATTTCTGCCCAGTGCAAAATATTACAATATATTGTACTTGAGCTGTGTATAGCGGTATGTGAGAAACAGCAGTTTGCTGTGGGAGGTGTTTGAAGTATTTTCATCATTAGATGACTAGAACAAGATAAATCTATTACAGATCCCAAGGTCTAGATTGACTTCCTAGCTGTGCCTGGTAACAAGGCAAACCTGCCATGATTCCTCTCATCTCATCTCATTGTAAATGGTTTCCTGCAGGCAATGCAATGCAAGTCTGTGATTGATTCCAAGGAGAAGACAAGTTCAAGCATCAAAACTGTTCTGGATACATAGCAGCTGCAGGCGAACAATGGAAAAATAGATACTGTATGTATCTAGTCGTACATTTATATTTATACGTACACCAGGGCCGGTGCTAGGGTGTTTGGTGCCCCCCTGCAAACTATAAATTTGTGCCCTCCGCTACTTTACAAAGGGACAGCGCACATAATGCTTATACACATAATGCTCCCTGTAGTAGTGGGACTTACACACGTAACTTCCCCCTGCAGTAGTGATGCTTACACACGTAACGCCCCCTGTACCAGTGACACTTATACAAGACACAGTCACGATTACACACGTAAACCTCCTGAAGCAGTGTCGCTTACACACGTAATGTCCCCTGCAGCAGTGACGCTTACACATGTAAAGCACCCTGTAGCATTGATGCTTACACATGTAACGCCTCCTGTACCAGTGACGCTTATACAAGATTCAGTGATGTTTACATGCGTAACGCCCCCTGCAACAGTGATAGTTACACATGTAACGCACCCTGTAGAATTGACGCTTACACACCTAACGCACCCTGTAGCAGTGACGCTTGCACATGTAACACCCCCTGTACCAGTGATGCTTACACACGTAATGCCCCCTGTACCAGTGACGCTTACACATGCAACGCCCCCTGTACCAGTGACGCTTACACACGTAACACCCCCTGCAGCAGTGACGCTTACACACGTAATGCACCCTGTAGCATTGACACTTACACACGTAACCCCTCCTGTACCAGTGATGCTTACACACGTAACGCCCCCATGTACCAGTAACGCTTGCACACGTAAGACCCCCTGTACCAGTGATGCTTATACAAGATGCAACGCCCCCTGAAGCAGTAACGCTTACACACATTATGCTGCACAGTCACACATACACCACATACACATATACATACACACACATGTACATACTGGGGTTCATTCCGAGTTGATCGCACGTAGCAACTTTTTGCTGCCCGTGCGATCAACTCGACGCCGCCTAAGGGGGAGGGCTTTTTTGCATAGCAAGGCTGCGATCGCTTGTGCAGCCCTGCTATGCAAAAAAAGTTTTGTGTAGAACTAGACCAGGGTAATGGTTACTTACCCTGTGCGGTCGATCCAGCGATGCAGGTCCCGGAATTGACGTCAGACATCCACCCTCCAAACGCCTGGACATGCCTGCGTTCGCCAAACCACTCCCAGAAAACGATCAGTTGACGGCCCGGAACGCCTTCCTTCTGTCAATCTTCTTGCGGTCACCGCTGCGACCGCTTTCTTCGTTCGCGGCGTCGGCTGTCACCGGGCAACGACGCGCCTGTGCAATGCAGCCACCGCACACGCGCAGTTCTGACCCGGCTGCGAAGAAGTGCAGCGTGCGATCGGGTCGGAATGACCCCCATTGTACATACATACAGTCACACACACATATATATACACACACACACACACACACACACACACACACACACACACACACACACACACACACACAGAGCCGGCCCTAACCAATATGATGCCCTAGGCAAGATTTTGGCTGGTGCCCCTTAGCACCACCACTAGCTCTGCCTCTGACCTTGCACATCTTTCCCAGCACCATCACCCATCACCCATAGCAGTCTTGTACCCCCTATATTTTAAATAGGAACAGTTCGCACATTTGACGCACAGCCGAAAAAGGGGCATCTTCTTGCTGGGAAGGGGCATGGCCACACAATAGTAACCCCAATTCCAATTACGCCACACAGTACTGCAACTTTATTCACATTTTATCTTGCGATAGTATCCATAATTCATATTACATCCCACAGTAGTATCACTTTACCTTATAAACGTTACTCCTCACAGTAGAGCCCCTTATTCACATTACATCACACTGAATTGCTCCTTATTCACATTACACCACACCTTATTGCTATTTATTCACATTAGACGACACAGTAGTGCCCTTTCTATACGTAACACCACATAGTAGAGCACATTATACACATAATGCCACACATTAGTAATGCCTTTATACACATAATTCCACACAGTAATGCCCCTTACACATATGAGACACATTAATGTCCTTTTAAACATAATGCACCTTACACATTATGACAACCTTTATTAATGCCCTTTTACACATAATGTCCCTTACACATATGCCGCACATTATTAATGCCCTTATACACATAATGACACACATAGTGCCCCCTACACATTTGCTGCACATTATTAGTGCCCCTATACACATAATGACACACATACACTAGTACCCTGTTACACATATGCCGCACATTATTAATGCCCTTATACACATAATGACACACATAGTGGCCCTTTACATATATGTTGCACATTATTAATGCATTTTTACATGACACACATAATGCTCCTTACACATATTCTGAACACTACTGCACAACCAACATACTCACATGCACACAGCACTCACACTTCCACTAACACTGTGACCTCTGCCTCTGCTTGGATACAGATGTGTCCTCACAAATCTAGCATCAATGCTAACATCAGGCACCTTTTTTTAATGAAAATGCATCTTATTTGCATTGCTATGTGGCTAGGATGCACAAGCAGCGTCTGTTGATTAAACTGATATGCAGCATGCCTATATACTGTGTGAGACTCTGGCTGTATCTGCATATGAAATGCTACATACAGAATATAGGCATGCCACATATCATTTTAATCAGCAGAAGCTGATGATGCCCCTAGGCATATCAAATGCCCTAGGCAATTGCCTAGTTCGCCTATGCATATGGCCGGCTCTGCGCACACACACACACACACACACACACACTTTTCAGCCACTTACATAAAAAAAAGTCTGGAAACTTGTCCTCCTGTGATGCAGGCTGCAGCCTGGTCCCGTGTAGCTCCGCTGCTTATTCCGTGAAGCTCCGCCCCTTTTAGATCCACCCAGCACACTGTGGAGGTAGAGGGGGCGCAGCAGCGGGAGATAAACAATCGTGAGGCACTATGGAAGCCTGTTTCCAAGTCCAGCAGGCAGGAGCGCACCGAGCACACAGCCGCCTTTTTTGCCAGCCAGGCCATGCCCCCCGCCCAGCACACTGTGAGTCTGTGAGGAGGAGAGGAGGCTTCATGATGCCGGCGCTGCTGCCTGTCATAGAGTTTGATAGGCGCAGCAGCCGGCATCAGCAGGGCAGGGGAACTCAGCACAGGGATGCAGAGCAGCAGAGAGAGCGCCTCTTTCCCCCCTGGCGCCTACCTGTACTGCATCCCCTTGCTGAGCGGTATGCGCCGGGCCTGACGTACACGTGTCCACATTCAGACAAAACATGCCAGACGTTTCTCTTTACTGGATTCTATAAAAAAAAAAAAGATTTTACTCACCGGTAAATCTTTTTCTCGTAGTCCGTAATGGATGCTGGGGACTCCGTAAGGACCATGGGGAATAGACGGGCTCCGCAGGAGACTGGGCACTCTAAAGAAAGATTTAATACTACCTGGTGTGCACTGGCTCCTCCCTCTATGCCCCTCCTCCAGACCTCAGTTATGGAAACTGTGCCCGGAAGAGCTGACATTACAAGGAAAGGATTTTGGAATCCAGGGTAAGACTCATACCAGCCACACCAATCACACCGTATAACTCGAGATAAACTTACCCAGTTAACAGTATGAACAACAAACAAGCATCACTCAACTGATGCCACATAACATAACCCTTTGGTAAGCAATAACTATATACACGTATTGCAGAAAGTCCGCACTTGGGACGGGCGCCCAGCATCCACTACGGACTACGAGAAATAGATTTACCGGTGAGTAAAATCTTATTTTCTCTAACGTCCTAGTGGATGCTGGGGACTCCGTAAGGACCATGGGGATTATACCAAAGCTCCCAAACGGGCGGGAGAGTGCGGATGACTCTGCAGCACCGAATGGGCAAACTCAAGGTCCTCCTCAGCCAGGGTATCAAACTTGTAGAACTTTGCAAATGTGTTTGAACCCGACCAAGTAGCAGCTCGGCAAAGCTGTAATGCCGAGACCCCTCGGGTAGCCACCCAAGAAGAGCCCACCATTCTTGTGGAATGGGCTTTCACTGATTTTGGATGCGGCAATCCAGCCGCAGAATGAGCCTGCTGAATCGTGCCACAGATCCAGCGAGCAATAGTTTGCTTTGAAGCAGGAGCACCCAGCTTGTTGGATGCATACAGGACAAACAGCGAGTCAGTCTTCCTGACTCCAGCCGTTCTGGTCACATAAATCTTCAAAGCCCGGACTACGTCAAGCAACTTGGAATCCTCCAAGTCACCAGTAGCCGCAGGCACCACAATAGGTTGGTTCAAATGAAAGGATGACACCACCTTTGTCAGAAATTGCAGACGAGTCCGCAATTCTGCCCTATCCATATGGAAAACCAGATAGGGGCTTTTACATGACAAAGCCGCCAATTCTGACACACGCCTAGCCGAAGCTAAGACCAACAGCATGACCACTTTCCACGTGAGATACTTTAGCTCCACGGTCTTAAGTGGCTCACACCAGTGGGATTTAAGGAAACTCAACACCACGTTAAGATCCCAAGGTGCCACTGGTGGCACAAAAGGGGGCTGAATATGCAGCACTCCCTTAACAAACGTCTGAACCTCAGGCAGTGAAGCCAGTTCTTTTTGGAA
Organism: Pseudophryne corroboree; assembly: GCF_028390025.1. Lineage (NCBI taxonomy): Eukaryota > Metazoa > Chordata > Amphibia > Anura > Myobatrachidae > Pseudophryne > Pseudophryne corroboree. Next base: position 273,908,022 of record NC_086446.1, read on the forward strand.
GAAAATGGATAGGGCCGAAATCTGGACCTTTATGGACCCTAATTTCAGGCCCATAGTCACTCCTGACTGTAGGAAGTGCAGGAATCGACCCAGCTGGAATTCCTCTGTAGGGGCCTTCCTGGCCTCACACCAAGCAACATATTTTCGCCATATACGGTGATAATGCTTTGCTGTCGCATCCTTCCTAGCATTTATCAGCGTAGGAATAACTTAATCCGGAATGCCTTTTTCCGCTAGGATCCGGCGTTCAACCGCCATGCCGTTAAACGCAGCCGCGGTAAGTCTTGGAACAGACAGGGCCCTTGTTGTAACAGGTCCTGTCTGAGAGGCAGAGGCCACGGGTCCTCAGTGAGCATTTCTTGCAATTCCGGGTACCAAGTCCTTCTTGGCCCATCCGGAACAATGAGTATTGTTCTCACTCCTCTTTTTCTTACAATTCTCAGCACCTTTGGTATGAGAGGTAGAGGAGGAAACACATAGACCGACTGGAACACCCACGGTGTTACTAGTGCGTCCACCGCTATCGCCTGAAGGTCCCTTGACCTGGCGCAATATCTTTTTAGCTTTTTGTTGAGACGGGACGCCATCATGTCCACCTGTGGCAGTTCCCATCGATTTGCAATCTGCGTGAAGACTTCTTGATGAAGTCCCCACTCTCCCGGGTGGAGGTCGTGCCTGCTGAGGAAGTCTGCTTCCCAGTTGTCCACTCCCGGAATGAACACTGCTGACAGTGCTAGTACGTGATTCTCCGCCCAACGAAGAATCCTGGTGGCTTCTGCCATTGCCACCCTGCTTCATGTGCCGCCCTGGCGGTTCACATGGGCCACTGCCGTGATGTTGTCTGACTGAATCAGCACTGGTTGGTTTCGAAGCAGAGGCTCCGCTTGACTCAGGGCGTTGTATGTGGCCCTTAGTTCCAGGATATTGATGTGCAGACAAGTCTCCTGACTTGACCACAGCCCCTAGAAGTTTCTTCCTTGAGTGACTGCCCCCCATCCTCGGAGGCTTGCATCCGTGGTCACCAGGACCCATTCCTGTATGCCGAACCTGCGGCCCTCGAGGAGGTGAGCACTTTGCAGCCACCACAGAAGAGACACCCTGGCCCTGGGGGACAGGGTGATCAGCCGATGCATCTGAAGATGCGATCCGGACCACTTGTCCAACAGATCCCACTGAAAGATTCTCGCATGGAACCTGCCGAAGGGAATGGCTTCGTATGACGCCACCATCTTTCCCAGGACTCGCGTGCAGTGATGCACCGATACCTGTTTTGGTTTTAGGAGGCCTCTGACCAGAGTCACGAGCTCCTGAGCCTTCTCCTCCGGGAGAAACACCTTTTTCTGGTTTGTGTCCAGAATCATGCCCTGGAAGGGCAGACGCGTCGTAGGAATCAGCTGCGACTTTGGAATATTCAGAATCCAGCCGTGCTGTTGCAACACTTCCTGAGAGAGTGCTACGCTGATCAGCAACCGCTCCCTGGACCTCGCCTTTATGAGGAGATCGTCCAAGTATGGGATAATCGTAACCCCTTGCTTCCGAAGGAGCACCAGAATTTCCGCCATCACCTTGGTAAATATTCTCGGTGTCGTGGACAGGCCAAACGGCAACGTCTGGAATTGGTAATGACAGTCCTGTACCACAAACCTGAGGTACTCCTGATGAGGTGGATAAATGGGGACACGCAAGTACGCATCCTTGATGTCCAGAGACACCATAAAATCCCCCTCTTCCAGGCTTGCAATGACCGCTCTGAGCGATTCCATTTTGAACTTGAATCTTTTCAGATAAATGTTCAGGGATTTTAAATTCAATATGGGTCTGACCGAACCGTCCGGTTTCGGTACCACAAACATTGTGGAGTAGTATCCTCTTCCTTGTTGAAGGAGGGGAACCTTTACCACCACCTGCTGGAGATATAACTTGTGAATTGCCGCTAACACTACTTCCCTTTCTATGGGGGAAGCTGGCAGGGCCGATTTGAGGTAACGGTGAGGGGGCATCACTTCGAATTCCAACCTGTATCCCTGAGACACAATCTGTAAAGCCCAGGGATCCCCCTGTGAGTGAACGCACTGGTGGCTGAAATTTCGGAGACGCGCCCCCACTGCTCCTGGCTCCTGTGGAGCCCCAGCGTCATGCGGTGGATTTAGTGGAAGCCGGGGAGGACTTCTGTTCCTGGGAACTAGCTGAATGGTGCAGCTTCTTTCCTCTACCCCTGCCTCTGGCCAGAAAGGACGCACCTCTGACCTTCTTGCTTCTCTGTGATCAAAAGGACTGCATTTGGTAATACGGTGCTTTCTTAGGCTGTGAGGGAATATATGGCAAAAAGTTTGACTTCCCAGCCGTAGCTGTGGAAACTAGGTCCGAGAGACCGTCCCCAAACAATTCCTCACCCTTGTAAGGTAACACCTCCATGTGCTTTTTGGAGTCGGCATCACCTGTCCATTGCCGAGTCCACAGGACCCTTCTGGCAGAAATTGACATTGCATTTTGGAGATTGCAGTTTGGTGGTGGCGCGTTCAGACGCAGCGGCTGTGAGCTTGCAGAGCCATGAGAGCAGGAGTAGGAGCAGGAGCAGGAGTATCGCTACCTACCATCAGACTCACCCTTAGACTCACCCTTTTGTTGGTATCGTGGATCGGAGGCCTGGGGGCTCTGCTGCCGTGTGGTCCATGTGGGATTGTGTACTCGCGGTGGGAGTTGCTTGCGGTCCGTTCCGCCTCTGGTCCCTCTGCCGCATCGCTGTCGCTGGTGGGGGCCGCGTGGGGGACCCTGCGGGCTTCTGGTGTCCTGGTGGCGGGCGGGCGGGCTGGTGCGGCCAGGGGTGTGCGGCCGGCGGGCGCCGGTGTGCGGGCTGGCGGGGACGCTGGCCAGCCTCCGGGCCGGCCTCCGGGCGCTGCTGCTGCGGATGTGGGAGACGCTGGCCGGCCTCTGAGTGCTGCTGCTGCGGCGGGCTCGCAGGCTAGTTCCGGGGTCAGAGGAGGTGATGGCCCGAGGCATGCTGGGTGCTCCTCTGGTCAGGAGAATTGTGGGGGATCCTGCGGAGGTCTCAGGATGACCGTGGTTGCTAGGGGGCTGGAGGAGGCAAGGAAGCCTGGAATCTGGTCAGCCCGAGCAGCCTGAGCAACAAGACTCTGCCCATGAATGGAGGATGTCTAGTCCCTGGAGGGTATGCAAGCCCAGATGGAAACGCAGACCACGGAGAGAGAGGAAGCAAAAGCGGGGTAAAAGAGCAGGTATTAGGGTAAGACTTTATCTGTGCCCCCATAGACCAGCGCTTCCCAGTTTATTTATGGCAAACGTAAGATCTCTTACGAACAAATTGGATGAGATCCATGTGAGACTGGCAAATAAGTCCCCTTTAAAGACCTGCTCTCTCATGATTTTCACAGAGACATGGCTGAATGACTCTATCCTGGACTCTGTAGTTCAGCTTACAGATAGATCATTATTTAGATCAGACAGAACCATGGAATCTGGGAAAACGCGAGGTGGTGGACTATGTGTATACGTAAATAATAACTGGTGCACTGATGCCAGTCTTGTTGTGACTTTTTGCTCTGTAAATGTGGAATATATGGTGGTTAAGTGTCGACCATTCTATTTGCCAAGAGAATTTTCAGTGGCGTTGGTAATGGCCGTATACATTCCTCCCTCTGCTCATGTAGAATCTGCATTAAATATCTTGTACGCTGCTATAGTTAAACTGGAATCTAAATATGTTGAGGGGGTTCTTTTAGTTGCAGGGGATTTTAATCAGGCTAGATTGAAGGTAGTTTTACCAAAATTTTATCAATATGTTAAAGTCCCTACTAGAGGGGGAAATGTGTTGGACCATGTTTACTGTAATATTAAGGATGCTTATGCGACTTTTAGATATCCCAATATTGGTCATTCTGATCACATGTCCCTATTTTTGGTTCCAGCATACAAAACCGTAGTCCAACGGTTTAGGCCGACTAGTACTAATATTACAGTTTGGCCTGAGGGGGCAATGCAGAAACTTCAGGATGCTTTGGAATTTACTGATTGGGGGTTGTTCATTGAAGAATCACTGGGGGATGATAATAATGTGAATGTGGACTCCCTTACCTCCATGGTCCTTGGTTATGTGTGTTGTTGCATACAGAGTGTAACAATTAAAAAGTGTGTTCGAACTTACGCAAATGATAAACCATGGATAAATGGCACGGTTCGAACCCTATTAAGTGAGAGAGACAAAGCTTTCAGATCTGGTGACCAAAATGTTTTTAGGGCTGCCCGTCAAAAATTAAAAAAGGGTATAATAGAGGCAAAAAGGGCCTTTTCTGTTAAACTTGAAAGCAAGTTTAAAAATTATAAAGATGCAAAAAGTCTGTGGAAAGGTATTCAAGATATCTCTGACTACAAAGTTAATAAGAACCCCTCTCATAAAGAGGTTGACAGTTCCCTAGGGGAGACATTAAACATATTTTACTCCCGGTTTGATAACATGGCTGTTTCCCCTGTTGACTGGGATGGGAATCAGGAGAACGCGGAGCCCCTGGTACTGGATGAATTGTCTGTTAGACGGTGCTTTGCCAGTTCTAAATCAGGTAAGGCCCCCGGCCCAGATGGGATTCCGGGAAATGTTATTAAGACATGTGCTGAGCAGTTGGCTGGGATCTTTACTATAATTTTTAACCTTTCTCTTGCCACTTGTCATGTGCCTAAGTGTTTCAAGTCATCTATTATTGTCCCGGTCCCCAAAAATGGTAAGGCCAGTGAGCCAAACGATTATCGACCAATTGCTTTGACATCTCTTATAATGAAGGCCTTTGAAAGATTGGTTATGGGACACATAAAAAAAAGTATCCCAGCCAATCTGGATCCCTTTCAATTTGCATATAAAGCAAATAGGTCGACAGATGACGCTGCTATCACCTTGATTCATCGTGTGGCTACCCATCTAGAATCCACATGTTCCTCTGCGAGAATTCTGTTTGTGGATTACAGTTCAGCATTTAATACAGTAATCCCAACATCATAAGTGTCTAAATTATCTCAGTTGGGATTGAACAACTTTGTATGTAGATGGATCTTGGATTTCTTGACCAACAGGCCCCAATCTGTTAGACTGCACAATTCCCTGTCAAGCGAACTTGTAATCAGTACAGGGGTACCTCAGGGTTGTGTACTGAGTCCCCTGTTGTACTCTCTGTTTACCTATGATTGCCTCTCAAATTCGGAGTCAGTTCACATTATTAAATTTGCCGATGATATCGCAGTCGTAGGTTTAATAAGTAAGGACGATGAGTCAGAATATAGATCTGAGGTTGCTAGGTTAGAAGCTTGGAGTCAAACTAATCATTTAATTCTAAACGTAAAAAAAACGAAAGAAATGATTGTAGATTTTAGGAAAACTCACAAGCAGCCCTCTTGTCCTATAGTTGTAAATAACCAGGTTGTGGAGACAGTTGAGTCCTTTAAATTCCTGGGCATTAACATCTCCAATGACCTGTCTTGGGGTACCCATACACGATGTGTTGTTAAAAAATCCCAACAACGCCTGTTCTTATTGAGGAAAATGCGTATGGCGGGAATACGTAAGGAGATTTTAGTAAACTTTTATTCAGCAATTTTAGAGAGTGTCCTCACATACGGGATTATCAGGGGCGGAACTACTGGCGGGGCAGGCAGTGCAGTGCACTGGGGCCCCGCCGCACTAAAGGGCCCACAGCCGCCGGCCGGCATTTAGAACAGATTAACATGCGGACGAACGTCCGCATGTCAATCTGCGGTCTCCTCTCCCTCCCTGCTGTGGTGCCTGCTCCCCCGGCGGCCCTCCCCCTCCTCCTATGTGTTGGAGGGACACGAGCGCATCGCGCGTCTCTCCTGTGTCCCTCCTGGCTCTCCCCCCGGCCGATCTAAGGAAGCATGTGCCGTTCGTGAGCTCTGATTGGCTCATGAACGGCACATGCTTCCTTAGACCGGCCGGGGGAGAGCCAGGAGGGACACAGGAGAGACGCGCGATGCGCTCGTGTCCCTCCAACACATAGAGGGGGGAGGGGGGGCCGGGGGAGCAGGCACTGGGGGGACAGATCTGGCACTGGGGACATATACCTGGCACTGGGGACATATACCTGGCACTGGGGGGGCATATACCCGGCACTGAGGGCATATACCTGGCACTGGGGGCATGTACCTGGCACTGGGGGCATATACCTGGCACTGGGGGGGGCATATACCTGGCACTGGGGGGGAGGCATATACCCAGCACTGGAGGCATATACCTGGCACTGGGGGGAAGCAGGCACTGGGGGGGAATATCTGGCACTGGGGGCATATACCCGGCATTGGGGGGGCATATACCCGGCACTGGGGGCATATACCCGGCACTGGGGGCATATACCTGGCACTGGGGGGGGAAGCAGGCACTGGGGGGGAATATCTGGCACTGGGGGCATATACCTGGCACTGGGAGCATATAACTGGCACTGGGGGGGCATGTACCTGGCACTGGGGGCATATACCTGGCACTGGGGGCATATACCTGGCACTGGGGGGGAATATCTGGCACTGTGGGAGAATATCTGGCACTGGGGGGGCATATACCCGGCACTGGGGGCATATACCCGGCACTGGGAACATATACCTGGCACTGGGGGGGAAGCAGGCACTGGGGGGGAATATCTGGCACTAGGGGCATATACCTGGCACTGGGAGCATATAACTGGCACTGGGGGGGCATGTACCTGGCACTGGGGGCATATACCTGGCACTGGGGGCATATACCTGGCACTGGGGGGGAATATCTGGCACTGTGGGAGAATATCTGGCACTGTGGGGGCATATACCCGGCACTGGGGGCATATACCCGGCACTGGGAACATATACCTGGCACTGGGGGGGAAGCAGGCACTGGGGGGGAATATCTGGCACTGGGGGCATATACCTGGCACTGGGGGCATATAACTGGCACTGGGGGGGCATGTACCTGGCACTGGGGGCATATACCTGGCACTGGGGGGGAATATCTGGCACTGTGGGAGAATATCTGGCACTGGGTGCATATACCTGGCACTGTGGGGGAATATCTGGCACTGGGAGCATATGTGGCACTGGGAGCACGGCCCTAGCAACAAGCACTACCCACTAGCAACGAGCATGACACCCAGTGCATGAAACCCCTGGCAACGAGCATGACATCCTGGCACCGTGCATGGAACCAAGTGCATGAAACCCCTGGCAACAAGCAGGTAATTTAAAAGTAATTGGAAGCCTTACTGTAGAACTTAATGTGTAATGGGCATTACGGTGTGTGGCATAATGTATCACGGACATTGCGGTGTGTGTCATAATGTATCTGGCATTACGGTGTGTTGTATACTATGTCACGGGCATTGTGGTATGTGGTATAATGTCTCAGGATCATTGTGGTGTGTGTCATACTGTGTCACAGACATTGTATGTGCTATAATGTATCAGGGGCATTGCAGTGTGTAGCATAATGTATAACGGGCAATGCGGCGCACGCATTTTTCTACCTTTGCTAGTGCCAATTACGGGGTGTATGGGGGGGGGGGGGGGGGGGGGGGGGCGCCGAAGGATTTTTTGGCTTGGGGGAGAAAAATTTCTAGTTACGCCGCTGGTCACAATGACTCATTGTATGTCATGCCACAGCCGCACACCAGCGCTCCCGTGACCCGCCCGTCATAAGGAACGATTCTGGCCACCCGCACACGAAGGAGGGAGGAGGGTCCGTCCCTCCCTCCCTCATATACAAACAGGTCACAGTCTCTCAGTGAAGGAGAGAGCCGCAGCAGCGCTTTGTTACTGGTGGAGGCGCTGCTGCTGCTGCTCCTCTGCTTCACTATAGGCTGTCTCTGAGAACAGCCTATAGGGAAGCAGAGGGGCAGCAGCAGCAGCGCCTCCACCAGTAACACAGCGCTGCTGCGGCTCCCTCCTCCACCTCCCTCCTCCTTCTTCTCTACTGCCCGGGAAGCTGCACCGAGGAGCCTGAGCCAACAGAGAGGGTAAGTATAATTCTTCTTTCTTTCTTTCTTTCTTTCTTTCTTTCTTTCTTTCTTTCTTTCTTTCTTTCTTTCTTTCTTTCTGTCTCTTTCTTTTTTTATTTGTTGGGACTGCCTGCCGCAATGTGTAAAAAGGGGGGACTGCCTGCCGCTATGTATAAAAATGGGGAATCTGCATGCCGCAATGTAAAAATGGGGAATCTGCCTGCCGCAATGAAAAAATGGGGAATCTGCCTGCCGCAATGTAAAAATGGGGAATCTGCCTGCCGCAATGTGCAAAAATGGGGAATCTGCCTGCCGCAATGTAAAAATGGGGAATCTGCCTGCCGCAATGTGTAAAAATGGGGAATCTGCCTGCCGCAATGTAAAAATGGGGAATCTGCCTGCCGCAATGTAAAAATGGGGAATCTGCCTGCCGCAATGTAAAAATGGGGAATCTGCCTGCCGCTATGTATAAAAATGGGGAATCTGCATGCCGCAATGTAAAAATGGGGAATCTGCCTGCCGCAATGTAAAAATGGGGAATCTGCCTGCCGCAATGTAAAAATGGGGAATTTGCCTGCCGCAATGTGTAAAAATGGGGAATCTGCCTGCCGCAATGTAAAAATGGGGAATCTGCCTGCCGCAATGTGTAAAAATGGGGAATCTGCCTGCCGCTATGTATAAAAATGGGGAATCTGCCTGCCGCTATGTATAAAAATGGGGAATCTGCCTGCCGCTATGTATAAAAATGGGGAATCTGCCTGCCGCTATGTGTAAAAAGGTAGAATCTGCCTGCCGTAATGTGTAAAAAGGGCACGCTATCTGCCGTTATGTGTAAAAGTGTATGGTGTCTGCCATAATGTGTAAAATGGGGACGCTGTCTGCCGTAATGTGTAAAATGGGGACGCTGTCTGCCGTAATGTGTAAAAAGTGCACGCTGTCTGCCGCTATGTGTAACGAGGGCACGCTGTCTGCCGCTATGTGTAACGAGGGCACGCTGTCTGCCATTGTGTAAAAAGTGTATGCTGTCTGCCGCTATGTGTAACGAGGGCACGCTGTCTGCCGTTATGTGTAAAAAGTGCACGCTGTCTGCCGTTATGTGTAAAAAGAGGAATCTGTTCGCTGTAAGGAGTAAAAGGGTCTCTACCTGGTGTAGTGGTGCTACTGTGCAGCGTAATTTGAAGAATGGAGACTACTGTGCACCGTTTTATGAATTGGTAATATTTTGTGGACACACCCCTTCCCCACGAAGCCACGCCACTATGTATTTTTGCGCGCGCCTACGGCGCGCACTGCCCATGGGGTGGACTTGGATGGGATGGGGGGGGGGGGCCCAAAGCATTTTGTTGCACCTGGGCCCACCGCTTGCTTGTTCCGCCACTGGGGATTATGGTATGGTTTGGGAACTGTACTGCTGTGGAACGTAAGTCCCTTCAGAGAGTGGTTAAAACTGCAAGTAGAGTAATTGGAGTCAGCCTGCCCTGTATTCAGGATATATATGAAAAAAGGCTCCTCACTAAGGTGAGAAGTATTTTGGGAGATCTATCTCATCCAAATGGGGGGATGTTTTCTGTGTTGCCATCTAATAGGCGTTACCGTTCTATTCTTTGTCGGACTAACCGGTTAAGGGGTAGTTTTTTCCCAAAAGCAATAAACATGTTAAACCAGATAGGACCGAGATAAATTGACAATTGGGAATGTCTTGGGTTCAGGAGTGCTCTTTCGTTCTGTTCTTATGGTCTCTGTATATGCTTGCTTTTTAGTTTCGTTGATTGTTCATTGAACTATTGATGATGATGACAATAAAGTATTATTATTATTATTATTATTTATTCTAGAGCCCAGTAGGCAAATGTCCCTCTGGGCATCCCTCATATATAGGACAGCGTCTTTTATATGCCCCAGGGTCAGTAAAATGGTATCCTTGTCTAAGGTATCCATTTCCTCAGACAGATTTTCTGTCCATGCTGCTACAGCACTACACATCCAGGCCGACGCAATAGCCGGCCTCAGTATAGTACCTGAGTGTGCATAAACAGACTTCAGGATACTTTCCTGCTTCCTATCTGCAGGATCCTTTAGGGCGGCCGTATCCTGTGACGGCAGGGACACCTTTTTAGATAAGCGTGTCAGAGCTTTATCTACCCTAGGGGAGGATTCCCAGCGCATCCTGTCCGTTGGCAGGAAAGGGTACGCCATAAGTAACCTTTTGGAAATCAGCACTTTCTTATCGGGGGAATCCCATGCTTTTTCACATAATTCATTTAACTCATGTGAAGGGGGAAAAGTCACCTCTTGCTTTTTCTCCCCATACATATACACCCTTTTGTCAGGGACAGGGTTTTCCTCCGATATGTGCAATACATCCTTCATTGCTATAATCATGTATCGGATGGCTTTAGTCATTTTAGGCTGCAACTTTGCCTCATCGTCATCGACACTGGAGTCAGAATCCGTGTCGACATCTGTGTCAACCAACTGGGATAGTGGGCGCTTTTGAGACCCTGACGGCCTCTGAGCTGCAGAATCAGACACGGGTTGAGACCCTGACTGATTATCCAACCTTTTATGCAAGGAGCTTACGTTATCATTTAACACCTTCCACATATCCATCCAATCAGGTGTCGGCGCCGTCGGCGGCGACACCACAGTCACTTGCACTTGTTCTGCCTCCACGTAACCGTCCTCGTCAAACATGTCGACACAAACGTACCGACACACCACACACACACACAGGGAATGCTCTAATTGAGGACAGGACCCCACAAGGCCTTTTGGGGAGACAGAGAGAGAGTATGCCAGCACACACCCCAGCGCTATATAACCTAGGGATTACACAGTAACTGTTTACCCAGTAGCTGCTGTTTATGATAATTTGCGCCTAAATTTATGTGCCCCCAATCTCTTTTTACCCTTTTTTTACCTTGATACTGCAGGGGAGAGCCTGGGGAGCTTCCTCTCAGCGGAGCTGTGAAGAGAAAATGGCGCTGGTTAGTGCTGAGGAAGAAGTCCCCGCTCCCTCAGCGGCGGGCTTCTGTCCCGGGTCTGTGTAATAAAATGACGGGGGCTCGTACATATATACAGTGCCCAGCTGTATATATGTGTCTTTTTGCCAAGAGGTATCCTAATTGCTGCCCAGGGCGCCCCCCCCCCCCCCCTGCGCCCTGCAGCCTACAGTGACCGGAGTGTGTGGGTAGTGTGGGCGCAATGGCGCACAGCTGCAGTGCTGTGCGCTACCTTATGTGAAGACAGGAGTCTTCTGCCGCCGATTTCGATGTCTTCTTGCTTCTGCTGGCTTCTGACTTCTGGCTCTGCGAGGGGGACGGCGGCGCGGCTCCGGGAACGGACGACAAGGTCAGGTCCTGTGTTCGATCCCTCTGGAGCTAATGGTGTCCAGTAGCCTAAGAAGCGCAACCTAGCCGCAGTTAGTAGGTTTGCTTCTCTCCCCTAAGTCCCTCGTAGCAGAGAGTCTGTTGCCAGCAGAAGCTCTCTGAAAATAAAAAACCTAACTAAAATACTTTCTTATTAGCAAGCTCAGGAGAGCTCACTAAAAGCACCCAGCTCTGGCCGGGCACAGATTCTAACTGAGGTCTGGAGGAGGGGCATAGAGGGAGGAGCCAGTGCACACCAGGTAGTACTAAATCTTTCTTTAGAGTGCCCAGTCTCCTGCGGAGCCCGTCTATTCCCCATGGTCCTTACGGAGTCCCCAGCATCCACTAGGACGTTAGAGAAATATATCTTAAATAGGACCAGTTATAACTATTATATGTGAAACTACAGCAAAACATTGCCTGCAAAGCAACCATTTAAGTACTGTACCTGCAAACACAGCTCAGCATGGTCAGCACAGTTCTCAAGTTAGACAGTTTAACAAATGATACATTGGGCCTAATTCAGAGCTGATCGTAGATGTGTGAAAAAAAATCTCTGACATGCGGGGGATGCCCAGCACAGGTCTAGTCCGCTCCACATGCCAGGCCCTTCCCCCTCCCCCACTCCCCCGTACAGAGGCAATGCTTTCGCACCTGGCGAGTAGCTCCCTGCCTATGCCATGTGTTTTGTCGCAGCGGCTGTGTGTGATGTCACGCATCCGCCATGGCACGCCCTGCAAATGGTCCAGACACGCCTGCATTGTCCGGACCGCGTTCCCCAAATGCCGCCGACACACCCCGCCATAGCCGCCGACATGCCCCGTGACTGCCAGACAGAGGCGATCGCACAAGTGAGATGCCTTGGCTCCTCACTGTGTGCGCACACGAAGTGCGGCTGCTGCGCATGCGCATACAGCATAGAACTTTAGCCTGCGATCGCTACTGCTGCACAGCATAGGGCTTCAGCCAGCGACCAGGTTGGAATTAGGCCCACACAATCTCCACACAATGAACTAATCCAGGTGCATGCAGGTTCAAAAAGTATGGCACATTTTTATTTAGACAGGAAGAATGAATAAAGCCCCATCTCTTTATATTTCTTTCTTTTTTTATTATTATTTTTTTTGCTGAGATTCAGAAAAGAGTTTTAACGGGGTATAGAGAAGGAAGAAACAAATGGTTGTTAATATCAATTGCATATAGTTCATTGGGAATATAAGAACAGAGGGCCTGATTCAGAGTAGTATGCAAATCCGATGGTTTTCAGACTACGCCAATGACTTTAGAAGATTGGCGCATGTAAAGAATATGTAGAGCTCATGTGATGCTCTTCTACTGCAAGATCACTCACACTTCTCCAAAGCTGCACCCTGATTTACAGGTCTTGGCCATTTGGGGACAGGCCTGGAGTGGAGATGGCCAGCACTCGTGCCCTGTTGCCCCCATCTTTTTGTGAGTATGGAGAGCAGTGTTGGTGTCTTTCAACATAGCTTCAGGTACACTCAGATGGCCAATGTTTTATGCAGCACATCAAACCTGACAACGTTGCTAGCGTCTGCGGGAGTGTACATATTGGGCATACACATAGGGGGTCATTCTGAGTTGATCGCTCGCTAGCTAGTTTTAGCAGCCATGCAAACGCTATGCCGCCGTCCACTGGGGAATGTATTTTAGCTTAGCAGGAATGCGAACACATGTGCAGCCGAGCTCTGCAAAAACAGTTTGTGCAGTTTCAGAGTAGCTCTGAACCTACTCAGCGCTTGCGATCACTTCAGCCTATTCGTGTCCGGATTTGACGTCATACACCCGCCCAGCGAACGCCCAGCCATGCCTGCGTTTTTTCAGACATGCCTGCGTTTTTGCAAACACTCCCTGAAAACGGTCAGTTGACACCCAGAAACGCCCCCTTCCTGTCAATCTTCTTGCGGCCGTCAGTGCGTTGGAAAACTTTGCTAGAACCTGTGCACAGCCACAACGGGCTTTGTACCCGTACGATGTGCGTGCGCATTGCGGCCCATACAGAAATGCAGATTTTTAGCCTGATCGCTGCGCTGCGAACAGTGGCAGCTAGCGATCAACTCGGAATGACCCCCATTGAGCGATATGCCTAATATGTTGTTCCAATTCGGCATATCGGGCTTTTATCACTCCAGTGTGTAACCAGCGTAACACATCCCCAATTGAATTGACCCCATAGATTCTGTACCTATATTTTTTTCAAGTACTGCTGACACTACAATGAGGTGTGGCTATTAAAGAGACTGTACTTGTGAAAGATAAACCATACTGTGTAAGTTAAAAGGGACTGGGGGAACGTTGACTTTTAATATTTTAATCAAAAAGATCCTGCGCTCACATTTGTATGTTTGGCAGCAAATTGCAGTAGAGGCTAAACCCAAGACCTCAAAAATATATAAGTACCAAAAGGGAAGTTTTGCAATTGCGCCGTCACTAACAATGATAATACGGTGCTCTAAAGCTGGTGCAATTAAATGCTGTTTATTGTAACACAAAAGTTACTTTTGATGAACTTTGTGTTCAATGAGTAAAAATTGTCTCTAAAGTGTATACAAGTACCACATGCATCAATAAAGAGTATACAAGAACATTGACTTTTGACTATCCCAAAACGGTTTTACAAGTTTCACCCCTCTCGCACAGATAATTTGCTGTCACAAAGCGTTTTAAGAAGTTGTGTTTTTCCCATGCATCATAAAAATGCTTAGCTGTAAAGTAGAGCAACGTGTTAACTTAAAATTTTAGTTCAATTGAACAAAACACCCACCAAATCTTTTCGTAAACTAACCGAGGCTTACGGGGCAGATTGTACAGTATGTCACTTGCATGTGTGTTTGAGTGGCACAAAAGATTTAGTGACGGTCATAAGGATGTTAAAGATTATGATGTCCTGGAAAGTCTTTGCACATCAAAAACAAAAATGTAGAAAAAAATGAGAAAATGATTTGAACTGAATGAAATTGTAAATATCGACAAAGAAACTGTACATGACAAAAGTTTGTGCTAAGATGGCTCCAAGGCATCTCACTGCCAAGCAGACAGAAAATCGAAATCGAATTTGTACAAACATTTTAGTACAAATTCAAGCGGATTCACATTTAGTTATTACTTGTGGTGAAACACGGATCTTCCAGTACGATCCTGAAACAAAACACCAGTCCATGCACTGGAAAAAACACCATCATCACCAAGACTGAAGAAAGAACATTAAAGCATATCCCAATTCAAAGCCATGTCAATCGTTTTCTTTGAAATCAAGGGTGTTCTATTTGGCAAACTGCGTTCCAGTGAATCAACATTGTTACAAAAATGTTCTAGAAACTTTGCAGTAAAGAATCATAAGAAAGAGTTTGGAGTTGTAGAAAAATGGTTTCCTCCTCCATCAGAACAATGCACCAGCCCACACAGCTCTCTCTGTAAAGCAGTTTTTGGCCGAGAAACAGATTGCAGTGCTAGGACACTTTCCATGCTTGCCAGACCTAGAATGTCTTTCTTCTTCAAATCTGTACTTAGGAGAACACATTTTGCATCAGTTACTGAGGTAAAGAAGAAAATGACGGACCTGTTGAGACAGCTGACAGATAATGAGCTACGGCTTTGACCAATGGAGAATAAGAATGCAGTGATGTGTGGATGCAGAATGGGAGTTCATAGAAGGGGAATGGAATTAAAATGTACTAAATATAATTAAATATAAATTTTAGCATAGTCTCGTTATTTAATAGCCAAACCTTGTACATGAATGTCCCTACAATGAGTGGCGATGTCATTGTGATATCATCAAATGTTGTAAGGGAACTCAAATTGTCTAGACTGCGTATCTCCTTTTCTGGTTCCTATGGCTCTCTATCAGTGACTGTTTGGAGTCCAGTTCCAGAGTAAGGAACTAGGCAATCTCAGACCGCTGTGAGATATAACCTAATCATCAGCTGACTTATATTCAGTTTGTCTTAATCTAAGGCAGAGGTTCTCAAATGCGGCCCTCAAGGCAACCTAATGGTCCAGGTGACTTAATTAGTATCTCAGTCAATTTGATTTAACATTCTGTGCTGAGCCATTGATATCTTTAAAACCTGGACCGCTAGGGTGTGTTGAGACTACGTTTTAGAAACTTTGATTTAAGGGGATGAGTGTAGACAGCCTAATTCATTAGTGAGTTTGTCAGAACAAAGCATCTCACAGACATGAGGCTAGTCTTATTTGTGAAAGAAAATTTCTAAAACTTAAGTTTTGGTTGTTTTTTTTACCTGTGCTATGGCTGGTACCAGAGAGGCAAAACTACATACAGTATAATGTTGAACCTCTGCCATGTTATCAGAAGCCATGCCATGTTATCAGTAGAGATGAGCGGGCCTACCCGGACTTCAGGGTTCTGAGTAAATCCGAGTGGCGGCTCAGGTTTTCCCTCCTTGCTCAGATTCCAAATCGAGGCATAACATCATCATACCGGCGTTGAATTCTTGCGGGTTTTAGATTCCATATAAGTGTCTGCGGCAGTGATTCAGTATCAATTCATATCAAACTGCAGAGAGAGCTGTGTTGTCTGACTGTCTGTGCTTACTCCACTCTGCTGAGCTGACTTATCTACTGTGTGCATCCTCTCCAGTAGCTGAGCTGACCTGTCTGTGACCAGTCCACTGTGTCTATTCACTCCAGTGGCTGAGCTGACCTATCTTTGTCCACTGTTTCCATTCACTCCAGTGGCTAACCTGACCTATCTGTGTCCACTCCACACTGTGTCCATTCACTCCAGTGTGTCACAAATTCTTTAGATCCAGCTGGGGGCCCTGGGTGTGAACCGAGACTTGATGTTACTCTTAATTACTCATAGGTTTTACAGGAGAGCAGACACACTAGTGACATATAGGAACCACTGATTTGTGATACACAAGGATACTGAAATGGAACCAGGAGCCACCAGGTCACCGGACAAGCTTTAGCCTAATGATCAGTAAAGACTAGTCAGGCCAGAGACCCACTCCAGAAACAAGGCAACCCTGGAACTCAAAGTAGCATAGTACTGACTGAACGGAACTGGAATCCAAATCAGGAATCAGAGTCTTATGCAACCAGGGAAGACCTGGTACCGATGATGTACTCCAGCCCTGGAACCTGCACACAAAACTGCCAGCCCAAGACAACAGTGTTGTCATTTAAAAAAAAATAAAAAAATGCTATTTTTTATACAAGCTGTTTGCCACTGCACCTTTATTGATATAATAAATATAAGCAGAGTGATTTGCCATTTTAAGTTGCCATTTTCAAAAAAGTTAAAAAGAATTGGTCTTGTTTATTGTACAACCTGTGGGCACTGTGCCCCACTGCAACATTGTTCACATAAGTAGAAGTGGTGTGACTCCCCGCTGTGTGAGTTGTCATTTGCATAAAAAATGTTTTTGTTTTTTTATTACACAACTTGCAGGGCCGGCTCAGGGTCTTTTTGCGCCCCGGGCGGCCATAGGAGGCGTGGCTTCATACAGGGGGCGTGGTCAGTTTCGCCCCCTGTACAGTACTTGTGCCACTGAAATGATGTGCGGTGCGCGATGACGTCATTGCGGACCGCACAGCAAAGATCCTCTCCACGAAGGAAAACTAGACGCTACGCGTCTAGTTCCCTTCGTGGAGAGGACCTTTGCTGTGTGGTGTGCGATGACGTCAACGCACATCGCACATCATTACAGAAAAGGTCCTCTCCACGAAGGGAAACTAGACGCGTAGCGTCTAGTTTCCCTTCACAGCGGGCAGCCCACGAAGGGAAATTAGACGCGTAGCGTCTAGTTTCCCTTCTCAGCGGGCAGCGGCAGCGTGGGGCACAGCAGCAGCGGATCTTGCTGTGGTGCGGCACCCTCCGGATGGCGCCGGCGGCCTCCGGATGGCGGCGCCCCGGGCAAAAGTCCTGCTACTGACAACTTGTGTGTGTTGAGTTCATCGATATGGATAATAATCAGTCAAGAGAAAGGCAGGAGCAGCATCCAATTATTACAACTGCAGCTGCTGCCAGTAATGATAGTACATCATCTACTAAAGGTCGTCAAAGGGGCAGAAAGTTTAGGAAAAGGCACGGGAAATCGAAATGTTTCACAATATTAAACAAAAAGGGTAGAGGTTTCACCTTAAAAAGCAACAAATCAGTGCCCATAAAAAAGAAAACTAAGGCTCAAACTGTGTGTTCAGAAATTCCTGAGGAGAGTCTATGGGTGTCTATGTTAGTTATGTGTGACTCTGACATCTCTCACATTGTCCTTGTAGAGAAGCCTCTTTTGCCTCATTCCATCATTTTTGCACCATCTGCACATGTGGGGAGCAGTACAAGTAAAGATGGTGATGAGGACATGATAGAAATTGAGGATGCTTGTTTAGAAGTGGAACAGGACGAGGGGGATAATTGTGTACTACTACTACTACTATCTGACACTAATGAGGCGGATGAGGAATGAATGTTATTGAGGTTAATAATACTGTAAAGACTAAAAAGGCCCAAATTATGTGATTTTTTGCAATTTTTGAAGAAAAAAAAAATACCCAGATCCACAATCAAAACACGTAAGGGCAGTTTTGGCAAAACCACAGCACAAACTTAATACAGATCCAAAGCCAAAACACAGAGCTCAGCACACATCTCTAGTTATCAGTGCTCTCTCTTTATAACACCAAATTGAACCACATGCCAAAACCAGCTTTATAATGAAGGCGGCATTACACAAGAAGTGGCATATAATGTAAATAATGCACTAAATGTACTTTTTTGCTGAGAATATGTTCATGTGAATAAGTGGGGTAATATAAATAGGAGCTGCCTGTAAGCGGCGTGATATAATTCTGTTGCTGCAGCCTCATAACCAGTGAATTCTAGGATGGGGCAATCTGACTCCTCTCATTTGTCTAGTTGGAGAATGTTTTATACTAATTTAATATTGCGCCCTTTTGTTAAATTACTTATTCATGATATCACAGAACTGAGCTATGGGATTAAATAAAGTTCTAAAGAGGACCCGTAAAATCTCACTGGTGTCTTGAAACAGCAAATAAGGATTTGTCTAATTGGCAGTAAGTTAAAATCAATAAACACATTACTCCCCTGCATAAACTATTCTGCAGTATGTTGCTTATGTGTGCAATGCCACAGTTACAAGTAATAGTAAATGTCATACTATGCAGTTCTTTCCACTCCCTCAAGTTGCTGTCAGAGCAACTTTTTGTTGTGGTAAATAATACTTGAGTTCCTGATGAATCTGTAGCTGTATCTTTCTTTCCAATAGAAAACATATTTGGGTGAAATGGCTAGCATTACATCTGTGTATTGTGTGCATACTGTTGTACTATTAAATGTCAATCCCAATATCCAGAGGGTTTTGCACCTTATGACTAAATGTCAGTTTGTCATTTTTACTGGGAATAATTAATTCAAGTCCTGTGAGTATTTCTACTCTGACATTTGAGATAGTTTGAAAGTGAGAGCATTGTAGCCTTCTGCATAATATATAATGTATATTAGAATAAATACATATTTACTGTTAATAATATTAATCATTTTGTGGGGTTAAAATAATATTAACCCATTAAATGATTTGACATGTGATGGAGATTGAGGATCAGCTTGTACTTTTCTTGGGATACCAATTGTCATTTAGGGGGTTACTTAATAAACATCAGGTTCTAAAACCTGGCGCTTCCGATTGTGTTTGTGTCTGAAATTTGAAAGGGCATTGATTTACTAGTGAAACACAGCCAGCAAAAGCATTGCCCTTTTAAATTTTGGCCATAAACACAATCGGCTAGATTTTACAACCCAACGCGTTGGGAGTAGAATTTTGCACCAGTATTTTGAGCTACAAGTATTCAACTCTCATGCCCCCTTGGCATTTATGTGATTGATCATGGGCGTTCATGTGCAAAGGCAATACAGTCAGAGGCAGTGGCGTAACTAGCAATTTTTCTCCCCCAAGCTAAATTATTCTCTGCCCCCCCCCCCCATAATTGTTACTAGTAAGCGATGAATCTGTGCGCGTCGAAGGTGCACGCCGCAAAAAAGGAGCGCAGCCTTGCTGAAATGGGTGTGCCTTTGCAAAAAGGGGCGTGGTTTTGCAGGAAAAGACTACCTTATACCCCAGTTTTGCACAGACGTTTGCCACCACAGGGAAAATAATCCTGATTCATGCCCATTACATTATTTGTCATTTTTCCTCCGTAGAGTAATGCCCAGTAAACATTATGCCACATACTGCAATGGCCCTTAGACATTATGCCACACACAATAATGCCCATGACACAATATGCCACACACCATAATGCCCCCGACACATTATGCCACACACCGTAATGCCTGTGACATATTATGACACACACCGCAGTGTCCGTGATACACTATGCCACACACTGCAATGTCCATGATACATTATGCCACAAACTGCAATGACCGTGAGACAGTATACCACATACCACAATGCCCGTGATAAAGTATACCACACACCGTAATGCCTGTGACACATACCGCATGCCCGTTAACCCTATGCCACACACCGCAATGCTCGTTAAACATTATGCCACACACTGCAATGCCCCTGAGACGTTATACCACATACCACAATGCCCATGATATAGTATACCACACACCGTAATGCCTGTGACACATACCGCAATGCACGTTATGCCCTATGCCACACACCGCAATGTCCGTGATACATTATGCCACACACCACAATGCCCATTACACATTAAGTCCTACAGTAAGGCTTCTAATTACTTTTAAATTACCTGCTCGTTGCCAGAGGTTTCATGCTCTTGGTTCCATGCATGGTGCCAGGGGTTTTCGTGCTCAGGGTGTCATGCTCGTTGCCAGGGGTTTCATGCGGTAGGTGTTATGTTTGTTGCCAGAGGTATCATGTTCTGGGTTTCAAGCTTGTTGCCAGGTGGTAATATTTGTTGCCAGGGGTTTCATGCAGTGGGTGTCATGTTCGTTGCTAGGGGGTAATGCTTGTTGCCAGGGATTTCATGAGCTGGGTGTTGTCCTTGTAACCAGGGGGTAATGCTTGTTGCTAGGGCTGAGCTCCCAGTGCCACATATGCCCCCAGTGCCAGATATTCCCCCACAGTGCCAGGTACACATGTGCCCCCAGTGCCAAATATGCCCCCCAGTGCCAAATATGCTCCCCCAGGGCCAAATATGCCACCCCAAGTGCCAAATATGCTCCCCCAGTGCCAAACATGCCCCCCCAAGTGCCAAATATGTTCCCCCAGTGCCAAAAATGTCCCCCAGTGCCAAATATGCTCCCCCAGTGCCAAACATGCCCCCCCAAGTGCCAAAAATGTTCCCCCAGTGCCAAATATGCCCCCCCAGTGCCAAACATGCCCCCCAAGTGCCAAATATGTTCCCCCAGTGCCAAATATGCCCCCCCGTACCAAATATTCTCCCCCAGTGCCAGGTACCCCCCGGGCTCACCCGCTGCTGTGCTGTTTTGGGAAAGAAGGACATAGAGGGCACAGCGCGCGCCTCTCCTGTGTGTCCTTCCTGTGTCTCCGGCGGCAGCAGCGTGTCTGTTAAATTAAGTACCCGTTTATGAGCCACGAACGGGCACTTCATTTAACAGACACGCCGCTGCCACCGAAGACCCAGGAGGAACACACAGGAGAGGCGCACACTGTGCCCTCCGTGTCCCTCCTTCCCAAAACAATCAGTGGCGGCTAGGGCGCCCCGCAGTCCTGCGCACCTCCAAGCAATCGCAGGGGCTGCGGGGCCCTAGTTACGCCACTGGTCAGAGACGGATTTAGATCGCATGTGGCCCTAAGCAAGACATCAATTTGGATCCCCCCTTTCTCAAACAATCCATAGCACTACTCTATATGAGCCTAATTCATGACTGCACGCTGAAGCTGATGTTCACACAAGTGAGCGATTATTGGCAGACTGCGCATGCGCAGCGACTGCACTGCGTCAAGGTGCCTTCAAAAATCTTGCTCGCAGTGAGGTGTGTGTGTGTCTATATCTACAGCTATTACTATGTAATAATACAGTGCAATTGTAAAGCACCCCCGAGTCAGTGTATGTGGGGGGTATTAGGACAGGGCTGTGAGTACAGAGAGGGGGGTATTAGGACAGGGCTGTCAGTGCTGAGAGGGGGGTAATAGGACAGGGCTGTCAGTGCTGAGAGGGGGTATTAGGACAGATCTGTGAGTGCAGAGAGGGGGGTAATAGGACAGGGCTGTCAGTGCTGACGGGGGGGGGGGGGTATTAGGACAGATCTGTCAGTGCAGAGAGGGGGTATTAGGATAGGGCTCTTACTGCAGGGTTGGGGGGGTATTAGGACAGGGCTGTGAGTGCAGAGAGGGGGGTATTAGGATAGGGCTGTTACTGCAGGGTTGGGGGGGTATTAGGACAGGGCTGTGAGTGCAGAGAGGGGGATATTAGGATAGGGCTGTTACTGCAGGGTTGGGGGGGTATTAGGACAGGGCTGTGAGTGCAGAGAGGGGGGTATTAGGATAGGGCTGTTACTGCAGGGTTGGGGGGGTATTAGGACAGGGCTGTGAGTGCAGAGAGGGGGGTATTAGGATAGGGCTGTTACTACAGGGTTGGGGGGGGGGTATCAGGACAGGGCTGTGAGTGCGGAGGCCATGGCAGCCGCATCCCTGCACATATGAGTCACACCACTGTCTGCACCCCCGCTGCCCTGCCATAGCAGCTGATGGGAGCCGCTGCGTAACATGTAACTGCTGCGTAACGTGTATAGCAGCGGTTGACGCCTGGCTATATGGATTGAGGCTGCAGAGTGCTGCTGATGAGCCTGGGAGGAGCGTTGCCGTCAGTGTCCTGGGAGCGGGGATGGGGGCGAGCTTTGTGTGTGGAGAATGAAGCCACTGCGCCCTCCACAGCTACTACTACATCTACTACTGCTCACGACTAGTAGTGCCCCTGTCACCCACCACGGGCAGCAGTGGCACTACTAGTTGTGAGCTGTAGTAGATTTACCGCTAGGGAATCTAGCCCTACGTGGGGCCCTTGGGACCTGCCGGGCCCTAGACAGCTGCCTTTGTTGCCTAGCGGTAAATCCGCCACTGAATACAGTAACTAATGGACACACAAGTTACTTACTGTAAACGCACCCCTTTGACATGTCTATCATTTTGAGTTAAACAATCTTTACAATACATTCCTTACTATTTAGACATTTTGCACCTACAGCCATGACCAAAAGTTTTGAGAATAACACAAATATTAATTTTCACAAAGTCTGCTGCCTCAGTTTTTATGATGCCAATTTGCACATACTCCAGAATGTCATGAAGAGTGATCAGATGAATTGCAATTAATTGCAAAGTCCCTCTTTGCCATGACAGTGAACTTAATCCCAAAAACAACATTTCCACTGCATTTCAGCCCTGCCACAAAAGGTGAGAGTTGACAAGGCTGGAGATCACTCTGTCATGCTGATTGAGTTAAGGTGCATACACTGGGCAAGATATTGACTATGGGGGCATAGGTGTGCGCAGGGGGGGTGCCTGGTGCGCACAGGCACCCCCTAATGTCTGGCACCCCGATCTCACATGCCTGATTCAGCGATCGCCGAGCAGGCTGATTACCGATTACTTGTCCCCTCTGCGCTGCACCCTGTCAGGACTGCATTACTGACCGGACGCCTGGGTTAATCAAGGGTGCCACTGACACCGGCTTTCAAATTCCCAGCTCCACCTCCATGTACAAAAAGAGTGTGATGTGACGTGATTACGTCATGCTGCTCGCACGCCCACCCGTCATATACACACCTCTCTCCTTCTATGCTATGCCAACGCCAGCCACTGATGAGGATCAGCATGCAGCCAGCGTTCCTCTTAGGAAGACAAATTCAATACTGGCAGGCGTTTGGCAGCAGCATTGACAAGTCACTCGTTTTTCCAGCAGCAGCAGTACTAGTCTGAAACTGTGAGTGTCAGTGAGTGTGTAGAGATGTGCCCTGTGGGCACATCAGTGGTGCTGTCCCTGGCTGGGGACAGCGCTGGGGCAGCTTGTCTGTCCCCAGCGCTGGGTGCGTGGCGGCGGCGGGTGTCCGGTGCAGGGATTACCCTTTTCCCTGCACCGGACCAGAGGCTGCAGAGGAGTTTAAATGTTGGCGCCCTCCGGGAGCCAATCGCGGCTCTCGGAGCAGCGGCCAATCGGCGCTCGCCGCGTCATAGGCCCCGCCCCCGGCGTCTGATATCAGACGCCGGGCGGGAGCCGAAGAGGTGCAGAAGCGCGCCGAAGAGCGAGAGAGAAGCGGCCGGGACCCGGAGGGAGAAGACCGCGCGGGTGAGCGGAGGAGACGCTGCGAGGAGAAGAAGAAGACGGCCGTGGAAAGAGGAGCTCCGGTGGCCGCTGAAGAGGCCGGAAGACGTCGGGCTCCTGCAAGAAGATGTCCAGCGGCGGCTGGACGCGGAGGAGCGGAGGCGACGCCGCTGGCCAGGACGGGTCAGCGGCAGAAGAGGGCGCTGGAGATCCCTGGAGCAGGTGAGGCCTCAGTGAGGCAACTTTCACCCCCTCCCTTTTCCTCCCTCGACCACCAGGGACGGGCATTAGGCCCGGGGGCACAATTCAGGCACTAGGCCTGTTGCGCAGATAGGAGGTTGGGGGTCATCCTCATAGTCGGTGGTTTGGGCGTTAGGCCCAAGCCACCTAAGCGGCTGATAGGCGGGCGTTAGGCCTGAGGGGCACATCAGGCAATAGGCCTGTGGGACATTAGAGGGCATTAGGCCCTAGGGTACTTTGCCGAATAGGGTATCATAAGGTGACCCTGGGCACCAGGCCCAGGTCACCCAACGAGGAACGTTAGGCGGGCGCTAGGCCCGTGGGTGAAGTCAGGCCTCCGGCCTGTGTGCAGTCAGGGGGCGCTAGGCCCAGTGAATAAGTGCCCCGAGGTGAATAAAGGTGGCACTGGGCACTAGGCCCAGGCCACCCTGAGGTGATTAGGTAGGTAGGTCTGCTTGACCTGAGCCCCTGGAAGTGTACAGGAGGTGGGTAGGCTGTGTGGCGCTCACCCTCCAGAGTGCAGGTAGGGATCTAAAGGAATCGCACCGTTTGATGTACTCTGATGTGTATTGTTACCGTGCAGGGCATAGTGTTGTTTAGAGTTCGTGCATAGTTTGTGTTGCACCATCCACACTTGAGCCAGTTTGAGGGCTTTGTTTATGTAGTTAGTGTAGCGGATGCACACTAGGTTAGAGTGAGGCGCTGCACGGCTGTTTCTCTCTTTGCCTCCTTACAGGGACCTGTAAGTGGAGAAGATCGGAGTACAAGACGTAGGACGGTGAGTAACATCTGTCTGTGTGTTCCTTCTGTGTGTCCCTATCTGTCTCCCTTCCTTCAGGGCGTACGGTGAGCCTTGCACGCCGGTGCAAGGTAGAATTTCCACCTGGTGCGAGAGTGCCAATAGGTGAAATTCGGGCTCTGAGGCGGACGCCTGGGATGACCCTCACCTAGACCGTAAAGACTATTTTTCTCGGGGTCAGAGGGCGTTTCGGTCCACAGTTAGGAGGATGGCACTCAGCAATCTCCTTCCTCCTAGGTCGTCGTGTCCGGATCCGACGGAAGATTTGCCTGGTCCGTTGAAGGTTCCGGTACCTGAAGGTGAGAGAGAGCGGCGCCTGGTGAGTACCGAAACTACACCTGCACGGCAGCAGGCACCACCACACACGCAGCCGCACCTCTTACATTTTGGCGTAGTCGGCAGGATCCAGGATACCGGATCACGGACACGATGTGGAACGCCACCAAGAAGACCTCCCTGCGGACGGCTCCGGAACAGACTCACCCCCGGACGTGTGCGGACCAGAGCGACTGGGTGACGGTGTCTGGGGCAGACCTCCTGAAGATAGTGCAGCGGTCGGTCCAGCGTGAAAAGGAAGAGCGCTGGGAGAAGGGGCGCAAGAAGGCCGCTGTGACGCCCTGCAAGAAATGTCGGCAAACAGGGCACTTTGCCGACGAGTGTACTTGGCGGGAGACGTCTCCAAAGAAGGTGGTCCAGGAAGCGGACCGAAGATGTCGGAAGGGCCAAGCGAAGAAGGAGTCCTGGTGTTTGCTCTGCGGAAACTACGGGCATGAGCATAACAGTTGTCCCTGGGACGAAGAGTTGAGCAAAGACGAGGTTGATTCCTGGTGTAAAAGCTGTGGAGATCCCCGACATCGGCTCCTGGAATGTCCATGGACTGAAGACAGGACGGACTACGAGGCCACGGTGAAGCAGCTGACGAAGTCTCGTCAGCAGCTTTGGGACCGGGTGGCTGCAGAGCCTGTGTGTGCGCTCTGCGAGGCGAGAGGACATGCGCTTCCCGATTGTCCGTGGAATGAAGACCGGATGATTGCGGATGGTCGCGCCCAGAGATGGGAGGAGGAAACTAGGGAAATGGAGCGGAAGACCCTGCTTGAAGGTAGTTCGCAGGTGCCCATTTCCTCTGAGCCGGAACCAACGGGTGAAGATTCCCCAGTGAAGGAGGTGGACCAGGAACCCGTCTTGGAGAAGGTGGCAGTGGCCCTCCCTTGTTGGAAGTGTCGGCGACCAGGACATGCGGCCAGTGAGTGCCCCTGGGAAGATGCCGCGGACCTACTCTGTCCCAAGAAAGTGACCCCAGTAAGGCAGAATCCTTTCCCGCATAAGGCGGAGGTGGACGACTGGGAGGTGAAGAGACCACGCTGCGAAGAAAAGCGTGAAGACCCAGTGACGGAGACGTCCGGAATCTTCCCGCGATGGAACCGTCCACGCCCAGGACGTGCGGAACAGGTGTGTCCTGGGTACCTAGAGATGCCAGCGGAAGAGGAGTACGCTGAGGAAGTAACGATGACAGCGGAAGCGAAGGAGTACGCTGAGGAAGCAGAGGTACCAGCGGAAGAGACTAAGTACGCTGAGGAGGAAAATAATACCCCAGCCCAGATATCGGAGGAGGACTCGGACTACGGTGAGCTGTCCGCCGACGAATCCCTCCAAGAACAGATGGAGGACGACTCTGGCATCGGAAGCGCCGACGAGAGTGACTGGCAGGATCGGGTGGAGTCGTGCTCCCAGTTGAATGCCCTCCGTGAAGAGGAGGAGATAGTCCTGGAGCAAGAATACCTGCCGGGAATGCCGAAATGGACGGACGTACGGGGAGAGGATTGTGATGCCGTGGGAGGACCCGTTCCAGAGGAAGACATGGGACCTTTGGAGATGCCCCACGAGGAGATGCGACAGATGGTGGTTGTTGCCCGGGAGTAAAACGGATGCCCCGGAGGATTCCACTGTTGGGTGGTGGTCGGTACCACCCCCTGAAGACAGGGACAATGCCACAGACGATCTGAAAGGCCAGGAGTGGGTGACAGTTGTCCCCGTGGAGGAAGAGTCCCCTTGGTGGCCAACGTCGAGCGACCGTGAGGAGATGCCACTCCCCCAGAGGATCCGCCGATGGAGGTCAGGAGGTAAGAAGAGGAACCCGGAGCTGGAGGTGGAAGGATGTGGGGTCACAGCCCGTCCGGGCTGGGCCCTCGAACACAACCTCGCCGGAGGGACCTCTAAATTCCCTGACCCGCGGACAAGGGACATCGTGAGGAACTTTGTAGGGACTACAAAGGAAAAAGGGGGGGGAAATGTAGAGATGTGCCCTGTGGGCACATCAGTGGTGCTGTCCCTGACTGGGGACAGCGCTGAGGCAGCTTGTCTGTCCCCAGCGCTGGGTGCGTGGTGGCGGCGGGTGTCCGGTGCAGGGATTACCCTTTTCCCTGCACCGGACCAGAGGCTGCGGAGGAGTTTAAATGTTGGCGCCCTCCGGGAGCCAATCGCGGCTCCCGGAGCAGCGGCCAATCGGCGCTCGCCGCGTCATAGGCCCCGCCCCCGGCGTCTGACGTCAGACGCCGGGCGGGAGCCGAAGAGGTGCAGAAGCGCGCCGAAGAGCGAGAGAGAAGCGGCCGGGACCCGGAGGGAGAAGACCGTGCGGGTGAGCGGAGGAGACGCCGCGAGGAGAAGAAGAAGACGGCCGTGGAAAGAGGAGCTCCGGTGGCCGCTGAAGAGGCCGGAAGACATCGGGCTCCTGCAAGAAGATGTCCTGCGGCGGCTGGACGCGGAGGAGCGGAGGCGACGCCGCTGGCCAGGACGGGTCAGCGGCAGAAGAGGGCGCTGGAGATCCCTGGAGCAGGTGAGGCCTCAGTGAGGCAACTTTCACCCCCTCCCTTTTCCTCCCTCGACCACCAGGGACGGGCATTAGGCCCGGGGGCACAATTCAGGCACTAGGCCTGTTGCACAGATAGGAGGTTGGGGGTCATCCTCATAGTCGGTGGTTTGGGCGTTAGGCCCAAGCCACCTAAGCGGCTGATAGGCGGGCGTTAGGCCCGAGGGGCACATCAGGCAATAGGCCTGTGGGACATTAGAGGGCATTAGGCCCTAGGGTACTTTGCCGAATAGGGTATCATAAGGTGACCCTGGGCACCAGGCCCAGGTCACCCAACGAGGGACGTTAGGCGGGCGCTAGGCCCGTGGGTGAAGTCAGGCCTCCGGCCTGTGTGCAGTCAGGGGGCGCTAGGCCCAGTGAATAAGTGCCCCGAGGTGAATAAAGGTGGCACTGGGCACTAGGCCCAGGCCACCCTGAGGTGATTAGGTAGGTAGGTCTGCTTGACCTGAGCCCCCGGAAGTGTACAGGAGGTTGGTAGGCTGTGTGGCGCTCACCCTCCAGAGTGCAGGTAGGGATCTAAAGGAATCGCACCGTTTGATGTACTCTGATGTGTATTGTTACCGTGCAGGGCATAGTGTTGTTTAGAGTTCGTGCATAGTTTGTGTTGCACCATCCACACTTGAGCCAGTTTGAGGGCTTTGTTTATGTAGTTAGTGTAGCGGATGCACACTAGGTTAGAGTGAGGCCCTGCACGGCTGTTTCTCTCTTTGCCTCCTTACAGGGACCTGTAAGTTGAGAAGATCGGAGTACAAGACGTAGGACGGTGAGTAACATCTGTCTGTGTGTTCCTTCTGTGTGTCCCTATCTGTCTCCCTTCCTTCAGGGCGTACGGTGAGCCTTGCACGCCGGTGCAAGGTAGAATTTCCACCTGGTGCGAGAGTGCCAATAGGTGAAATTCGGGCTCTGAGGCGGACGCCTGGGATGACCCTCACCTAGCCCGAAAACACTATTTTTCTCGGGGTCGGAGGGCGTTTCGGTCCACAGTTAGGAGGACGGCACTCAGCAATCTCCTTCCTCCTAGGTCGTCGTGTCCGGATCCGATGGAAGATTTGCCAGGTCCGTTGAAGGTTCCGGTACCTGAAGGTGAGAGAGAGCGGCGCCTGGTGAGTACCGAAACTACACCTGCACGGCAGCAGGCACCACCACACGCGCAGCCGCACCTCTTACAAGTGACTGACCTGTAAGTAAGCTGCTGCAACTTGCAGGGGAAAGAGAGGGTGAGCCAGAGTAGGCTGAGGAGGAGCAGTGTAATTGCAGTGAGTGCCATCAGGGGTGTTTGTCTGGTGCACACCACAACATCTGACAATGGCCCTCAGTTGATCGTTCGCAAGGCGATTTTAGCAGAGTTGCTCATGCTAAGCCGCCGCCTACTGGGAGTGTATCTTAGCATCTTAAAATTGCGAACGATGTATTCGCAATATTGCGATTACAAACTACTTAGCAGTTTCAGAGTAGCTCCACACTTACTCGGCATCTGCGATCAGTTCAGTGCTTGTCGTTCCTGGTTTGACGTCACAAACACACCCAGCGTTCGCCCAGACACTCCCCCGTTTCCCCGGCCACTCCTGCGTTTTTTCCAGAAACGGTAGCGTTTTTTCCCGCACGCCCATAAAACGGCCTGTTTCCGCCCAGCAACACCCATTTCCTGTCAATCACACTACGATCGCCGGAGCGATGAAAAAGCAGTAAGTAAAAATACTATCTCCATTGTAAAATTACTTGGCGCAGTCGCAGTGCGAATATTGCGCATGCGTACTAAGCGGAATTTCACTGCGATGCGATGAAAAATACCGAGCGAACGACTCGGAATGAGGGCCAATGTATCTGCTTTATTAGGATTGGTACAAAGGTGGATATTTTATATGCGTTGACCATCAATAGATGGTGCTAGACATGCCCAAAAGGCGGTGCTAGACACACCCCTCCGAAGGTGCACCCCCTAATAAAATGTGCTGCGCACGCCAGTGTATGGGGGTCATTTCGACCTGATCGCACATTGCCGTTTTTCGCAGTGCAGCAATCAGGTCACTACTGCGCATGCATATGAACCGCAATGCGCAGACGCGTCGTACAGGTACAAAGCAGATCGTTGTTGTGCGATGGATTTAACGAAGAATCTATTCGCACAGCTGATCGCAAGCAGATTGACAGGAAGAGGGTGTTTGTGGGTGTCAACTGACCGTTTTCTGGGAGTGTTTGGAAAAACGCATACGTGTCCAAGCGTTTGCAGGGCGGGTGTCTGACGTCAATTCCGGGACCGGACAGGCTGAAGTGATCGCAGCTGCTGAGTAAGTCCAGAGCTACTCAGAAACTGCACAAACTGTTTTTGTACCGCTCGGCTGCACATGCGATCGCACCCTTGCACAGCAAATATACACTCCCCAGTGGGCGGCGACTATGCGTTTGCACGGCTGCAAAAAGTAGCTAGCGAGCGATCAATTCGGTATGACCCACCATGTGCAATTTCCCTTGAACTCCCTAGAGCCCAGAACCACCAATTTTGACCATCTTTAAGTGCGATTTTGACTATGTGTGCTTGCAATTTTGCCTATGGCCGAGTTTGACTAGCTCATTAGAATAGTGGGATGATGTTACAGGGGGAAAGGGGGGGGGGTCTCTTTCTTAAAAAAAAATATATAAAAAATTGACATAGTAAATAGTAAAAAAAAAAATAATAGTAAAAATAACAGTAATAGTTTTATAGTAAAACTTGTAATAGTAAAAAGTAGTACCAAATAGTAAAAAACTTTTAATAGTAAAACTTTTAATAGTAAAAAATAAAAAACATTATCAGTTCCATAACAGCCATGTGCCAGGCTGGGTTTGAAAAATGACAGGTAGATGATTGGTTGGTAATGTATCTCCATTCCTATGGGGGATGCTGCTGTTGGCGGAAAAGGAGGGATTGCAACAGTGTGGTACCTGCTACAGTCTTGCTGCAGTCCCTTCTACTTACATTTGGGAGGTAGTTAATATTTGCAACTATTCTCCAAAAACTATTGTTTTGGGGGAATTAGCAGCAAATATTAAACGATGCATGGTTTCCATAATGATTCGCTGACCCTGTGTTACCTAAACAAATAACATATCAAAATTCTAATATCATTAACAACCATTAACTAATAAAGAAAAACACAACACAAATTTTTAAAAAAACAACTTTAGAAATGTAGAAATTGTAAAAATTACAACACCAATTTTGGACTCGATATCATATAACAAAATAACAAAATTACAATATCATTAACAACCATTAACTAATAAAGAAAAACACAACACAATTTTTGTAAAAAAAAACACACGTTATAAATGTAAAAATTTTAAAAATTACAACGCCAGTTCTGGTCTGGATTAATTGGATAAACTCATTAACTCTATCACGAGAACAAGTGCCATTTTTGCAAGGACTATGCCAACAGTAACATTAGAGGAATCAGGCATATCCCACAGGAAAAGAGATACCGTAGAGCCAAATACAGTGCTGCCACCATACATTGGGTAAAGAAGAAAAAGTGCAGATTTCCGAACAGTGGGGCTGATTCAGTAAGGATTACAAATTCTGCTAATTAGCAGAATTTGCAATCCTTTTGTTCGCATGCTGGGGGCCGCCCATTGCAGGGCAAGGCCACCCAGCATGTTGACCGCTTCCCCCCCTTCATCAAGCAGAAATTGGGATCGCATCGCAATTTCTGCTTGATAGCATGCTGGGTGGCCTTGCCCTGCAATGGGCGGCCCCCAGCATGCGAACAAAAGGATTGCAAATTCTAATTAGCAGAATTTGCAATCCTTACTGAATCAGCCCCACTGTTCGGAAATCTGCACTTTTTCTTCTTTACCCAATGTATGGTGGCAGCACTGTATTTGCTCCTGCCGGGGCATGCCATGTTTCTGACAACAGCCGCCATGATCACGCCCACACCACGCTCCCCCTTTCTTCAATGTCGCCACCCCCATTTGGCCGCCTCCGCACCTGCAACGCCTCTGCCTGATTGACAGGCAGAGGTGATCACATTTTCTGCACCCCCCCCCACAGAAAATGCATGCGCAGGACGGGCAATACACATGTGCCCGCATCTTTTGTGTACTTTTTACGGTTGGATCGCGTTTTGCAATACAACCTGAATTAGGCCCAGTGTCTTTTGAAGGAACATAACAAATGCATAGATCACAATGATCAAAAGTTCGGGACAATGAGGTCACGAAATCAACGCTGCAGTACTAATGACCTCAATACAGTTCACTTGGAGCAAGAGACTAGGAGAAGGTCAACAACAGTTTTTCTGCAACGGGGTACACTGGATTCCACAGGGAATAACATCGGGGTGAAGTGTTGGATCTTGATACGAGGCACCAACAGGCCAAAGCTTTGATTGTTCCCAGAATGCATTACACCGCCTCCTCTATAGCCCCGCCTCCAGGCACTGGAGCTCAGTTTCGTTAACCAGTCCAATGCAGTAGCAGGTAAAAGAGATGGCAGATGTTAGTCACATAGAACCACATTCTCACGACAGGAGAAGGGACCAGCGGCTAATGCCATACAAACCCCAAAAAACTAAATGCGTCAGGGTGGGCACCCTGTGGAATCCAGTGTACCTCGCAGAAAGAGAATTAACTATGGTAAGTATACCACAAATCTCCTTTTCTGTAGTGGGGTACACTGGTATTCCACAGGGAATAACATCGGGGATGTCCTAAAGCAGTTCCTTATGGGAGGGGACGCACTGTAGCGGGCACAAGAACCCGGCGACCAAAGGAAGCATCCTGGGAGGCGGAAGTATTGAAGGCATAGAACCTGGTGAATGTGTTCACAGGGAACCAAGTAGCCTCCTTGCACAATTGTTCAGCGGATGCGCCTCAGCGGGCCGCCCAAGAATGTCCAACAGACCGAGTAGAATGGGCTTTGATAGCAGCAGGAGCTGGGAGACCAGCCTGCGCATAGGCTTGTCCAATCACCATTCTAATCTATCTGGCCAAGGTCTGCTTATTCGCAGGCCAGTCACGTTTCTGAAAACCAAAAAGTACAAAAAGGGCATCTGACTTCCTCAGGGAGGTATTTCCCGGTGTATACTACATGGGCTGGTGATGTGGAAAGGTGGGTCAGGGCACATTTGGGAGATGGCGTCTGGCAGGTGGCACTATCTCACATTCATCGACAAGCAATTAGTCGATGGCACGTGAGGAAGCATCAAGTACAAACGCTTGTGGATCCTCATCAGTCTCATCTCCACCGCTATATAGTTTCAAAATGTTTGCTCAACGTCCGAGGGCCTATGACGAATCTCCTCGGCACGTTGAAAAACTGTTGTGAGCTCGGCGGGACCGAAGTGGACTTCTTGGATGTCCTCCGCTGTTTTGGAGGATGTGGCTGTGGTGTTGGCGATTAAATGGGGTTGACCACTTCTGTTGCCTCGCTTGTGGAAGGCTCTACCTCCAGCTCTGGAGTAAGATCCTGCAATATAAAACAAAACAAAAATTAACTCCATGGCCCTCATTCCGAGTTGATCGGTCGCAAGGCGAATTTAGCAGAGTTACACACGCTAAGCCGCCGCCTACTGGGAGTGAATCTTAGCTTCTTAAAATTGCGACCGATGTATTCGCAATATTGCGATTACTAACTACTTAGCAGTTTCAGAGTAGCTCCAGACTTACTCTGCCTGTGCGATCATTTCAGTGCTTGTCGTTCCTGGTTGACGTCACAAACACACCCAGCGTTCACCCAGGCACTCCCACCGTTTCCCCGGCCACTCCTGCGTTTTTTCCGGAAACGGTAGCGTTTTCAGCCACACGCCCCTGAAACGCCGTGTTTCCGCCCAGTAACACCCATTTCCTGTCAATCACATTACGATCGCCGGAGCGAAGAAAAAGCCGTGAGTAAAATTACTTTCTTCATAGTAAAGTTACTTGGCGCAGTCGCAGTGCGAACATTGCGCATGCGTACTAAGCGGATTTTCACTGCGATGCGATGAAAAATACCGAGCGAACAACTCGGAATGAGGGCCCATGTAAAAATATGTAGGTACAATACCATTCAAATGTGTGTGTACTTACGAGATCCAGACTGTCCAATGCCTCCTCTTCAACGAAAAATGGGAGACTCTGGATCCAGACTACTCTGGGACCTTATCCTTGGCTCTTCTTCAAAGGTGAACTTCATGAGGTCATAATACCACAGTGTTGGCTCAGTAGCGGCTCTTGCCACGGGTAAGCAGGACTTTTGCCCGGGGTGCCTTGTGTCGGGGGCGCCGCCGCCGTGACAAGAGCCGCTACTAACTGGGATGGCGGCGGCAGTGGTTAGGAAAAGGTTTCTCCGTGAAGGGAAACTAGACGCGCAGTGAGGTAGTGTCTAGTTTCCCTTTGCAGAGAGGACCTTTCTGTGCGGCGCTATGGGAGAGACGTCGTGATGTCTCTCCCATATATCAGAGGAGCTGCGCCGGCCGGAGCAGTGGTCGGGAAGCAGGAACGGGGCTGGTAAGTATTTTTTCTTTTTTTACTAGGGGCACAGCTACTGGTGGGCACACTAATGGGGGCACAACTACTGGGGCCACAACTAATGGGGCACAGCTACTGGGGGCACCACTAATGGGGGCACAACTACTGGGGCCACAACTAATGGGGGCACAGCTGCAGGGGCAATTTGCAACCTTCTTCTTTACCCAATTTAGGTCCGCAGCACTGTTCCGGGCTCTACTGTACCTGATCAGCTGGTCATATGCCAGATTCCTCTTGGTCCTGTTTGCATAGTCCGCACTTTTTACATGCCACGGGCACTCATTCATTCATGATAGAGGTCGATAAATCCAGTCCAGAATTGGCGTTCATGTGAATACATATTTGCTGGAAAATAAAAAATACCTATGTCAAACAACGCTACACACTGTTATGCCCATTACACATTCTGCTATACACCATGATGCCATTACACAAAATTACACATCCGTAATGCTCATAACATATTATTACACAGCATTATGTTTGAGAACCTCTGCACTAGATAGTACACCGATATAGTCAAAATTGCCTTGCCTGCACAGTCTATTTATTCTTGCGATAACGACCCACGGGATCGCGCATCGGTATCGCAAGCTGTGTACACACGGTGCGATATGTGCTAACTTTCTTGCGATTTTGACTATATAGTCAAAATCGCAAGAATACATCGCACCACGTGTATGCATCTTTAGAATAACAGACTGGAAGCTTTAAAAGGTGGATGGTGCTTGAAATCATTGTTCTTCCTCTGTTAACCATGGTTACCTGCAAGGAAGCACGTTCAGTCATCATTGCTTTGCACAAAAAGGGCTTCACAGGCAAGGATATTGCTGCTAGTAAGATTGAACCTAAATCAACCATTTATAGGATGTCATGACTGAGGTTTTGTGAACCCGGTGTTAGTGATGTCTGTGCGGGCGACTGGAGGATTATATGAATACTACCACTGACCTGGTTTGGGAGTGTTGTGGACTCGGGGTTTCTTCTGGTGACTGGGAAGAGGAACCGCAGCAGAGATGGCCGAATCTAGGTTCTCCTCATGCAGGCTTAGGTCGGCAGACAGGAGGCACGCTGGAGGTCTCCTGAAAGACAGAACTGGAAAGGCGCTGATGAATCAGTGAAGATACCAGGTACAACTGCGCTAAAGTGCACTGGGTGCTTGGAGACACTGAGATGCTAAGAGGCGCGGAGGCGCTTGGAGACACTGAGGTACTAGGAGGCACGGAAGTGCTTGGACGCACTGAGGTGCTTGGAGGTACTGGGGTGCGTATAGACACTGGGGTGCGTAGAGACACTGGGGTGCGTAGAGACACTGGGGTGCGTAGAGATACTGGGGTGCTGAGGCACGGAGGTGCTGGAGGCACGAGATGCTGGAGGCACGAGGTGCTGAGGCACAGGGGTGCTGGAGGCACGAGGTGCTGGAGGCACGGAGATGCTGGAGGCACGGAGATGCTGGAGGCACGGAGATGCTGAGGCACGGAGGTGCCGAGGCACGGGGTGCTGAAAGCACGGAGGTACTGGAGGCACGAGGTGCTGAGTCACGGAGATGCTGGAAGCACGGAGGTGCTGAGGCACAGAGGTACTGAAAGCACGGAGGTACTGGAGGCACGAGGTGCTGAGTCACGGAGATGCTAGAAGCACGGAGGTGCTGAGGCACGGGATACTGGAGGCACGAGGTGCTGGAGGCACGGAGATGCTGGAAGCACAAGGTGCTGAGGCACGAGGTGCTGGAGACACAGAGATGCTGAGGCTCGGAGGTGCAGAGGCTCAGAGGTGCAGAGGCGCGGAGGTGCAGAGGCGCGGAGGTGCAGAGGCGCGGAGGTGCAGAGGCACGGAGGTGCAGAGGCACGGAGATTCTGAGGCACGGAGATACTGAGGCACGGAGATGCTGAGGCACAGAGGTTCTTGGAGGCACGGAAGCCACAGGGATACGGGAGCTCTGGAGATCACAACTACTACAGCAGTAAAACTGAAACACGGCAGCTGTGGTTTTCAATGGAGACTATGGAATACAGTACTGTGCCTTTAAGATAAACCACTACAGCTGTGCCTTTACATTGAGACTCATGGAAACAGTGTCCCAACTTATACTTCCTGGTCCTTGGTGATTGGAGAGCAGGATTAGGTGATGCAGAGTCTCAGACTGGCAGAGGATTGGACAACTCTGGTTCAGGTGAACAGTCACTGTCATGTGACTACTCTAGACTAGGCTGTGATGTAGAATGAGGCCTAGTAGGCCGAGAGAACACTGAAGCCTGAACTTCAGATTACTGAATTCAGCCTCACACAGGAGATCACCACAGGTGGAGCTAATTAACTATTACCTTTCAGGGAACTCAGGAAAACTCATAGTGCTGACAAGCTGTTTAACTCAGTGAGTAAAAGACACAGGATCCGGGACAGATGGCAGGGGTAAGTCACCAAATATGAAACCTACAGTCAGGATTGTGACAGTATCCCCCTCTTCAAGGGTGGACTCCGGACACCCATCTTGAATCTTAGAGGAACTTGAGAAATTCATACAGAAGAATTTAGGACCTTCGTTGATGCAGATTCCAAAGGTTTAGGACTAAATTCTTTAACTACAGCATTACTAAAAGTCTGTAAGTCATGGAACACAGGATCATTACTCTCAAAGAGCATGTTGGCCCACTCCAAAGCTCTTCCTCTGAATGCCAGGAACAGATATCGAGTAACGTTGGAAGGAGTTACTGCACCTGAAGGATCAGACTCCATCAGAGAGAGAAATTGTTCAACCAGAGCGGCATATTGCAATAAATCTCCATCAAAGTAAATAGGTGGTAAACCATCAGACGAAAACTTAGAGGCTGGAACTGGAGAAATCTTTGGCTGGACGAGTAGTACTGGATTGGATCCGAGGATACTTGAATTGGCTGGGGCCAAAGGAGACTGACCAGGCTGGTCCTGGAGTATTGCTGGACCAGCTGGAACTGGGACGGGCTGACCAGGCTGGGCCTGGAGTATTGCTGGACCGGCTGGAACCGGGACGGACTGACCAGGCTGGACCTGGAGTATTGCTGGACCGGCTGGAACCGGGACGAACTGACCAGGCAGAGCCTGGAGTATTGCTGGACCGGCTGGAACCGGGACGAACTGACCAGGCAGAGCCTGGAGTATTGCTGGACCGGCTGGAACCGGGACGGACTGACCAGGCTGGGCCTGGAGTATTGCTGGACCGGCTGGAACCGGGACGAACTGACCAGGCAGAGCCTGGAGTATTGCTGGATCGACTGGAACCGGGACGGACTGACCAGGCTGGGCCTGGAGTATTGCTGGACCGGCTGGAACCGGGACGGACTGACCAGGCAGGGCCTGGAGTATCGCTGGACCGGATAGAACCGGGACGGACTGACCAGGTGGAGCCTGGAATATAGCTGGACCGGCAGGAGCCCCCTCATCACGGGGCTGGGCTGAGGCAAGAACCCCCTCTTCACGGGGCTGGGCTGAAGCAAGAGCCCCCTCTTCACGGGGCTGGGCTGAAGCAAGAGCCCCCTCTTCACGGGGCTGGGCTGCACTCTGTAGACTCTCTGGCTGGGCAGCACTCTGTAGACTCTCTGGCTGGGCAGCACTCTGTAGACTCTCTGGCTGGGCAGCACTCTGTAGACTCTCTGGCTGGGCAGCACTCTGTAGACTCTCTGGCTGGGCAGCACTCTGTAGACTCTCTGGCTGGGCAGCGCTCTGTAGACTCTCTGGCTGGGCAGCGCTCTGTAGACTCTCTGGCTGGGCAGCGCTCTGTAGACTCTCTGGCTGGGCAGCGCTCTGTAGACTCTCTGGCTGGGCAGCGCTCTGTAGTCTCTCTGGCTGGGCAGCGCTCTGTAGTCTCTCTGGCTGGGTAGCGCTCTGTAGTCTCTCTGGCTGGGCAGCGCTCTGTAGTCTCTCTGGCTGGGCAGCGCTCTGTAGTCTCTCTGGCTGGGCAGCGCTCTGTAGTCTCTCTGGCTGGGCAGCGCTCTGTAGTCTCTCTGGCTGGGCAGCGCTCTGAAGACTCCCTGGGGCTGGACCCTCTGAACCCCTCACTGGGGCTGGATGCTCTGAACCCCTCACTGGGGCTGAAGACACGGATGCCCCTCCTTGGGCTGAAGACACGGACGCCCCTCCTTGGGCTGAAGACACGGACGCCCCTCCTTGGGCTGAAGACACGGACGCCACTCCTTGGGCTGAAGACACGGATGCCACTCCTTGGGCTGAAGACACGGAAGCCCCTCCTTGGGCTGAAGACACGGATGCCCCTCCTTGGGCTGAAGACACGGATGCCCCTCCTTGGGCTGAAGACACGGATGCCCCTCCTTGGGCTGAAGACACGGATGCCCCTCCTTGGGCTGAAGACACAGACTCCTCTGTGACTCTAAATGGCTTGAATATTCTTCTCTGGACACCCAACTTGGGATAAGGTCTTTTAATCACC
Source organism: Pseudophryne corroboree (assembly GCF_028390025.1). NCBI lineage: Eukaryota > Metazoa > Chordata > Amphibia > Anura > Myobatrachidae > Pseudophryne > Pseudophryne corroboree. Next base: position 273,946,453 of record NC_086446.1, read on the forward strand.
GGACCCCAGTCATAAATTTGAGTCTCTTTCAGAGTAGCCATCTTGATACCCCTGTCAGCAGTAGCAGGATCGGCTACTGTGGATGACTTGTAGACATGAGCACTGTGATACTGAGATTTGTCACCATTCCCTGGCTTACGAAGAATGCAGTCTTTAACAAAATGACTGGAATTTCCACAGTAAAGACAGAGGTGTAGCTCCCTACGCCGCTGACGTTCAGCTTCAGAGAGTTTGGGCCGTGGATAGCTCTGATGAACAACTTTTCCTTGCACATAGGAAGAGACTCTATTAACTGGATGGGACAAAACAGGATCAACAACGTTGGTAGTATTCCTGAAGAGATCAGGCATCATAGAAAGAATACTAGACAAAAGTTCTTGTAACTGTAATAACATCTGGAAGAAAATCTGCAGTTGGTCAGGAGTCTTAGTGCAGAACGTCAGAGAATCTCTGGAGAAAGAATTCCGCTGCAGACACTGTGCTAATTGATGCTGAGTCGACTCCAGACCTTCCAAGCGTCCTGCAATATTGCTTAGGAGGTCCTGCGTCAGACAAACACTTTCGGCCGGGTTCATGTGGCCAGTTCCTACTGTCATGACTGAGGTTTTGTGAACCCGGTGTTAGTGAAGTCTGTGCGGGCGACTGGAGGATTATATGAATACTACCACTGACCTGGTTTGGGAGTGTTGTGGACTCGGGGTTTCTTCTGGTGACTGGGAAGAGGAACCGCAGCAGAGATGGCCGAATCTAGGTTCTCCTCATGCAGGCTTAGGTCGGCAGACAGGAGGCACGCCGGAGGTCTCCTGAAAGACAGAACTGGAAAGGCGCTGATGAATCAGTGAAGATACCAGGTACAACTGCGCTAAAGTGCACTGGGTGCTTGGAGACACTGAGATGCTAGGAGGCACGGAGGCGCTTGGAGACACTGAGGTACTAGGAGGCACGGAAGTGCTTGGACGCACTGAGGTGCTTGGAGGTACTGGGGTGCGTAGAGACACTGGGGTGAGTAGAGACACTGGGGTGCGTAGAGACACTGGGGTGCTAAAGGAACGGAGGTGCTGAGGCACGGAGGTGCTGGAGGCACGAGGTGCTGAGGCACAGGGGTGCTGGAGGCACAAGGTGCTGGAGGCACGGAGATGCTGGAGGCACGGAGATGCTGGAGGCACGGAGATGCTGGAGGCACGGAGGTGCTGAAGCACGGGGTGCTGAAAGCACGGAGGTACTGGAGGCATGAGGTGCTGAGTCACGGAGATGCTGGAAGCACGGAGGTGCTGAGGCACAGAGGTACTGAAAGCACGGAGGTACTGGAGGCACGAGGTGCTGAGTCACAGAGATGCTGGAAGCACGGAGGTGCTGAGGCATGGGATACTGGAGGCCCGAGGTGCTGGAGGCACGGAGATGCTGGAAGCACAAGGTGCTGAGGCACGAGGTGCTGGAGACACAGAGATGCTGAGGCTCGGAGGTGCAGAGGCTCGGAGGTGCAGAGGCTCGGAGGTGCAGAGGCGCGGAGGTGCAGAGGCGCGGAGATTCTGAGGCACGGAGATACTGAGGCACGGAGATGCTGAGGCACAGAGGTTCTTGGAGGCACGGAAGCCACAGGGATACGGGAGCTCTGGAGATCACAACTACAACAGCAGTAAAACTGAAACACGGCAGCTGTGGTTTTCAATGGAGACTATGGAATACAGTACTGTGCCTTTAAGATAAACCACTACAGCTGTGCCTTTACATTGAGACTCATGGAAACAGTGAAATCAGTGGCAACACAAAAGTAAACCAAACGGTAACAAGGGAACAGAGTTTCCACAGGAACTTAGGTACAAAGGTTACCTTTAGGGAGCTCAGCTTTAAGACTCACACAAGGCTGTGTGTGACACGAGGAACTGGCACAGATTCTAACTCAGTCTCCCAACTTATACTTCCTGGTCCTTGGTGATTGGAGAGCAGGATTAGGTGATGCAGAGTCTCAGACTGGCAGAGGATTGGACAACTCTGGTTCAGGTGAACAGTCACTGTCATGTGACTACTCTAGACTAGGCTGTGATGTAGAATGAGGCCTAGTAGGCCGAGAGAACACTGAAGCCTGAACTTCAGATTACTGAATTCAGCCTCACACAGGAGATCACCACACGTGGAGCTAATTAACTATTACCTTTCAGGGAACTCAGGAAAACTCATAGTGCTGACAAGCTGTTTAACTCAGTGAGTAAAAGACACAGGATCCGGGACAGATGGCAGGGGTAAGTCACCAAATATGAAACCTACAGTCAGGATTGTGACATAGGATCATCGAGAACTTCAAGGAGAGAGGTTCAATAGTTGTAAAGAAGGCTTCAGGGTGCCCAAGAATGTCCAGCAAGCACCAAGACCGTCTCCTAAAGTTGATTCAGCTGCAGGATCGGAACACCACCAGTGCAGAGATTGCTCAGGAGTGGCAGCAGGCATGTGTGAGTGCATCTGCACGCACAGTGAGGCGAAGACTTTTGGATGATGGCCTGGTGTCAAGAAGGGCAGCAAAGAAGCCACTTCTCTCCAGGATAAACATCAGAGACAGACTGATATTCTGCAAAAGGTACAGGGATTGGACTGCTGAGGACTGGAGTAAAGTCATTTTCTTTGATGAATCCACTTTCAGATTGTTTGGGGCATCTGGAAAAAAGGTTGTCCGGAGAAGGAAAGGTGAGCACTACCATCAGTCCTGTGTCATACCAGCAGTAAAGCATCCCGAGACCATTCATGTGTGGGGTTGCTTCTCAGCCAAGGGAGTGGGCTCACTCAGAATTTTGCCTTAGAACACAGCCATAAATAAAGAATGGTACCAAACCATCCTCCAAGAGCAACGTCTCCCTGCCATCCAAGAACAGTTTGGTAACAAACAATGCCTTTTCCAGCCTGATGGAGCACCTTGCCATAAGGCAAAAGTGATAACTAAGTTGCTCGGGGAACAAAACATTTAAATTTTGTGTCCATGGCCAAGAAACTCCCCAGACCTTAATCCCATTGAGAACTTGTGTTCAATCCTCAAGAGGCGGGTGGACAAAACAAAAACCCACAAATTCTGACAAACTCTTAAGCATTGATTAGGCAAGAATGGGTAGCTGTCAGTCAATATGTGGCCCAGAAGTTGATTAACAGCATGCCAGGACGAATTGCAGAGGTCTTGAAAAAGAAGGGTCTACACTGCAAATATTAACTCTTTGCATAAACTTAATGTAATTGCCAATAAAATCCTTTGACACTTATGAAATACTTGTAATTTCTCTTACGTCCTAGAGGTTACTGGGGTCCACATTAGTACCATGGGTTATAGACGGGTCCACTAGGAGCCTTGGGCACTTTAAGAAATCAATAGTGTGCACTGGCTCCTCCCTCTATGACCCTCCTACCAGACTCAGTTTAGAAAATGTGCCCGGAGGAGCCGGTCACGCTTAGGGAAGCTCCTGAAGAGTTTTCTGCATTTATTTTCTGTTTGTTGTTTTCAGGCAGGTCTGATTGGCACCAGACTGCCTGCTTCATGGGACTTAGGGGGGAGAATGGCCCAACTTCCTAAAGAGTTAATGGTCCCGTTTCTCCGCTGACAGGACACTGAGCTCCTGAAGGAGTAATTCGCAAACCCCACCACGGCAAGTGTACCCTCCCGCAGCACGCCGCCACCCCTAAAAGAGCCAGAAGATAGAAGAGTGGTGAGTAAAGCGCCGGCATACTGGTTAGCGGGTTTCCGATGGGAATGGCGGCGCAAGGGTAGGAGCGCAGCTCTGAGTGCAGGCTGCGCTCCAATGGGCTCAGAGGACATACACAGACGTGTGTCCCACTGTGAGGGGCGCGCTGAGCCACCACTGGCTACATACCTAACAAGGGTTTTAACCCTCTGTTAAGCATAAAAATTACCTCAGGCCAGTATAAAGAAGCGGGAAGCCAAGCGCCATTAAGGGGGTGGGGCTTCTCTATGAGCGGATACAGCAGCTCACCAGCACCATTTTCCCTCTGCAGCTTACACTGACAGGAATCAAAGGGAAGCATAGCTCCTCCACAAAGACTCCACATCTCCTCAGTGGTACCAGGGCGTCTTAGAAGGGGGGAGTGTTGTAGTATACTAAGCCCTATTAAGGGACTTAGTGTGGCGACCCAGCTAAGTTTTACTTGGTTACAGGGGTGCTGTGCTGTGTGGCTGGCTCCAATTTCTGTATCTCCCTCAGGACTCTGTGTGGGTTAAACTGTGTATTCACCTTCTGTCTGTGGGTGTGTGTGTGTGTGTGTGTGTGTGTGTGTGTGTGTGTGTGTCCCTTCACATTACCATGTCCAGGGACTGTGTTTCCTGCACAGCTGAGTGTCTTACCTCTCCCGGAGACTCACTACCCTGTACTCAGAATAGTGCACATTCTCAAGCTAGTGGGGCAGAACCTAAAGGGATGATATCTAATATTTCTACTAAATTATCCCATAATGAGAAAGAGATGCAGATTTTAAAACAGTCTATGGATGACCTGATGAATAGAGATTCAGTTCCCATACCAGCGTCTCAAATCCCCGCCATTTGCCCACAAGAGCGTACTCTGGCCCAGCTCATGCAGGATGATACTGATGATGATACATCAGGTCCAGAGGAGGGTGAAGTGGATGCGAGTGGGGGGGATACGGTCCTGTCACAAGGAATACAGGCCCTGACAAGACGGCGGAGGTAGAGGAGGAATCTTATTTTAATGTGAAAAAGAAATTCTCAGCTACTTTTCCTCCATCAAAGGAATTGAATGCCCTGTTTGAAGAAACTTGGGCTAACCCTGACAAAAAATTTCAGATCCCTAAAAGATTACTTACATCCTTTCCCTTTCCTCTGGAAGATAGTAAGAAATGGGAAAACTCACCGATTGTGGACGCATCGGTATCTAGGTTGTCACGTAAGATAGTCTTACCTGTTCCTGGGGCAGCATCCTTAAAGGACACAGCTGACCGCAAGATTGAGAACATTCTCAAATCGTTATACACTGCTGGAGTGGCCCAGAGACCCACTATTGCTTGTGTATGGATCACTAAAGCCATTGCAAAGTGGTCAGGTAACCTAATTGTCGGATTTGATACCTTACCCAGGGGGGAGATAGTTTTACTTCTGCAGCATATTCAAGACTCTGCTAACTTTATGGTGAAGGCCATAAAGTAAATTGGTTTGTTCAACGTACCTCTGCCATGGCAGTGTCAGCATGCAGGGGCTTGAGGCTACGCCAGTGGACTGCAGATGTGGACTCCAGGAAAGACGTTGAAAACCTACCATTCACAGGTGAGGCCCTTTTTGGAGATGAACTGGATAAGTGGATATCCAAGGCTACAGTGGGTAAGTCTACGTACCTTCCTTCCGCAGAACCCCCAGCTAGGAAAACCTACTTTGCTCCAACTCTGCAGTCCTTTCGGACAGCGAAATTCAAAGGCAAATCCAAAGGTTCTTCTACAGCCTTCAAAGGTAACAGAGGTAAACCCAGAAAACCAGCAGGTGCAGGTTCTCAGGAAAAGACCTCAGGGTCTGCTTCCAAAAAGCCTTCAGCATGACGGTGGTCCGCACTGCCTGGAAAACAGGCAGGTGGGAGCTCGGTTACGTTATTTCAGTCACGTTTGGGCAACATCTTGCCAGGATCCCTGGGTCACAGACCTTATCACCCAGGGATACAGACTGGAGTTTCAGAGACTCCCACCTCATAGATTCTTCAAATCAGGCTTACCAGCTTCTCCGGAAGCAAGTATGACTTTACAGGCAGCAATTCAAAAACTGGTACAGACTCAGGTCATTGTTCCAGTTCCACTTCAACTACAAAACAAGGGTTATTACTCCAACCTGTTTGTGGTACTGAAACCGGACGGTTCGGTAAGGCCCATTTTAAACCTCAAATCACTGAACCTGTAGTTAAGGGTGTTCAAGTTCAAGATGGAGTCCCTGAGAGCGGTGATCTCTGGTCTGGAGGAGGGGGAATTCCTGGTGTCTCTGGACATCAAGGATGCGTACCTTCATATTCCAATTTGGCCGCCTCATCAGGCTTATCTAAGGTTTGCGCTACAGGACTGTCACTACCAGTTTCAGGCCCTGTCATTTGGCCTCTCCACGGCACCGAGGGTATTCACCAAGGTAATGGCAGAGATGATGTTTCTTTTTCATCCACTAGGGGTCACTGGAGTACTCTTGGGATATGGACGGTTCCACTGGAACTAGGCACTGAACAGTTAAACTTTGACTATATCTCCCCTCCATATCCCAGAGTACCTCAGTGTTTTTTCGGTGCTCACAGAGCAACTAGGCTTGTGGAAGTGGATCCACAATTATTGATTTTTTCTTTGATTATTTTTTAAAAACATCCCTTTCCCCCTTCCAAGAAGGCGAGGGTTTGGGATAGTGAAAGCTGCTGTTGCAGCTGTGGGTGTCGGACCTCTCTAAAAAGAGCTCCCTCACTTCCACGTGCAGGACACCTGCAGTAAAAGGCTGACAGTGCTTACAGAGAAGCCCCGTCATTGCCCTCACCACAGGGTCCAGGTATGTTTTTTGGGGCGGTCAGCTCATGCTGCCGCCCCGCTGTGTGGGATTACTGTGTGTGTATTTGTGCCGCGCCGCTGCCCGCAGCCGCTTCCAGCGCCACTGTGTTAATGTCTCTTCCACTGCGCTGAGCCACGCTGGTCTTTGGAGGCCGCTCCACGCGGCATATCGTCTGCTCCGATGCACTTCCGGAGGGCGCACAAGGCCGGTCTCCGTGTACAGAGTAGCGGTACATGGAGCACGGGGGAGAGGGGGAGGCACACTTCTTTGAAAGTATGTATGACCTAACACAGAGCCAGCAGCGCTGTATAGATAAGTAACAGGAATATATGCATTTAAGTATAATCTGCTACATAGATTAATGTTTGCACTTTGTGATATTCTGTGAGCATGGGGACATATATAAACCATGCTTCCTGTTTTTCCTGTTTCTTTTCAGAATTTCCTGTACACATCTCTCCACCATTGAAGGCGCTGGGGTGTTAGGGGGATTTTGGGATCAGACATATTACTGGCACATTTGGCCAGAGATATAGAGACACCTTAGTGCTATTTACTGAGTCGCACAGGTTCTTTATCTTTGTATTGTTTTTTTTTTTTTTTGGCATAATGAGTAAGACACCAGCAAAGTCCAAGAAGCAGTTTTACTGCAATGTCTGTAAGGGTGTATTGCAGTGGCGTGCGGTGAGGTCAGTGGCTGGTGAGGCACTACAGCCATAATGTCCGCCGCATCCTGCCGATGACCCCTACCGCCGTCGAGCCAATGCCCGCTACTGCCTCTGAGCCGATGCCCGCTGCCACCGCCAATGGCTTACAAACTCGCCCACCATCAACTGACCCAGGCCTCCTCCACTAATTTGCATCTCAGTCCGATGCCGCCAATGCCTTCTGCCTGCCTGCTCATCATACTTGTTGTATATTGTACATTTTTATAGAAAAATAAATAAAAATTTGTGTTTGGGAAGGGAGTGGGAGGAGGACATGAATGCAATTTTGTGGTCCAGGGCTTCCATTAACTTAAAGGAGAAGGGTCTGAATGGGTTACAAAAATGTTTAAAAAAAAATGCGTGAGGTCCCCCCTCCTAAGTATAACCAGCCTCGGGCTCTTTGAGCCGGTCCTGGTTGTTTAAATACTGGGAAAAAATTGGACAGGGGTTCCCCGTATTTTGATAACCAGCACCGGGCTCTTAGTCCGGTCCTGGTTCCAAAAATACGGGGGACAAAAGATGTAGGGGTCCCCCGTATTTTTGAAACCAGCACCGGGCTCCACTAGCCAGGGACATAATGCCACAGCCGGGGGACACATTTATGTAGGTCCCTGCGGCCGTGGCATTACCCCCCCAACTAGTCACCCCTGGCCGGGGTTCCCTGGAGGAGTGGGGACCCCTTAAATCAAGGTGTCACCCCCCTTCCAGGCACCCAAGGGCCAGGGGTGAAGCCCGAGGCTGTCCCCAGCACCCCTGGGCGGTGGGTGCCAGGCTGATAGCCATGTGTGTAAAAAAAAGAATATTGTTTTTTGTTGTGGAACTACAAGGCCCAGCAAGCCTCCCCCGCTTGCTGGTACTTGGAGAACCTCAAGTACCAACATGCGGGGAAATAACGGGCCTGCAGGTACCTGTAGTTCTACAACAAAAAAAATACCCAAATAAAAACACAACTCACACACCGTGAAAGTAAAAATTTATTAAAACACACTTACACACTCACACATACTTACCTACATCCCACGCCGGTCACGTCCACTTGTCCAGTAGAATCCAATAGGGGTACCTGTAAAAATGAGAGAGAGATTACTTACCTACATCCCACGCCGGTCACGTCCACTTGTCCAGTAGAATCCAATAGGGTAGGGGTACCTGTAAAAATGAACATTATACTTACAAACTGAGAGAGAGAGAGAGAAAGAGAGAGAGAGAGAGAGAGGGCGGGATGTACTAAGCAGTAATATAGCAGTAAAACATGTTACCGGCCCGATGTCTTTTCCCCGTATGTTCTATTAATCCTCAGCCTACTGCGCTGTCAGTTGCTTATGCATCTCCTGTTACACGTGACTTCTTCGGCACGGTACCTGCTCTCATAGGTAGCCTATTATTCCACCACGATCACTGTATGTACGAACGTACAGGACCCATCACCTCCAGGCATACTGTATGTGCCATTGTTTAATGATCAGAGGTGATGGCTCCTGTACGTTCGTACATACGGTGCCCGCGGTGGGTGGACCAATAGGCTACCAATGAGAGCAGGTATCGTGCAAAAGTCACGTGTAACAGGTGCAAGTGACAGCATGGCAGGCTGGGGGTTTATGAAATACGGGGAAAAGATATTGGGCTGGTAAGAGACACACACAGGTTAACACAGCAATAAAGCAGCATTTTTGCACCTTGCAATAGATGCAGCAAGTGGCAGTTCTCCATGACGGCTGCCAGCTCCTCTTCTTAGGTGACCCAGGCCGCAGCAGCAGGAAAAAGCAGCGAAGGGATGTGCAGCTTGAAAAAATGTGTACACACACAAATCCCCCCCCCCCCCTTCTCCCCTCGTACCTGCTGAGAGACTGTTGAGAGACGATCACTGCCGGAGGAGAGGGAGAATAGCTCCGGACAGCGGGAGGGCGCAGGAGCGGGAGAGCCGCTCGGGTCACACAGCGGGGGGACGGAGGAGGTCGGGGGAGAGCCGCATACTCTCCAGGGCCACGGCTGTCTCCAGCGACACTCACCGCCGGGACCCGCCGCATCCAGCGCCGCATGTGTGTGATTGGACAGCGGATCCAGTACTGGATCCGCTGTCCAATCACAGGTGCCTCGCTGACATGGGGGTGGTGTCCCTGTCAGCGAGGCACTTGTAGAGGTGCCGCTTTCCCTATCTTTTTGAATGGGCTTTAACAGCCCAGTGCTAGGCTCCGCCCCCCGCTCTGTCCCCGTTCCCATTATGTTTGGGAGGCACTGCTATCAGTGCCTCCCACACGCATTTAAACTAGAAAAAATATTAGAATTACATAAAGAAGATACTTATGACACAGATTATGTGTCATAAGTATCTTCTTTATATTATTTTAATAATTAATCACAGGGGAGGCACTGCCTCCCTTGCCTCCCCTGACTGCACGTCCCTGGTGTATTACCTGATGGATTTACCACATGTAAAGTATGTGTTGTAAATTCTGAAACAAATACAATTCCTGCTCCGGTTTCAAATCCCATTTCAACCCCGGACCCTCCATGGGCTATATTAGCAGATGTTTTAGCTGGATTGCAATCAGAGTTGGCTGCCTCTCGGCAGGAGCGAGAGGCGGCAAGATCTGAATCTAGGGTGAGACCGCTAGAACTTCCTGAGGGGTCTCAGCCTTACCAAAGGTCCAGATCTTCTTTGACTAAAGGGGATAAGTTTCATTTTTCCTATAAGCTACCTGCTGCTATGTTAATGTCTGATGATTCTTCGCCAGACCTCACTTTACAAGATATGGGTGAGGAGGGCGAAGTAGACCAGCAGTCAGAGGGTGACGATTTTGACAGGCCAGGTATTGATAATCTCATCAGAGCAGTGCGTCAGTCTCTGAATTTTACAGAAACTGAGGAGCCTCTGACAAATTATGAGGTTGTTTTTACTAAACGACAAAGAACTCCAGTTTGTTTTCCTGTGTCAGAATCTCTTAATAAAATGTTACTAGAAACAAGAAAGAATCCGGATAAACGGTTTTCTGTGCCTCACAGAGTTAGGTCTAGCTATCCGTTTCCAGAGTCTATGACAGCTACATGGGAGAATCCGCCGTTGGTGGATTCATCTGTGTCTAAACTTACAAAGAAATTAACCATACCAGTACCAGCTGCAACTACACTCAAGGACCCTTCGGACCGTAAAATAGAGGTTATGCTGAAGTCCATGTATACAGCGGCAGGAGTGCTGCTTAGACCTGGGTTGAGTGGCATTTGGGTAACTAAAGCATTAATGGTATGGATAACAGAACTCAGATCTGCCTTAACTGATGATCATCTTATACTTCTCGCTGATCAAATCTGGGAAGCGGCTGACTATTTATGTACAGCTTCTACTGACGTCTGTCAGCTTACTTCTCGCCTTTCTTCATCACTAGTCACAGCACGACGTGCGCTCTGGCTACGCTCTTGGCGAGCTGAGGCAGAGGTCAAAAAAGGAATAGAAGCATTACCTTATGAGGGTGAGAGGTTATTCGGTCCTGAATTGGACAAATGGATTTCTGAGGCCACGGGAGGAAAGTCGGTTTTCTTACCATTTCCTCCAACAGTGCCTAGAAAAGATATTCTGGACCAGCGTTCAAATCTTTTACACCTCAGTCCTTTCGCGGGCGTGGCAGGGGAACGGCCACACCAGGTAGACGAGGTCGGGGACGTAGTTTCCAACGAGCCAATACCACTCGTCAGGATACTAAAGTCACCGGTAAGCCAGTGGCATGACGGGCTCCCAGCCCATCTCGGATCTCCTATTGTAGGAGCACGTCTTCAGTCATTCCAGTTGGCGTGGCTTCAGACGTCCACAGATGGGTGGATCCGCAATTTAGTTTTAACAGGTTACAAAATAGAGTTCGACTGTCTCCCGCCAATGCGGTTTTTCAGGACAGGACTGCCTCGGTCGGACGACAAGAGGGCGATTCTGCAGACTGCCATTCAGTCTTTGCTGGACGCAGCAGTTTTGGTTCCGGTCCCTGTGCACCAACAGGGTCAGGGTTATTATTCCAGTCTGTTTGTAGTACCAAAGCCGGATGGCTCGGTCAGGCCAATATTGAACTTAAAGGGCCTCAACCAGTACGTCACTTACTACAGATTCAAGATGGAATCTCTCCGATCAGTAATTGCAGGTCTAGAGCCACAGGAGTTTATGATTGCGCTGGATCTCAAGGATGCGTACTTACACATTCCGATTTGGCCTCCTCATCAAAGGTTTTTGCGGTTTGCAATACGACAGAACCATTATCAGTTTCAGGCTCTACCGTTTGGCCTCTCGTCAGCACCTCGGGTATTCACCAAGGTGATGTCTGTGTTGATAGCTCATCTCAGATCTCTAGGAGTGATAATAGTTCCATACTTGGACGATCTGCTCATCAAAGCTCCGTCTCAACAAATACTCCTTCAACAGGCATTGCTGACATACAATGTTCTGGTTCACCACGGTTGGATTGTCAACTTCAAGAAGTCACATCTAGTTCCGTCCCAGCGACTTCAATTCCTAGGTATGATTCTCAATACGGTAGACCAAAGGATTTACCTACCCGAACAGAAAGTACGGGTCATTCGTCATCTGGTACAATTAGTGCTCAAGCCACGCACAGTCTCGGTTCATTTGTACATTCGCCTCTTAGGCACAATGGTGGCGGCTTTCGAAGCACTTCAGTTCGGGAGATTTCACTCACGTCCTTTTCAACTGGATGTGCTCGCACAGTGGTCGGGCTCACACTTACAGATTCACCACAGGGTAAGGTTGTCTCCAAGGACCAGAGTGTCTCTACTCTGGTGGCTCAGGGTACAGAATCTAACCGCAGGGAAACAGTGCGGCACCTGGAATTGGATAATTCTCACGGCAGACGCAAGTCTCAGAGGTTGGGGAGCTGTAGTTCAGAATCTTCAGCTCCAGGGTCTCTGGGCGGATCACGAAAGATTGCTGTCCATCAATGTCCTGGAACTGCGGGCAATTTACAATGCATTGTGACAGGCAGTGCACATCCTGCAGGCGCAGGCGGTTCAGGTGCAATCAGACAATGCGACGGCGGTCGCATACATCAACAAACAAGGCGGAACGAGAAGCCGCATGGCAATGCGGGAAGTAGCTCGAATCCTCAATTGGGCAGAATACCACCAGGTCATATTGTCGGCAGTGTTCATTCCGGGAGTGGACAACTGGGAGGCGGATTATCTCAGTCGTCGGGATTTTCATCCAGGAGAATGGGCATTAAATCCAGAAGTATTTCTCATGCTGGTCCAGAGGTGGGGTTACCCGCAGGTGGAGTTGATGGCATCTCGCCACAATCATCAAATGCCCCAGTATGTATCCAGAACGAGAGATCCAGAGGCAGTGGCGGTGGATGCTCTCACAGTCCGGTGGCCATACAGTCTAGTGTATCTGTTTCCACCGTTTCCGCTGCTCCCGCTATTGCTAAAACGGATCAAAAGACAGTTCGTCACAGTCATACTAGTGGTGCCTCATTGGCCACGGAGAGCTTGGTTCTCGGATCTTCGCGGATTACTCGCAGTTGATCCTTGGCCGCTCCCACTACGTCCGGACCTGTTACAACAGGGTCCGTTTCTTTACCCCGATTTAGCGCGGCTGCGTTTGACGGGGTGGCTGTTGAGACCGCCCTCTTAAGAAGAGAGGGCATTCCAGAATCAGTCATTCCAACCATGTTACGAGCTAGAAAGCCGGTTACGGCAGCTCATTATTACAGAATTTGGCGTGCCTATATAGGTTGGTGTGAAGCTCGCAAATTTCCAACATCTTCTTTCAAGTTATCCCGTCTTTTGTTATTTCTACAGATGGGGTTAGATGGAGGTCTACGTCTATCCACACTAAAAGTGCAGATATCTGCTTTGTCAATTTACTTTCAAAGACGATTGGCTCTTTTGCCATCAGTACACACCTTTATGCAGGGTGTCCTCAGAGTACAGCCTCCATTCATTCCACCTACAGCGCCATGGGACTTGAATCTGGTTTTAGATTTCTTACAGTCTTTTCATTTTGAACCCTTACAACAAGTGGATATTAAATTTCTCACTTGGAAACATTTTTTCTTCTAGCCTTGGCTTCGGCAAGGTGGGTTTCAGATTTGGGTGCCTTGTCATGCAAGCCGCCATATTTGGTGTTTCATGATGACAGAGCGGAACTTCGGACGAATTCCGCTTTCTTACCAAAGGTAGTGTCATCTTTTCACATCAACCAACCAATAGTAGTTCCTGTGTTATCAGGACATTCTGAAACTCTGGATGTGGTACGCGCTTTACGCGTTTATGTGTCTCGAACGTCTACGGTTCGTAAGACGGATACGTTGTTTGTTCTCTATGATGCTGCCAAGAGGGGTTGGCCAGCCTCTAAGCAGACCTTATCCAGATGGATAAAACTGATCATACGTCAGGCTGATCTTCAGGCTAGGTTACAGCCGCCTACTTCGGTAACAGCTCATTCCACACGTTCTGTGGGAACTTCATGGGCAGCTGGTCGTGGAGTTTCTACGACACAGCTTTGCCGGGCGGCTACATGGTCGTCAGTGCACACGTTTGTGCGCTTTTATAAGTTTGATACTTTTGCGGCATCAGCATCTAGCTTTGGCCGTTTAGTGTTACAGGTGCCAAATAGCTCTCCCGCCCACGGGGGAAACTTTGGTACGTCCCAAGAGTACTCCAGTGACCCCTAGTGGATGAAAAAGAAAATAGGATTTTGGTCCTTACCAGATAAATCCTTTTCTTTGAATCCATAGGGGGCACTGGACGCCCACCCAGAGCAGTTGTTACCTGGTTGTGGTAAGTGCAGGGAATATTATGGTAACACACTCTTACCGACTGTTTCAAATTAGAAATTCTGTCGGGTTGGTGTCAACTGTTAGTTGTCATTTTTTGTTTGTGTCAACTTTATTGTTGTCCATTTTTTTTTTGTTATATGTATGTCTCCATTGTCAACCTCTATAGCTCCAGTTCGGCTCAGTAAAAAAAAACACTGAGGTACTCTGGGATATGGAGGGGAGATATAGTCAAAGTTTAACTGTTCAGTGCCTAGTTCCAGTGGAACCGTCCATATCCCAAGAGTACTCCAGTGCCCCCTATGGATTCAAAGAAAAGGATTTATCTGGTAAGTACCAAAATCCTATTTTCTCCTTCGCAAGCAGGGAGTGAACATAATACCGTACCTGGATGACCTGCTGATAAAAGTGCCTTCCAGGGAGAGGTTGTTGGACAGCACTGCCCTCTCAATCCAGCTACTTCAGGATCATGGATGGATTCTGAACCTACCAAAATCCCACCTGGAACCAACACGGAGGCTTCCATTTCTGGGGATGATACTGGATACGGAGGAACAGAAGGTATTCCTTCCATTGGAAAAAGCATTGGTAATCCAGTCGATTGTGCGGGATGTCCTAAAACCAGCCCGGATATCGGTGCATCTATGCATTCGCCTTCTGGGGAAGATGGTCGCCGCTTACGAGGCTGTGCAGTATGGAAGGTTTCATGCGAGGACCTTCCAGATGGATCTGCTGGACAAATGGTCCGGATCGCACCTTCACATGCACCAGAGGATACGTCTGTCACCAAAAGCCAGGATTTCTCTTCTGTGGTGGCTTCAGACTTCTCACCTGACCGAGGGTCGAAGGTTCGGAATTCAAAATTGGGTTCTTCTAACCACAAACGCAAGCCTCAGAGATTGGGGAGCAGTCATCCAGGGGGAACAGTTCCAAGGAAAATGGTCAAGTCAGGAAACCATTCTTCCAATCAACATTCTGGAACTAAGGGCCATATACAATGCCCTGCTACTTGCATCGTATCTTCTTCAAAATCACGCCATTCAGGTTCAGTCAGACAATGTTACGGCAGTAACGTACATAAACCGACAGGGCGGAACGAAGAGCAGAGCAGCAATGTCAGAGGTAACAAGAATTCTCCTCTGGGCAGAAAGACACGCGGTGGCGCTGTCGGCAATCTTCATTCCGGGAACAGACAACTGGGAAGCGGATTTCCACAGCAGACACGACCTCCACCCGAGAGAGTGGGGCCTTCACCCGCAGGTGTTCGAGTCCTTAACACGTCGGTGGGGAATTCCACAGATAGACATGATGGTCTCTCGTCTCAACAAGAAGCTAAAGCGGTATTGTTCCAGGTCGAGGGACCCGCAAGCAGTGGCGGTGGATGCTCTGGTGACTCCATGGGTCTACCAAATGGTTTACGTGTTTCCACCTCTTCCACTGATCCCAAGAATTCTCAAAAGAATAAAAAGGGAAAAGGTTCAAGCAATTCTCATTGCTCCGGATTGGTCAAGAAGGGCCTGGTACGTGGATCTACTGGAGATGCTCCTAGAGGACCCGTGGCATCTACCTCTTCAAAAGGATCTTCTACAACAGGGGCCGTTCGTCTATCAAGACTTACCATGGCTATGTTTGATGGCATGGAAGTTGAGCGTCAAATTTTAGCCTGGAAAGGCATTCCGAACAAGGTTATTCCAACCCTGATCCAAGCCAGAAAAGGGGTAACATCTAGACATTACCACCGTATTTGGAAAAAATATAACTCGTGGTGTGAAAACAGTAAATTTCCTGCAGTGGAATTTCATCTGGGACGTTTTCTCCTTTTTCTACAGTCGGGTGTGGATTGGGGCCTACGTTTGGACTCCTTGAAGGTCCAGATTTCGGCCTTATCCATTTTCTTCCAGAAACAATTGGCTTCTCTGCCAGACACTTTTGAAGGGAGTTCTGCACATCCAATCGCCCTTTGTGCCTCCTACAGTACCTTGGGATCTCAACGTAGTGTTGCAGTTCCTACAATCGGAATGGTTTGAGTCTTTACAGGACGTTGACGGAAAGTTTCTTACGTGGAAGGCCGTCACACTGTTGGCCTTGGCTTCTGCAAGGCATGTGTCGGAGCTGGAGGCGTTGTCTCACAAAAGCCCCTATTTGAATTTTTATGAAGATAGAGCTGAACTCAGAACTTACCAGCAATTTCTTCCTAAGGTGGTGTCTGCGTTTCATATCAACCAACCTATTGTGGTTCCGGTGCTTACTGACACCTCTGCTACCTCAAAGTCCTTGGATGTTGTGAGGGCTTTGAAGATCTATGTGAAGCGGACAGCTCGTCACAGGAAATCTGACTCGCTGTTTGTTCTCTATGATCCCAAGAAAATTCTGTGTCCTGCTTCAAAGCAGTCTATTGCTCGCTGGATTAGGCTTACTATCTAGCATGCTTATTCATCAGCAGGACTGCCAGTTCCTAAATCTTTTCATGCCCACTCTACTCGGTCGGTGGGTTCTTCCTGGACGGCTGCTCGGGGTGTCTCGGCTCTGCAACTCTGCCGAGCAGCTACTTGGCCGGGTTCGAACACTTTTTCTAAGTTCTACAAGTTCGATACTTTGGCCTCTGAGGTCCTTCAGTTTGGTCATTCAGTTCTGCAGGAACCTCAGCACTCTCCCACCCGGTTTGGGAGCTTTGGTACATCCCCATGGTACTAATGTGGATCCCAGTATCCTCTAGGACGTAAGAGAAAATAGGATTTTAATTACCTACCGGTAAATCCTTTTCTCGTAGTCCGTAGAGGATACTGGGCGCCCGCCCAGTGCTTCGTTTTTCCTGCACTGTTACTTTGTTAAGTAATGTTGTTGGTTCAGCTGTTGCTGTTCCTGTTCAAGTTGGTTAGTATGGCTTTCCTCTTGTTTGTGTGTACTGGTTCAAATCTTACCACTATTTTGTTACATCCTTCCTCAGGATATGTCTGTCTCCTCGGGCACAGTTTCTAGACTGAGTCTGGTAGGAGGGACATAGAGGGAGGAGTCAGTGCACACTATTGATTTCTTAAAGTGGCCAAGGCTCCTAGTGGACCCATCTATACCCCAAGGTACTAATGTGGACCCCAGTGTCCTCTATGGACTACGAGAAAAGGATTTACCGGCAGGTAATTAAAATCCTGTTTTTACTTTAGTGTACCATAGTAACATCTGACAAAAAGGTCTAAAAATACTGAAACAGCAAACTTTGTGAAAACCAATACTTGTGTAATTCTCAAAACTGTTGCCCATGCTGTACACAAGACTGGTGCAGTTTTTGAGTTGAAAATGATATTTGCCTTCTTTTTGCTCCAGATGCTTCAGTACACAAGATTTAAGGTTTGCACTTATCTTAAAATTCATGGAACTCAAAATATAGATATGGAAATGTAAGAGTGCACATGCAAATACATATGCAAATGAGAAACCTTATCATTCAATTCTAAAAATCCCATCCCATTCCTAAGTGACATATGTACTATAAAGAGCACCAATGACACATCACTCGTCATTCATTCAGAAAGTTGTGTCCAAACTGTAGCTCTCAAGCCACATATGTTTTTTTAAACTCATAAATGTGACTACCAAGTCCCAGCTGCAGGATCTCCGTGTGCCAATGGGCATACTGATCTACAGCCGGCTGCACCCAAACAGAGGAGGTATGATACTCATATAAATTTAAGAAGTCATGGGCATGTTTTAATCATATGTGGAGGTTTGTCATGTAAAACTCATGTGGGGGGGGGGGCTCAAAAAAATGTTGGTCGGTCTAATGGTCATTTGGGGAAGTGTGATGGCATGTGGGGAGGTTACTTGGCATTTGGAGAGGTACATATGTCATGTGAGGAGATCTGAGGGCATGGTCTATGGCTATTTTTGGTTCTTGGTCTCTGGTTGACTGCCCCTATTTTAAGACCTTAATATTTTGCGAGGAAAAAGTTAAAAATTTAACTGAATGAGGGAGCTGACGTACAGTACTTGTGGATTTGACTTTCAAGTGACCTTTTAATTTATTTTGTTGTACAATATTATATACATTTCCAGGTAGACCAGCAATTCTGTAAAAATGTGGGCATGGTGATTTTCTTGCTGCCGTTAAGGGCAGATAAATAGGTGTATTTGTGTAAAGTAGAAATGCACTGCAGGGACACATTTTTGTGGCCTTTTAAGTCTATTGCATTTATTGATAAAGGCAGAAGAATATCAACAAAAGGTGGACTATTCTTTTACATTTAAAATCCACACATACAAACATGCAGCATTATTTTCTGTACATTTGCCTGTTTATCTGCTGTACAGCCCATAATAATCTACAGTACATGTCCAGTTCTGGTCTGGGGAGTTCTACAATGCTGTTTGTGGGATTGTAATATACGGATTACATATGTTATATCCCGGCGAACGGGATGATGGCTCTCAATATCCCAACAGCGGCATCCCAGCCACCAGAATGCCGGCAGTGGGCAGAGTGCTAAGAGTCCCCTTGCGGGCTGCAACCAGCTCAGTGGTCCTGGCGAGCAGGGGGTCCTAGGATGCTGCAGTTGTGGCATCTGCCTCCCACCATTATTCAGTCTTCCTGTCAAAAGTGTGTGCCTTAGTTAGTGGATGCCCTGTGCCACCCTACCAATATTCAGCCCATCCTGTCTGTACCTCCCAGGTCTAGTGTTCCCTGTCCTGCACTCAGGTCTAACTTGTCATGACTGTGTTTGTCTGTGGAACCAGATTAGGGGTTTTGAGGCAGAAAGGTCAGAAACTTGGAGGCCAGCCGGATGTAGTTTCTTCTCATGTGCCAAGGATAGGATTGTGATATGAATGAGTAGTTCAGCAGGAGTTTGACTAGTCAGGAGGAGACCGCGGACAGCAGAGGTACAGGTGTGACAGTCCAATACATGATAGATTCAAGTAGATACTGGAGACACCGGATTTGAACTGGAATAGCTGGATTCCAGGATTGAACTGGAATATCTGGACATCAAGATTGTCTCATAATAGCCAGACATAGGGATTGAGCCGGAGTATCCTGGGACCGGAATTTAACCAGATTATGCTGATATCGGGACTGAACCAGAATATGCTGTAAATGGGATTGAACTAGAATATGTTGGAACTGGGATTGAACCGGAATCAACTGGAGCCAGAAGTGCTAGAGCTGGACACTGCGGTAGAAGTTACTGTGCTGGAGAAGTAACCGCAGGAATTCACTGGTCAGCATACAGCAGTACTAAGGACAACATTGTACTGGCAAGTGCTGTGTGCTGGGAAGATTCCTTTATACTCCCTGCTCTCCTGTGATTGGCTGTGACTGCTCATAGA
Source organism: Pseudophryne corroboree (assembly GCF_028390025.1). NCBI lineage: Eukaryota > Metazoa > Chordata > Amphibia > Anura > Myobatrachidae > Pseudophryne > Pseudophryne corroboree. Next base: position 273,965,760 of record NC_086446.1, read on the forward strand.
TGAATCCGGACTCTCCATCCGTTATTCAGCGGCCAGCTGATGCACGCCAATATAGTGGTGCCCAGCAGCCAGTCCCAGTGGCTTTGTGACATAGTTATTCCTGCTTTGCTACCCCCAGGTCCAGTCTTCCTGCTCTGTACCTACTCCCCACCCCCACCAAGGTAAAGCATTTTCTGCCCTGAGGACCCCCCACCAAGGTCCGGCCTTCCCTGTCCTGTACCCCTGCAGATCCAGCCTGAACTGTCTTGTGCCCTGCCATGAAGGTCCATCCTTCCCTGCCCTGTTACACCCGCCACCATGTCTACCCACCTGTCTTTTACTCTACCTTGGTCTAGGCCTCCTTACCCTGGGCCACCCAAGTTCAGCCCTCCCTGCCCTGCATCCCCCAGGTCCAGTCTTCTCTGCCCTTTGACCCTCCAGGGGGGACCTACAGATTTTGTCAGCCCCAGGCCCCACAATTTATGATGGCAGCCTTGCTGAGATATGTCTACACAATTCCTGTAAAAAAAATAGAACACGGAAGATGCAAAAACCATTCTATTATGCCACATGCAATGACCCATAATTCAAGAGGTATGAGTGTGCCAGGCCAACATCCAACTAAGATACAGCCTCCAATAACACAAGATGTATGAGTGCCCCTAGCCAATAGCCAGCTATGATCCAACCACCAATAACACAAGATGTATAAGTGCCCCTTGCCAATAGCCAGCTATAATCCAATCACATATAATACAAGTTTTATGAGTGCGCCTAGCCAGCATCCAGCTAAGAGACATCTTTTAATAACATAAAATGTATGAGTGAACCTCGCCAGTATCCATCAAAGATCCAACCTCCAATAACACAAGATGTATGAGTGCCCCTAGCCAATAGCCAGCTATGATCCAACCACCAATAACACAAGATGTATAAGTGCCCCTTGCCAATAGCCAGCTATAATCCAATCACCTATAATACAAGTTTTATGAGTGCGCCTAGCCAGCATCCAGCTAAGAGACATCTTTTAATAACATAAAATGTATGAGTGAACCTCGCCAGTATCCATCAAAGATCCAACCTCCAATAACACAAGATGCATAAGTGCCCCTTGCCAATAGCCAGCTATGATCCAATCACATATAATACAAGTTTTATGAGTGCGCCTAGCCAGCATCCAGCTAAGAGACATCTTTCAATAACATAAAATGTATGAGTGAACCTCGCCAGTATCCATCAAAGATCCAACCTCCAATAACACAAGATGTATGAGTGCCCCTAGCCAATAGCCAGCTATGATCCAACCACCAATAACACAAGATGTATAAGTGCCCATTGCCAATAGCCAGCTATAATCCAATCACCTATAATACAAGTTTTATGAGTGCGCCTAGCCAGCATCCAGCTAAGAGACATCTTTTAATAACATAAAATGTATGAGTGCACCTCACCAGTATCCATCAAAGATCCAACCTCCAATAACAAAAGATGCATAAGTGCCCCTTGCCAATATAGCCAGCTATGATCCAATCACATATAATACAAGTTTTATGAGTGCGCCTAGCCAGCATCCAGCTAAGAGACATCTTTCAATAACATAAAATGTATGAGTGAACCTCGCCAGTATCCATCAAAGATCCAACCTCCAATAACACAAGATGTATGAGTGCCCCTAGCCAATAGCCAGCTATGATCCAACCACCAATAACACAAGATGTATAAGTGCCCCTTGCCAATAGCCAGCTATAATCCAATCACATATAATACAAGTTTTATGAGTGTGCCTAGCCAGCATCCAGCTGAGACATCTTTCAATAACATAAAATGTATGAGTGAACCTCGCCAGTATCCATCAAAGATCCAACCTCCAATAACACAAGATGTATGAGTGCCCCTAGCCAATAGCCAGCTATGATCCAACCACCAATAACACAAGATGTATAAGTGCCCCTTGCCAATAGCCAGCTATAATCCAATCACCTATAATACAAGTTTTATGAGTGCGCCTAGCCAGCATCCAGCTAAGAGACATCTTTTAATAACATAAAATGTATGAGTGAACCTCGCCAGTATCCATCAAAGATCCAACCTCCAATAACACAAGATGTATGACTGCACCTAGACTGTAGCCATCAAAGATCCAACCTCCAATAACACAAGATGCATAAGTGCCCCTTGCCAATAGCCAGCTATGATCCAATCACATATAATACAAGTTTTATGAGTGCGCCTAGCCAGCATCCAGCTAAGAGACATCTTTCAATAACATAAAATGTATGAGTGAACCTCGCCAGTATCCATCAAAGATCCAACCTCCAATAACACAAGATGTATGAGTGCCCCTAGCCAATAGCCAGCTATGATCCAACCACCAATAACACAAGATGTATAAGTGCCCATTGCCAATAGCCAGCTATAATCCAATCACATATAATACAAGTTTTATGAGTGTGCCTAGCCAGCATCCAGCTGAGACATCTTTCAATAACATAAAATGTATGAGTGCACCTCGCCAGTATCCATCAAAGATCCAACCTCCAATAACACAAGATGTATGAGTGCCCCTAGCCAATAGCCAGCTATGATCCAACCACCAATAACACAAGATGTATAAGTGCCCCTTGCCAATAGCCAGCTATAATCCAATCACCTATAATACAAGTTTTATGAGTGCGCCTAGCCAGCATCCAGCTAAGAGACATCTTTTAATAACATAAAATGTATGAGTGAACCTCGCCAGTATCCATCAAAGATCCAACCTCCAATAACACAAGATGCATAAGTGCCCCTTGCCAATATAGCCAGCTATGATCCAATCACATATAATACAAGTTTTATGAGTGCGCCTAGCCAGCATCCAGCTAAGAGACATCTTTCAATAACATAAAATGTATGAGTGAACCTCGCCAGTATCCATCAAAGATCCAACCTCCAATAACACAAGATGTATGAGTGCCCCTAGCCAATAGCCAGCTATGATCCAACCACCAATAACACAAGATGTATAAGTGCCCCTTGCCAATAGCCAGCTATAATCCAATCACATATAATACAAGTTTTATGAGTGTGCCTAGCCAGCATCCAGCTGAGACATCTTTCAATAACATAAAATGTATGAGTGAACCTCGCCAGTATCCATCAAAGATCCAACCTCCAATAACACAAGATGTATGAGTGCCCCTAGCCAATAGCCAGCTATGATCCAACCACCAATAACACAAGATGTATAAGTGCCCCTTGCCAATAGCCAGCTATAATCCAATCACCTATAATACAAGTTTTATGAGTGCGCCTAGCCAGCATCCAGCTAAGAGACATCTTTTAATAACATAAAATGTATGAGTGAACCTCGCCAGTATCCATCAAAGATCCAACCTCCAATAACACGAGATGTATGACTGCACCTAGACTGTAGCCATCAAAGATCCAACCTCCAATAACACAAGATGCATAAGTGCCCCTTGCCAATAGCCAGCTATGATCCAATCACATATAATACAAGTTTTATGAGTGCGCCTAGCCAGCATCCAGCTAAGAGACATCTTTCAATAACATAAAATGTATGAGTGAACCTCGCCAGTATCCATCAAAGATCCAACCTCCAATAACACAAGATGTATGAGTGCCCCTAGCCAATAGCCAGCTATGATCCAACCACCAATAACACAAGATGTATAAGTGCCCCTTGCCAATAGCCAGCTATAATCCAATCACCTATAATACAAGTTTTATGAGTGCGCCTAGCCAGCATCCAGCTAAGAGACATCTTTTAATAACATAAAATGTATGAGTGAACCTCGCCAGTATCCATCAAAGATCCTACCTCCAATAACACAAGATGCACAAGTGCCACTTGCCAATATAGCCAGCTATGATCCAATCACATATAATACAAGTTTTATGAGTGCGCCTAGCCAGCATCCAGCTAAGAGACATCTTTCAATAACATAAAATGTTTGAGTGAACCTCGCCAGTATCCATCAAAGATCCAACCTCCAATAACACAAGATGTATGAGTGCCCCTAGCCAATAGCCAGCTATGATCCAACCACCAATAACACAAGATGTATAAGTGCCCCTTGCCAATAGCCAGCTATAATCCAATCACCTATAATACAAGTTTTATGAGTGCGCCTAGCCAGCATCCAGCTAAGAGACATCTTTTAATAACATAAAATGTATGAGTGAACCTCGCCAGTATCCATCAAAGATCCAACCTCCAATAACACAAGATGCATAAGTGCCCCTTGCCAATAGCCAGCTATGATCCAATCACATATAATACAAGTTTTATGAGTGCGCCTAGCCAGCATCCAGCTAAGAGACATCTTTCAATAACATAAAATGTATGAGTGAACCTCGCCAGTATCCATCAAAGATCCAACCTCCAATAACACAAGATGTATGAGTGCCCCTAGCCAATAGCCAGCTATGATCCAACCACCAATAACACAAGATGTATAAGTGCCCCTTGCCAATAGCCAGCTATAATCCAATCACATATAATACAAGTTTTATGAGTGTGCCTAGCCAGCATCCAGCTGAGACATCTTTCTAAAACATAAAATGTATGAGTGCACCTCGCCAGTATCCATCAAAGATCCAACCTCCAATAACACAAGATGTATGAGTGCCCCTAGCCAATAGCCAGCTATGATCCAACCACCAATAACACAAGATGTATAAGTGCCCCTTGCCAATAGCCAGCTATAATCCAATCACCTATAATACAAGTTTTATTAGTGCGCCTAGCCAGCATCCAGCTAAGAGACATCTTTTAATAACATAAAATGTATGAGTGAACCTCGCCAGTATCCATCAAAGATCCAACCTCCAATAACACAAGATGCATAAGTGCCCCTTGCCAATATAGCCAGCTATGATCCAATCACATATAATACAAGTTTTATGAGTGCGCCTAGCCAGCATCCAGCTAAGAGACATCTTTCAATAACATAAAATGTATGAGTGAACCTCGCCAGTATCCATCAAAGATCCAACCTCCAATAACACAAGATGTATGAGTGCCCCTAGCCAATAGCCAGCTATGATCCAACCACCAATAACACAAGATGTATAAGTGCCCCTTGCCAATAGCCAGCTATAATCCAATTACCTATAATACAAGTTTTATGAGTGCGCCTAGCCAGCATCCAGCTAAGAGACATCTTTTAATAACATAAAATGTATGAGTGAACCTCGCCAGTATCCATCAAAGATCCAACTTCCAATAACACAAGATGCATAAGTGCCCCTTGCCAATAGCCAGCTATGATCCAATCACATATAATACAAGTTTTATGAGTGCGCCTAGCCAGCATCCAGCTAAGAGACATCTTTCAATAACATAAAATGTATGAGTGAACCTCGCCAGTATCCATCAAAGATCCAACCTCCAATAACACAAGATGTATGCGTGCCCCTAGCCAATAGCCAGCTATGATCCAACCACCAATAACACAAGATGTATAAGTGCCCCTTGCCAATAGCCAGCTATAATCCAATCACATATAATACAAGTTTTATGAGTGTGCCTAGCCAGCATCCAGCTGAGACATCTTTCAATAACATAAAATGTATGAGTGAACCTCGCCAGTATCCATCAAAGATCCAACCTCCAATAACACAAGATGTATGAGTGCCCCTAGCCAACAGCCAGCTATGATCCAACCACCAATAACACAAGATGTATAAGTGCCCCTTGCCAATAGCCAGCTATAATCCAGTCACCTATAATACAAGTTTTATGAGTGCGCCTAGCCAGCATCCAGCTAAGAGACATCTTTTAATAACATAAAATGTATGAGTGAACCTCGCCAGTATCCATCAAAGATCCAACCTCCAATAACACAAGATGCATAAGTACCCCTTGCCAATAGCCAGCTATGATCCAATCACATATAATACAAGTTTTATGAGTGCGCCTAGCCAGCATCCAGCTAAGAGACATCTTTCAATAACATAAAATGTATGAGTGAACCTCGCCAGTATCCATCAAAGATCCAACCTCCAATAACACAAGATGTATGAGTGCCCCTAGCCAACAGCCAGCTATGATCCAACCACCAATAACACAAGATGTATAAGTGCCCCTTGCCAATAGCCAGCTATAATCCAGTCACCTATAATACAAGTTTTATGAGTGCGCCTAGCCAGCATCCAGCTAAGAGACATCTTTTAATAACATAAAATGTATGAGTGAACCTCGCCAGTATCCATCAAAGATCCAACCTCCAATAACACAAGATGCAAGAGTACCCCTTGCCAATAGCCAGCTATGATCCAATCACATATAATACAAGTTTTATGAGTGCGCCTAGCCAGCATCCAGCTAAGAGACATCTTTCAATAACATAAAATGTATGAGTGAACCTCGCCAGTATCCATCAAAGATCCAACCTCCAATAACACAAGATGTATGACTGCACCTAGACTGTAGCCAGCTAAGATCCAACCTCCAATAACACAAGATGCATAAGTGCCCCTTGCCAATAGCCAGCTATGATCCAATCACATATAATACAAGTTTTATGAGTGCGCCTAGCCAGCATCCAGCTAAGAGACATCTTTCAATAACATAAAATGTATGGGTGAACCTCGCCAGTATCCATCAAAGATCCAACCTCCAATAACACAAGATGTATGAGTGCCCCTAGCCAATAGCCAGCTATGATCCAACCACCAATAACACAAGATGTATAAGTGCCCCTTGCCAATAGCCAGCTATAATCCAATCACCTATAATACAAGTTTTATGAGTGCGCCTAGCCAGCATCCAGCTAAGAGACATCTTTTAATAACATAAAATGTATGAGTGAACCTCGCCAGTATCCATCAAAGATCCAACCTCCAATAACACAAGATGCATAAGTGCCCCTTGCCAATAGCCAGCTATGATCCAATCACATATAATACAAGTTTTATGAGTGCGCCTAGCCAGCATCCAGCTAAGAGACATCTTTCAATAACATAAAATGTATGAGTGAACCTCGCCAGTATCCATCAAAGATCCAACCTCCAATAACACAAGATGTATGAGTGCCCCTAGCCAATAGCCAGCTATGATCCAACCACCAATAACACAAGATGTATAAGTGCCCCTTGCCAATAGCCAGCTATAATCCAATCACATATAATACAAGTTTTATGAGTGTGCCTAGCCAGCATCCAGCTGAGACATCTTTCAATAACATAAAATGTATGAGTGAACCTCGCCAGTATCCATCAAAGATCCAACCTCCAATAACACAAGATGTATGAGTGCCCCTAGCCAATAGCCAGCTATGATCCAACCACCAATAACACAAGATGTATAAGTGCCCCTTGCCAATAGCCAGCTATAATCCAATCACCTATAATACAAGTTTTATGAGTGCGCCTAGCCAGCATCCAGCTAAGAGACATCTTTTAATAACATAAAATGTATGAGTGAACCTCGCCAGTATCCATCAAAGATCCAACCTCCAATAACACGAGATGTATGACTGCACCTAGACTGTAGCCATCAAAGATCCAACCTCCAATAACACAAGATGCATAAGTGCCCCTTGCCAATAGCCAGCTATGATCCAATCACATATAATACAAGTTTTATAAGTGCGCCTAGCCAGCATCCAGCTAAGAGACATCTTTCAATAACATAAAATGTATGAGTGAACCTCGCCAGTATCCATCAAAGATCCAACCTCCAATAACACAAGATGTATGAGTGCCCCTAGCCAATAGCCAGCTATGATCCAACCACCAATAACACAAGATGTATAAGTGCCCCTTGCCAATAGCCAGCTATAATCCAATCACCTATAATACAAGTTTTATGAGTGCGCCTAGCCAGCATCCAGCTAAGAGACATCTTTTAATAACATAAAATGTATGAGTGAACCTCGCCAGTATCCATCAAAGATCCAACCTCCAATAACACAAGATGCACAAGTGCCACTTGCCAATATAGCCAGCTATGATCCAATCACATATAATACAAGTTTTATGAGTGCGCCTAGCCAGCATCCAGCTAAGAGACATCTTTCAATAACATAAAATGTATGAGTGAACCTCGCCATTATCCATCAAAGATCCAACCTCCAATAACACAAGATGTATGAGTGCCCCTAGCCAATAGCCAGCTATGATCCAACCACCAATAACACAAGATGTATAAGTGCCCCTTGCCAATAGCCAGCTATAATCCAATCACCTATAATACAAGTTTTATGAGTGCGCCTAGCCAGCATCCAGCTAAGAGACATCTTTTAATAACATAAAATGTATGAGTGAACCTCGCCAGTATCCATCAAAGATCCAACCTCCAATAACACAAGATGCATAAGTGCCCCTTGCCAATAGCCAGCTATGATCCAATCACATATAATACAAGTTTTATGAGTGCGCCTAGCCAGCATCCAGCTAAGAGACATCTTTCAATAACATAAAATGTATGAGTGAACCTCGCCAGTATCCATCAAAGATCCAACCTCCAATAACACAAGATGTATGAGTGCCCCTAGCCAATAGCCAGCTATGATCCAACCACCAATAACACAAGATGTATAAGTGCCCCTTGCCAATAGCCAGCTATAATCCAATCACATATAATACAAGTTTTATGAGTGTGCCTAGCCAGCATCCAGCTGAGACATCTTTCTAAAACATAAAATGTATGAGTGCACCTCGCCAGTATCCATCAAAGATCCAACCTCCAATAACACAAGATGTATGAGTGCCCCTAGCCAATAGCCAGCTATGATCCAACCACCAATAACACAAGATGTATAAGTGCCCCTTGCCAATAGCCAGCTATAATCCAATCACCTATAATACAAGTTTTATGAGTGCGCCTAGCCAGCATCCAGCTAAGAGACATCTTTTAATAACATAAAATGTATGAGTGAACCTCGCCAGTATCCATCAAAGATCCAACTTCCAATAACACAAGATGCATAAGTGCCCCTTGCCAATAGCCAGCTATGATCCAATCACATATAATACAAGTTTTATGAGTGCGCCTAGCCAGCATCCAGCTAAGAGACATCTTTCAATAACATAAAATGTATGAGTGAACCTCGCCAGTATCCATCAAAGATCCAACCTCCAATAACACAAGATGTATGCGTGCCCCTAGCCAATAGCCAGCTATGATCCAACCACCAATAACACAAGATGTATAAGTGCCCCTTGCCAATAGCCAGCTATAATCCAATCACATATAATACAAGTTTTATGAGTGTGCCTAGCCAGCATCCAGCTGAGACATCTTTCAATAACATAAAATGTATGAGTGAACCTCGCCAGTATCCATCAAAGATCCAACCTCCAATAACACAAGATGTATGAGTGCCCCTAGCCAACAGCCAGCTATGATCCAACCACCAATAACACAAGATGTATAAGTGCCCCTTGCCAATAGCCAGCTATAATCCAATCACCTATAATACAAGTTTTATGAGTGCGCCTAGCCAGCATCCAGCTAAGAGACATCTTTTAATAACATAAAATGTATGAGTGAACCTCGCCAGTATCCATCAAAGATCCAACCTCCAATAACACAAGATGCATAAGTACCCCTTGCCAATAGCCAGCTATGATCCAATCACATATAATACAAGTTTTATGAGTGCGCCTAGCCAGCATCCAGCTAAGAGACATCTTTCAATAACATAAAATGTATGAGTGAACCTCGCCAGTATCCATCAAAGATCCAACCTCCAATAACACAAGATGTATGAGTGCCCCTAGCCAATAGCCAGCTATGATCCAACCACCAATAACACAAGATGTATAAGTGCCCCTTGCCAATAGCCAGCTATAATCCAGTCACCTATAATACAAGTTTTATGAGTGCGCCTAGCCAGCATCCAGCTAAGAGACATCTTTTAATAACATAAAATGTATGAGTGAACCTCGCCAGTATCCATCAAAGATCCAACCTCCAATAACACAAGATGCAAGAGTACCCCTTGCCAATAGCCAGCTATGATCCAATCACATATAATACAAGTTTTATGAGTGCGCCTAGCCAGCATCCAGCTAAGAGACATCTTTCAATAACATAAAATGTATGAGTGAACCTCGCCAGTATCCATCAAAGATCCAACCTCCAATAACACAAGATGTATGACTGCACCTAGACTGTAGCCAGCTAAGATCCAACCTCCAATAACACAAGATGCATAAGTGCCCCTTGCCAATAGCCAGCTATGATCCAATCACATATAATACAAGTTTTATGAGTGCGCCTAGCCAGCATCCAGCTAAGAGACATCTTTCAATAACATAAAATGTATGAGTGAACCTCGCCAGTATCCATCAAAGATCCAACCTCCAATAACACAAGATGTATGAGTGCCCCTAGCCAATAGCCAGCTATGATCCAACCACCAATAACACAAGATGTATAAGTGCCCCTTGCCAATAGCCAGCTATAATCCAATCACCTATAATACAAGTTTTATGAGTGCGCCTAGCCAGCATCCAGCTAAGAGACATCTTTTAATAACATAAAATGTATGAGTGAACCTCGCCAGTATCCATCAAAGATCCAACCTCCAATAACACAAGATGCATAAGTGCCCCTTGCCAATAGCCAGCTATGATCCAATCACATATAATACAAGTTTTATGAGTGCACCTAGCCAGCATCCAGCTAAGAGACATCTTTCAATAACATAAAATGTATGAGTGAACCTCGCCAGTATCCATCAAAGATCCAACCTCCAATAACACAAGATGTATGACTGCACCTAGACTGTAGCCATCAAAGATCCAACCTCCAATAACACAAGATGCATAAGTGCTCCTTGCCAATAGCCAGCTATGATCCAATCACATATAATACAAGTTTTATGAGTGCGCCTAGCCAGCATCCAGCTAAGAGACATCTTTCAATAACATAAAATGTATGAGTGAACCTCGCCAGTATCCATCAAAGATCCAACCTCCAATAACACAAGATGTATGAGTGCCCCTAGCCAATAGCCAGCTATGATCCAACCACCAATAACACAAGATGTATAAGTGCCCCTTGCCAATAGCCAGCTATAATCCAATCACCTATAATACAAGTTTTATGAGTGCGCCTAGCCAGCATCCAGCTAAGAGACATCTTTTAATAACATAAAATGTATGAGTGAACCTCGCCAGTATCCATCAAAGATCCAACCTCCAATAACACAAGATGCATAAGTGCCCCTTGCCAATATAGCCAGCTATGATCCAATCACAAATAATACAAGTTTTATGAGTGCGCCTAGCCAGCATCCAGCTAAGAGACATCTTTCAATAACATAAAATGTATGAGTGAACCTCGCCAGTATCCATCAAAGATCCAACCTCCAATAACACAAGATGTATGAGTGCCCCTAGCCAATAGCCAGCTATGATCCAACCACCAATAACACAAGATGTATAAGTGCCCCTTGCCAATAGCCAGCTATAATCCAATCACATATAATACAAGTTTTATGAGTGTGCCTAGCCAGCATCTAGCTGAGACATCTTTCAATAACATAAAATGTATGAGTGCACCTCGCCAGTATCCATCAAAGATCCAACCTCCAATAACACAAGATGTATGAGTGCCCCTAGCCAATAGCCAGCTATGATCCAACCACCAATAACACAAGATGTATAAGTGCCCCTTGCCAGTAGCCAGCTATAATCCAATCACCTATAATACAAGTTTTATGAGTGCGCCTAGCCAGCATCCAGCTAAGAGACATCTTTTAATAACATAAAATGTATGAGTGAACCTCGCCAGTATCCATCAAAGATCCAACCTCCAATAACACAAGATGCATAAGTGCCCCTTGCCAATAGCCAGCTATGATCCAATCACATATAATACAAGTTTTATGAGTGCGCCTAGCCAGCATCCAGCTAAGAGACATCTTTCAATAACATAAAATGTATGAGTGAACCTCGCCAGTATCCATCAAAGATCCAACCTCCAATAACACAAGATGTATGACTGCACCTAGACTGTAGCCATCAAAGATCCAACCTCCAATAACACAAGATGCATAAGTGCTCCTTGCCAATAGCCAGCTATGATCCAATCACATATAATACAAGTTTTATGAGTGCGCCTAGCCAGCATCCAGCTAAGAGACATCTTTCAATAACATAAAATGTATGAGTGAACCTCGCCAGTATCCATCAAAGATCCAACCTCCAATAACACAAGATGTATGATTGCCCCTAGCCAATAGCCAGCTATGATCCAACCACCAATAACACAAGATGTATAAGTGCCCCTTGCCAATAGCCAGCTATAATCCAATCACCTATAATACAAGTTTTATGAGTGCGCCTAGCCAGCATCCAGCTAAGAGACATCTTTTAATAACATAAAATGTATGAGTGAACCTCGCCAGTATCCATCAAAGATCCAACCTCCAATAACACAAGATGCATAAGTGCCCCTTGCCAATATAGCCAGCTATGATCCAATCACAAATAATACAAGTTTTATGAGTGCGCCTAGCCAGCATCCAGCTAAGAGACATCTTTCAATAACATAAAATGTATGAGTGAACCTCGCCAGTATCCATCAAAGATCCAACCTCCAATAACACAAGATGTATGAGTGCCCCTAGCCAATAGCCAGCTATGATCCAACCACCAATAACACAAGATGTATAAGTGCCCCTTGCCAATAGCCAGCTATAATCCAATCACATATAATACAAGTTTTATGAGTGTGCCTAGCCAGCATCCAGCTGAGACATCTTTCAATAACATAAAATGTATGAGTGCACCTCGCCAGTATCCATCAAAGATCCAACCTCCAATAACACAAGATGTATGAGTGCCCCTAGCCAATAGCCAGCTATGATCCAACCACCAATAACACAAGATGTATAAGTGCCCCTTGCCAGTAGCCAGCTATAATCCAATCACCTATAATACAAGTTTTATGAGTGCGCCTAGCCAGCATCCAGCTAAGAGACATCTTTTAATAACATAAAATGTATGAGTGAACCTCGCCAGTATCCATCAAAGATCCAACCTCCAATAACACAAGATGCATAAGTGCCCCTTGCCAATATAGCCAGCTATGATCCAATCACATATAATACAAGTTTTATGAGTGCGCCTAGCCAGCATCCAGCTAAGAGACATCTTTCAATAACATAAAATGTATGAGTGAACCTCGCCAGTATCCATCAAAGATCCAACCTCCAATAACACAAGATGTATGAGTGCCCCTAGCCAATAGCCAGCTATGATCTAACCACCAATAACACAAGATGTATAAGTGCCCCTTGCCAATAGCCAGCTATAATCCAATCACATATAATACAAGTTTTATGAGTGTGCCTAGCCAGCATCCAGCTGAGACATCTTTCAATAACATAAAATGTATGAGTGAACCTCGCCAGTATCCATCAAAGATCCAACCTCCAATAACACAAGATGTATGAGTGCCCCTAGCCAATAGCCAGCTATGATCCAACCACCAATAATACAAGATGTATAAGTGCCCCTTGCCAATAGCCAGCTATAATCCAATCACCTATAATACAAGTTTTATGAGTGCGCCTAGCCAGCATCCAGCTAAGAGACATCTTTTAATAACATAAAATGTATGAGTGAACCTCGCCAGTATCCATCAAAGATCCAACTTCCAATAACACAAGATGCATAAGTGCCCCTTGCCAATAGCCAGCTATGATCCAATCACATATAATACAAGTTTTATGAGTGCGCCTAGCCAGCATCCAGCTAAGAGACATCTTTCAATAACATAAAATGTATGAGTGAACCTCGCCAGTATCCATCAAAGATCCAACCTCCAATAACACAAGATGTATGCGTGCCCCTAGCCAATAGCCAGCTATGATCCAACCACCAATAACACAAGATGTATAAGTGCCCCTTGCCAATAGCCAGCTATAATCCAATCACATATAATACAAGTTTTATGAGTGTGCCTAGCCAGCATCCAGCTGAGACATCTTTCAATAACATAAAATGTATGAGTGAACCTCGCCAGTATCCATCAAAGATCCAACCTCCAATAACACAAGATGTATGAGTGCCCCTAGCCAACAGCCAGCTATGATCCAACCACCAATAACACAAGATGTATAAGTGCCCCTTGCCAATAGCCAGCTATAATCCAGTCACCTATAATACAAGTTTTATGAGTGCGCCTAGCCAGCATCCAGCTAAGAGACATCTTTTAATAACATAAAATGTATGAGTGAACCTCGCCAGTATCCATCAAAGATCCAACCTCCAATAACACAAGATGTATGACTGCACCTAGACTGTAGCCAGCTAAGATCCAACCTCCAATACTACAACATGTATGATTGTGCATAGCCAGCATCCAGCAAAAATCCAATCTCCAATAATACGAGATGTATGAGTGCGCCTAGCCAGCACCAGCTAAGGGCCTAATTCAGACCTGATCGCAGCACAAAATCTTTCTCTAATGGGCAAAACCATGCGTACTGCAGGTGGGGCAGATATAACGTGTGCAGTGAGAGTTAGAATTAGGCCCTAAGAGCCAACCTCCAATAATGCAAGATGTATGAGTGCGCCTAGCCAGCATCCAGTAAAAATCCTGATCGCTCCTCTGGAAATTTGCAGAGGGCTGCAATCAGATAGTCACCGCCCATAGAGAGTAAAAACCCGCCCCATGCAAGTGTGCAAATATATGCGTATGCCGTGCTAAAACAGACAGCGGACATCTGCATATCCATTACCACCCACAAAGTCCGCTTCCTGTCAATCACCTTGAGTACGCCTTGTGATCGAAATTTTCACACCATTCTGTCGCTGTTTGGGCTCGCGCATGGCGGTCATTCAATAATCATCTGCTGTGCGATCAGGTCTGAATTAGGCCCTTAAATAACACAGTGCTCCTGCACAGAGCTTGTCATCCAGCAGTCCAGCACTGCCCCCGGCTCACACATACTATGGGATAGCCCACCTCCCTGACAGGCAGAGCTGTCATTCACAACCCATCCCCAGCTCTTGCACCAAGAGCCGCCACACATGCGCATTTGCGATAAACACTGATGGCAAAACCATTGATGTTACCACATAGAATAGGTACTTTCCATTGATGGTTTTTGCCACTATCATCATCGATGGTGACCATCAATGGAGGGCATACTGATGGCCATCGCTAAGTCCAGCAATACAGGGAGCTCTGGGCATGCACCTAGAGTAATGTAAATGGTACCATTTCTGCAAAAACATGCCTCTTTTTTGGACACACATGTTAGATGCGTGTAGCAGTAACTCAGTTTTATACTCCCAAATAGTTCTACTATTGATGGTCGATAGGTGTTCCTTATTGACAAAATGGTGAGTTATCGATGGTTCTGCTGTGCACATGTGCAGACAGCACCCAGCACATGCCCATAGCAGGGCTGGCAGCCACCATTGGGGATAAACTACCTATGTATAATCATTGGTGGCCTTCTCTCAATGGTGGAAACTCTCACCATACCGCTCAGACCATTGATGGTTGTTAACCATTGATGGTCAATGGTCATCCCTACTCCCAGATGATGGAAGGTATGCCTAAGTGTATGCAGAGTACAGAAGTACAGTACTTGTGATAGTGCTAAATGCAATGTGACGTCCAGCCCAGAGTCACTTTACAGTTCTGCTTTCCAGGAATCTCTTTTCAGTTTGTGAGTATTGTGCCTTTACTTCACCGTAGTTATTTTGCACATATAGAGAAACATGGCATTAGATGCATGGTGCTGCACCCTCGTACACACTGTATTAGCCACTTCATCCGTATCTGTGCTTCCTGGCTAAGTACTTCCCAGCAATGGAGCTGCAATTTGTTGGGTGCATCTAGGGAACTTTTCAATTTGCATTTATATTCGCAACTTATGCTTTACTCTGCAACAGCGGCTGTTGTCACTGGCACAAGGCCACCGTGTCACCTGTTTCACACCATGTGCAACCAAATCCTGCTTCATATGCCACACTGACAGGAAATACATAGGTCTTTACTATGTGTGATTGCAGCACTATTATACTCCTATACATTGCAGGAGCATTGCTGCCTGCTTATAGAGAAACCATTAGCGAATGGGTACAATAACCTTTCTTACAGTGCTGGGGGGAGTGACGGGCTTGTAGGTAAATAAAGTTGACACAAGAGCAATGTGTTACCCACTGATAAGTGAGTATGTAATCCTTGTGAAAGAAGATGCATCCTCATTATACATAGGAGCCAAAGATTCATATCTACACAGCCCACAGTGTGTAATCTCTGCCAGCTCCAAAATTGCAGAACAAACTAGATGTTGACAATGAAATGCTTTTTTCTCATGGGCACAAAAGAGGACTTTCATATAAACAGCCACACAATTTAATAGACTCTTTATTATAGATGTTGCAAAATTAAAAAAGAAAAAAAGACAGAAAGAGGGACAATGTTAATAAACGCTGGACATACTGTTTTTCTAAATTAGATCAGTTATTAGCTGGCAGAAGCTGTATTGTACTAAATAGTATGCTACATGCCAGGGCCGAAACTAGGATTTTCGTCCCCCGGGGCAAGGCCTTAATTTGGCGCTCCCCCCCCCCACCACACACACACACACACACACACACACACAAATAAACAAACCCTGCCAGACTAAAATAATCAAATTATCAAAAATCTTGAAAAAAAGGAGATACTATTAGACAAGATTCCCCTATGTGCCCCAACAGGGCTGTAACTAGGTGTGTGCGTAGGGGCACCGCACATAGCACTGCAGGGTAGGGGTCACTGTTGATGGCACTTGTCAATTATCTGTTTTAATTACTTTTTTACTTTTACTTGCAGTTTCCCCAGAGCCGGCCATAGGCATAGACAAACTAGGCAATTGCCTAGGGCATTTGATATGCCTAGGGGCATCAGCAGCTTCTGCTGATTAAAATGATATGTGGCATGCCTATATTCTGTGTGTAGCATTTCATATGCAGATACAGCCACAGTCTCACACAGTATATAGGCATGCTGCATATCATTTTAATCAGCAGAAGCTGCTTGTGCATCCTAGCCACATACCAATGCAAATAAGATTCATTTTCATAAAAAAAGGTGCCCGACGTTAGCATTGAGGCAAGATTTATGAGGACACATCTGTTTCCAAGCAGAGGCAGAGGTTACAGTGTTAGTTGCAGTGTGAGTGATGTGTGCATGTGAGGGGGTTGGTTGTGCAGTAGTGTTCGGAATATGTGTAAGAAGCATTATGTGTGTCATGTAAAAATGCATTAATAATGTGCAAAATATGTGTAAGGGGCACTGTGTGTCATTATGTGTATAAGGGCATTAATAATGTGCGGCATATGTGTAACTGGGTACTACTGTATGTGTGTCATTATGTGTATAGGGGCACTAATAATGTGCAGCAAATGTGTAGGGGGTACTATGCATGTCATTATGTGTATAAGGGCATTAATAATGTGCGGCATATGTGTAAGGGACATTATGTGTAAAAGGGCATTAATAAAGGTCATAATGTGTAAGGCGCATTATGTTTATAAGGACATTAATAATGTATCTCATATGTGTAAGGGGCATTACTGTATGGAATTATGTGTATAAATGCATTACTAATGTGTGGCATGATGTGTATAAGGTGCTCTACTATGTGGCGTTGCGTATAGAAAGGGCACTACTGTGTCGTTTAATGTGAATAAAGAGCGATAGGGTGTGGTGTAATGTGAATAAGAAGCAATTCAGTGTGATGTAATGTGAATAAGGGGCTCTACTGTGAGGAGTAACGTTTATAAGGTAAAGTGATACTACTGTGGGATGTAATATGAATTATGGACACTATTGCATGATCAAATGTGAATAAAGTTGCAGTACTGTGAGGCGTATTTGAAATTGGGGTTACTATTGTGTGGCCATGCCCCTTACCAGCAAAAACACACTCCTTTTTGGGCTGTGCGCCAAATGTGCGAACTGTTCCTATTTAAAATATAGGGGGTACAAACCCCAAAATAAGGACTGCTATGGGTGAGGGGTGATGGTGCTGGGAAAGAGGTGCAAGGTCAGAGGTGGAACCAGTGGTGGTGCTAGGGGGCACCAGCCAAAATCTTGCCTAGGGCATCATATTGGTTAGGGCCGGCTCTGAGTTTCCCCCCTTTTTGAAGCCCAGCATCTCCTGACTGCCCCTGTCTCCTACCCTGAACTCTTCTGTCGCTAATACCTATACAGCATCCGTGAACTCAACTTGAGATTTCTTTGTTATTCCGTCACACTGTCCTTTATTACATTTCAAGATGTTAACATACCCGGGATTCAAACCTATTGTCTGTGGCATTGCAGTCAGACAATCTATTCATTGAGCTATCTGCCCTTGCATAAAAAGCTAGATAATTCTAAGCTAGAAAATTCTAACTATTTGAAGCTTACTTTGATCTATACTCTATGTAGTATGTGGCCGCAAGGGATTGGATCTGTGGCTGCACACTACATAGATCTGCTCAATTGCAATGCTGATCATTTTTTTTCTACAAAGTACCAGTAGCTTCATATAGTTCTCATAGTTTTTATGCAGGATCAAATAGCTCAATGAGTAGGGTGTGTGATTAGAATTCAACAGGTTATGGGTTTGAATCCTGGTTATGGCAGTATATTGAAATGTGTTCTTTAATAAAAGGTATTGTAATTGAACAACAGTGAGCCCTCAAGTTAAGTGCATGAATGTGGTATAAAGAGGATTGTGACCAAATCCATTTTCTTGCAGTGGTCTATAAATGTGTGGGTATTATTTATATACAGTATAATAAAATATATATTAATATACTATAATATACAGTATATATATATATATATATATATATATATATATATATATATAAAATGTGGTCTTTCTCTGGGATTAATCTTGTCATGCCCCTTCCCCACAAGCCATGCGCCTTATTTCCCCATTGGAAAAATGGGGGGGGGGAATTCTCTCTCTGGCACAGGGCACCAAAAAGTCTAGTTACGACTCTGTGCCCCAAATGCCCTAAGCATCACATGCCCCCCTAGCAGTGTGTTCCACTACATGCCCCCCATGTGTCATCACACACTGCACTATATCACTGCACAATATCATAACACTTCATCACTGTACTACATTCCCCTATCCACTGCACTATATAACTATACTACATCCCCTACATGCTGAACTACATCACTACACTGCATGCCCCTATATACTGCACTACATACCCTATGTGCTACACTACATCCCCTTATATTCTACACCACATCAGTGCACTACATGCTCCTATATACTGCAATACATAACTATACTACATTCTAGTGATGTGCACCGGACATTTTTCGGGTTTTGTGTTTTGGATTCGGTTACGCGGCCGTGTTTTGGATTTGGACGCGTTTTGGCAAAACCTGCCTGAAAATTTTTTGTCGGATTCGGGTGTGTTTTGGATTCGGGTGTTTTTTTTACAAAAAACCCTCAAAAACAGCTTAAATCATAGAATTTGGGGGTCATTTTGATCCCATAGTATTATTAACCTCAATAACCATAATTTCCACTTATTTCCAGTCTATTCTGAACACCTCACACCTCACAATATTATTTTTAGTCCTAAAATTTGCACCAAGGTCGCTGGATGACTAAGCTAAGCGACCCAAGTGGCCGACACAAACATCTGGCCCATCTAGGTGTGGCACTGCAGTGTCAGACAAGATGGCAGATTAAAAAAATAGTCCCCAAACAGCACATGATGCAAAGAAAAAAAGAGGCGCAATGAGGTAGCTGTGTGACTAAGCTAAGCGACCCAAGTGGCCGACACAAACACCTGGCCCATATAGGAGTGGCACTGCAGTGTCAGACAAGATGGCACTTCAAAAAATAGTCCCCAAACAGCACATGATGCAAAGAAAAATGAAAGAAAAAAGAGGTGCAAGATGGAATTGTCTTTGGGCCCTCCCACCCACCCTTATGTTGTATAAACAGGACATGCACACTTTAACAAACCCATCATTTCAGCGACAGGGTCTGCCACACGACTGTGACTGTAATGACTGGTTGGTTTGGGCCCCCACCAAAAAAGAAGCAATCAATCTCTCCTTGCACAAACTGGCTCTACAGAGGCAAGATGTCCACCTCCTCCTCATCGTCCGATTCCTCACCCCTTTCACTGTGTACATCCCCCTCCTCACAGATTATTAATTCGTCCCCACTGGAATCCACCATCTCAGGTCCCTGTGTACTTTCTGGAGGCAATTGCTGCTGGTGAATGTCTCCACGGTGGAATTGATTATAATTCATTTTGATGAACATCATCTTCTCCACATTTTCTGGAAGTAACCTCGTACGCCGATTGCTGACAAGGTGAGCGGCTGCACTAAACACTCTTTCTGAGTACACACTGGAGGGGGGGCAACTTAGGTAGAATAAAGCCAGTTTCTGCAAGGGCCTCCAAATTGCCTCTTTTTCCTGCCAGTATACGTACGGACTGTCTGACGTGCCTACTTGGATGCGGTCACTCATATAATCCTCCACCATTCTTTCAATGGTGACAGAATCATATGCAGTGACTGTAGACGACATGTCAGTAATTGTTGGCAGGTCCTTCAGTCCGGACCAGATGTCAGCACTCGCTCTAGACTGCCCTGCATCACCGCCAGCGGGTGACTCGGAATTCTTAGCCTTTTCCTTGCAGCCCAAGTTGCGGAAGAATGTGAAGGAGGAGCTGTTGACGGGTCACGTTCCGCTTGACTTGACAATTTTCTCACCAGCAGGTCTTTGAACATCTGCAGACTGTCTGCCGGAAAGAGAGATACAACGTAGGTTTTAAATCTAGGATCGAGCACGGTGGCCAAAATGTAGTGCTCTGATTTCAACATATTGACCACCCGTGAATCCTGGTTAAGCGAATTAAGGGCTCCATCCACAAGTCCCACATGCCTAGCGGAATCGCTCTGTTTTAGCTCCTCCTTCAATCTCTCCAGCTTCTTCTGCAAAAGCCTGATGAGGGGAATGACCTGACTCAGGCTGGCAGTGTCTGAACTGACTTTACGTGTGGCAAGTTCAAAGAGTTGCAGAACGTTGAAATCATTCTCCACTGCGCTTGAGTCAGGTGCATTCCCCCTCCTTTGCCTATATTGTAGGTAGCTGTATATGCTTGAATGGCCTTTTGCTGCTCCTCCATCCTCTGAAGCATATAGAGGGTTGAATTCCACCTCGTTACCACCTCTTGCTTCAGATGATGGCAGGGCAGGTTCAGGAGTGTTTGCTGGTGCTCCAGTTTTTGGCACGCGGTGGATGAATGCTGAAAGTGGCCCGCAATTCTTCGGGCCACCGACAGCATCTCTTGCACGCCCCTGTCGTTTTTTAAATAATTCTGCACCACCAAATTCAATGTATGTGCAAAACAAGGGACGTGTTGGAATTTGCCCACATGTAATGCACGCACAATATTGGTGGCGTTGTCCGATGTCACAAATCCCCAGGAGAGTCCAATTGGGGTAAGCCATTCTGCGATGATGTTCCTCAGTTTCCGTAAGAGGTTGTCAGCTGTGTGCCTCTTATGGAAATCGGTGATACAAAGCGTAGCCTGCCTAGGAACGAGTTGGTGTTTGCGAGATGCTGCTACTGTTGAAATAATTCCACACCGAAGAGGTAATTTTTTTTTTAATTTGACCAGGCATGTCAATGGCCATATTCGTCTCACGGACAACAGGTGTCATCCCCGGGTGCCTGACTTAAACAAACCACCTCACCATCAGAATCCTCCTTGTCAATTTCCTCCCCAGCGCCAGCAACACCCATATCCTCATCCTGGTGTACTTCAATTTGACTATCAGGAACTGGACTGCGGGTGCTCCTTCCAGAACTTGCAGGAGGTGTGCAAATGGTGGAAGGCACCACCGTTTCCCGTCCAGTGTTGGGAAGGTCAGGCATCGCAACCGACACAATTGGACTCTCCTTTGGGATTTGGGATTTAGAAGAACGCACAGTTCTTTGCTGTGCTTTTGCCAGCTTAAGTCTTTTAATTTTTCTAGTGGGAGGATGAGTGCTTCCACCCTCATGTGAAGCTGACCCACTAGTCATGAGGAACATAGGAGAGGGCCTCAGCCGTTCCTTGCCACTCTGTGTCGTAAATGGCATATTGGCAAGTTTACGCTTCTCCTCAGACGCTTTTAATTTAGATTTTTGGGTCATTTTACTGAAATTTTGTTTTTTGGATTTTACATGCTCTCTACTATGACATTGGGCATCGGCCTTGGCAGACGACTTTGATGGCATTTCATCGTCTCGGCCATGACTAGTGGCAGCAGCTTCAGCACAAGGTGGAAGTGGATCTTGATCTTTCCCTATTTTACCCTCCACATTTTTGTTCTCCATTTTTTAATGTGTGGAAGAATTATATGCCAGTAATATATCAGTAGCAATGGCCTACTACTATATATACTGCGCACAAAAACTTAAATACACCACAGGTATGGATGGATAGTATACTTGACGACACAGAGGTTGGTAGAGCAGTGGCCTACTGTACCGTACTGCTATATATTATATACTGGTGGTCATCAAAATTATGCACTGTCCTACTACTGTATTTATATATATACTGCGCACAAAAACTTAAATGCACCACAGGTATGGATGTATAGTATACTTGACGACACAGAGGTAGGTAGAGCAGTGGCCTACTGTACCGTACTGCTATATATTATATACTGGTGGTAAGCAAAATTATGTACTGTCCTACTACTATATATATACACTGCGCACAAAAACTTAAATGCACCACAGGTATGGATGGATAGTATACTTGACGACACAGAGGTAGGTAGAGCAGTGGACTACTGTACCGTACTGATATAATTCTGGTGGTCACTGGTCAGCAAAATTCTGCACTGTCCTCCTACTATATACTACAATGCAGCACAGATATGGAGCGTTTTTCAGGCAGAGAACGTATAATACTGGTGGTCACTGGTCAGCAAAACTCTGCACTGTCCTCCTACTATATAATACTGGTGGTCCCCAGTCCCCACAATAAAGCACACTGAGCACAGATATTTGCAGCACACTGAGCACAGATATGGAGCGTTTTTCAGGCAGAGAACGTAGATATTTGCAGCACACTGAGCACAGATATTTGCAAGCACACTGAGCACAGATATATGCAGCACACTAAACACAACTGAGAGAATGCTGCACACGTCCTCTCCCTGTCATCTCCAATGCACAAGTGAAAAATGGCGGCGACGAGCGGCTCCTTATATAGAATACGAATCTCGCGAGAATCCGACAGCGGGATGATGACGTTCGGGCGCGCTCGGGTTAACCGAGCAAGGCGGGAGGATCAGAGTCTGCTTGGAACCGTGCAAAAATGCGGGCCCCTTTCATACATGCTGCACCCTCTTTTCCTTTAAACTGTTGGGAGGTATGCCTTATATGCTACACCACATCAGTGCACTACATGCCCCTATAAACTGCAATACATTACTACACTACATACCCTATATGGTACACTACATACCTCTATAAGCTACACCAAATCCCCCATCTGGGAGGCAAAGCGGAGATTGATACTGCTAACTAGGAGCACAGTGCTGATAATAAAGTCTTTAAACTCACCACAAAGCTGCTGTAGTGATACTGTCAAGTGGATAGCTAGTAAAGTGAGCCTTTGAATTCTGTAGCATCAGTGACTGCACCTGTTAACAAGCAAAAGCCTGGTACAGCGTGTCCTCTCAATGGTGTGTAGCCAGCAGCTTGTTATCGGTTGGTGCTGGGCAGGCAGTCGGAATCATAACCTGCTGAAAAACACAGCACCAACGGCTCGCTTCTATAGTTGCACGGTGCACTGCATGCTAGACGCAGCACTGCATGGCAAAGAAGAAAGTTTAATACAGTAGCCAGCATAGGAGAGATCCCAGGTACTTGAGCTCACCCGCACAGCGCCAGAGCCAGGTGCTGGCAGACAGGTGGATCAGGGACACTGCCTCGGGAGTCATCTGCTGTCTCACTGGAGCAGCACAGCACTGCCAGTAAAAAAAAAACTAAACCCTGCTCCTCTGTTATTTTTTTGAGCCCCCCAAATCCTGCACCCGGAGCGCATGCCCCCCCTTAGCCTCCCCTAGTTGCGGCCCTGTATATGCTCTGTTTTATGCTGTACATTAGGGCAGTGGTACTTACACAGTGGGGTGCATCAGGGCAGTTGCATAATTGGTGGTTGATAAAGCTAAATATTTATCTTATATAATACCCTTTATGAGGTCTAAGAACACTGTACGCTATTTACGTATGGAGTACCGTAAGGGTACGCACGTTGCGTAACAATCGCTTAGCCGTAGTCGAGACGCTTAAGCGTCACGTTCGCTCACGGCCAAGAGATCACAGGCAGGCACGCTATTGGCTGCCGACTAACGTAATGATTCGCTATAGCGTAGCGGACGCTCGGGACCACGAGGAGATCACCAGCGGCGCTGACGCTCACAATGTTAAACCTTTATATCTAAACCATAAACAGTGTATTATGCAGTAAGACCTTAGTGTAGTGATAGAGTGTAAATGCAGCACAGTATAACCGTATTAACTTAAAAGCTGTTCGAGCGTCACCGACGCTCTGAGAATACTTAACACTATAAGAAATACACAGATACCGTGCTTAGGGTCCAACGCCTTATATATATATTATGAATGTTATACTTGCAAAAGAATTAATACAATACAAGTCATACACTACAATATAACATAGACTAACTAACCAGATAACTACACGGGAAATACAATACAATACAATTACGTTTTAAGGGAAAATAAGAGAAAGAGGAGAAGAGAGAGAGAGAGAGAAATGGCCCATAATAACAAGAAAGACAATATGATTGCGGAGAAAACTTACGCACAAGGGGAACGATCGCATGCGCCTCTGGACATCCAGCTCCCGATTTTCAGCAATGAGAACCGTTGAAGAGTGAGCTGGATGTGATCGGCTTGTCTATTTATGCCCCACACACAATACAATTCAATGGTCCCTACAATCTCATTGTTCATTGGACACAGGAATTCCTCCTCGCATCATAACAAAAGGTCATAGGTTGATTCATACAGGTGGGCTGTGACGATTTCCAACTGCTCAGGTGGGTGGGAAACTGGGTTTCCCGCCGCATGAATAAGTAAGTGCAAATAATAGTAAATGGACATAAACTTCTTATGTCCATAACTATTCGCACGAGCGATTAATCCGCTTCAAACCAACACCGGAATATTGCTAATTAAATACTCTTCCGATGGATACTAAACATCACTGTATGACCCCTGTTGGACCCTTCGTACAATACAAAGAGGGATCTCTCTGTCCAGGAACATGCTACATTAACTAAACTTTCAGAATCTATCAAAGGGACCATGATCTACAAAATACATTATATAGTGAAAATATGTAACGATTGAGTCGCACGCTACGATCACATAAACTCTACCGTAAATGCGCACATCGTGCGCCTGCGGGTGCACGCGACAGCGAGTATGCGCACGCACGGGAGAGTGTACGCATGCGCAGCACGGACCTGTATGAGGTGCAAATATGGTAGTGTGCATAGAGATATTTTTCTGACTTTGACAGTCCACCCTTTGGCAGTCAACAATAACTGCCACCTTCTAAAACATTTCAAAAAGAGAAAAATATATGTCAGGGGTTAATACATTTCCATGGTTGGGTAAGGGAGGAGAGGAGAAGGTAGGAAAAGGGTATGACCTAGTGAGATAGCAGAAGCATGTGTGTATGAATCCGTGTTTGGGGGTCATGTATCATCGTGCCGTACGTGTTTTAAATCAAGCTTCGAGGCATTGCGAAGTATACATTTGAATTCCTTCTTATCCCGTGGTACGGGTCTGTGGATGGGCTGTCAAACTTTACCGAGCTCTTTTCGGCTGTGGTTGTAACAAATGGGGAGCACATTTTAGTTGATGATACATGAATGGGGGAATATGTGATTGCTGATATCTGTGCCTGTATTCCCTATCGACTATGTGTGTAATTACCTGAAGGTTGTAGAGATGAAGAAAAGACATAATTACGGTAAATGCAGTGGTATTCTATGTCAGGTAAATGAACATTTGTCGGTTGAAGTCTTGTTCGGTGTCTGTTGAATGCAGTCTTCTTTGTGCTTTTGCCAAAAGGCGTGTGGGCAAAAAGCTTTGTCAATGTCCATAGATTTACAAAAGTGTTGGGCTAGCGTAATTTAAAAATTTCTAGGGAAACTGGGGATCTATGGCAAAGTTCATCAAATATCTGTGTATAAGGTTGTCAAAACTTCTTCTTTAATCCATCAGTTATCTGTATACAGGATCATCAAATTCCTCATCCAAGTGGGTCTTTTTACCTTGGAGAAAACGGAAAAACAGGTGAAAGAAACGGACCGTAGAAATCGCATTTTCATCACATCATTGTTTCTACATTTGGGTCATAAATCAAATCCATTGGAATTACAATTTCCTCACTCCTTAAACTCATCACCCTGGTACTTCGTTTACACTTCGTTAAAGCCTGACCGCATCTAAATATCAAGCCAATCGTTATGATAACACCTAAGATACATAGGAGAAACTTCCCAACATCCATTATGACTCCTTGAGCCCATTCTCCTAAACCAGAGAACCAATTTCGCGGATTCAACCATGACACCCAACCAGTCAGCTCATTACCTACAGCAGCAAGAGTGAGATTGTGTCTCCTGCGAAATTCCCACTTCAGTTGGAGAATATCGTCCATCTTTTGGTCTATGACCTCGACCGGGTCCTCGGTACTATTTGTAATATATGTGCAACATTTCATGCCGTACTGCGTTGCCAGTGTGACACAATATCCACCTGTCACTGCCGTGAGATAATTGAGAATCATTCTATGCTGAACCAGTTCTGTTTTATAAGCTTGAAGTTCTCTTCCAGTATACCTAAACGTGTCATCATACATTTCTGTGATATTGTCTAACAAATTTGCGAGCGCAGATATGTATTTATAATTCAACACTCCTCTGGCGGTGCGAGTGATGTCTAACGCGATTAGAAACTGAATCCCGGTGGATTCATGGATCATGTCAGAGGCCGGATGCTCTGTTCT
Source organism: Pseudophryne corroboree (assembly GCF_028390025.1). Classification (NCBI taxonomy): domain Eukaryota; kingdom Metazoa; phylum Chordata; class Amphibia; order Anura; family Myobatrachidae; genus Pseudophryne; species Pseudophryne corroboree. Next base: position 273,992,799 of record NC_086446.1, read on the forward strand.
TTCTATCAGGTGCCGTTTAACTACGTGCTCGTAATGGGTGTGAGTATAAGGAGCTTGGGCAACACGGTGTATATCTTTCATTTTGGCATGTGATACAGTCATTACTTCAGGCAGTACTTTTCCAATATAACACAATCCTTCAGAGTTTGGGGCAAGCCACTTATACGCCTTCCTCCCGCATATGAAATATGCATCATCGGGGAGAACATATGGGACGGAGTAGGACATAACCATATTACACATCTTCCATGTGAAATCTCCTAACCCTAATTCTCCCATTTGTTTAGTACACGTATCAGTTTGTACGGTATGTGCGCAGTATCCTGGTGATACCTCTCCAACTCTCGTAATCCTACTTCCTAGGGTATACCTATATCGGAAAGATTTTTCTCTACTGGCTATGTGGCGTATAAGTTCTGTATCTGTAGGCATTCTATCTGCTCTATATGAAAAGGTCATGGTTTGGTTGCTCCATGACACTTCCCAACTTCCCGGCTTTCGGGGATTGGTAATGTTAAAACATATTAGGGATCTATCCACATGATATTGGTGGAGCTTCAAACTAGGAGGACTGGAGATATTAAACCTCCTGTCCACCGGTCTCCCACCCTTTAGCTCAAGTACCTCTCCTACCGTTAAAGGAAATGGTACTAGTCCTGATTTGCTATGACCTTGAGTTACTTGAGAGCATACCCAACAATCTGTTTGATTTAGCACTCACTACCCACTAAGGAGTGATAGTCACTCAATGGATGCCGGTCCATGTGGATATTAAAACTGGATTGGCATTTCTTAATGCACCCATCCTCAACTACGTTATCACAGAGCCTACAGATACAGTTTTCTTCAGCTAACAATCCAAAAAAAAAATGTTTACAAATAACATGGCTGTTAGATTGTTTCCGGTACTCGCCTTTGTTCGGTGCTTGTGTTGCTATTGGAAATTTACACCTCCGTCTTAGTCATTGGAACCTTTCTGGGGTCAAAACTTCTTTCTCGACCTCACTGGTACTCTCACCGAAACAGACTGCTCTGGTCAACATCAGGGTCAACATGAAAACACGGATCACAGTCTCTTGAGGCGAGTCCATCTTACAGGAGGAGAAAAGGAGAAATTTGTAATGGGGGTACAGGAAAACCAGTTTGAGGGGGAGAGAAACTTGTTACGATAATTAAGTTCTCTAGTCTTTGTCGTTCTTCCTGTTCTGTCGTCATCTCAAAGGTGCTGTCTCTCAATCTTCCAACCGAACATTCCGGTGATGCAATATTCCTTCCAAACCAGCGATCTCTCTGTAAGGAGCAAAAATCTTGCATTACCATTTGTCTAACTGATGTGTGACATACCATCTTTAAAAAATGAAAACATGAGAAAGAAGAGAGAAAACAAAAAAAAACAAAAGAGAGAGAGAACAATTCATATATGTATATATCACATAAATCAACAGAGAACAACAACAGGAAAAAAAAAAAATTCAAACATTTTAAAACATTGTCAGATCATCAGGCTGTCATATCTACATGTCCAATGGTTTCCTTGCGCAGTCCCTCCCACCAGCACCTCCATACTCCACCCTCTGTATCTGGCCAGAATACATTGATGCGGATAGGTCATGCTGGGGTTTGGTAGACTTCTGCAAAGACCAAGTAGATATGCAATGTTTGAGTCCTATCAATAATCGTCAGAGATGGGGAGAGAGAGAGAGAAATGGCCCATAATAACAAGAAAGACAATATGATTGCGGAGAAAACTTACGCACAAGGGGAACGATCGCATGCGCCTCTGGACATCCAGCTCCCGATTTTCAGCAATGAGAACCGTTGAAGAGTGAGCTGGATGTGATCGGCTTGTCTATTTATGCCCCACACACAATACAATTCAATGGTCCCTACAATCTCATTGTTCATTGGACACAGGAATTCCTCCTCGCATCATAACAAAAGGTCATAGGTTGATTCATACAGGTGGGCTGTGACGATTTCCAACTGCTCAGGTGGGTGGGAAACTGGGTTTCCCGCCGCATGAATAAGTAAGTGCAAATAATAGTAAATGGACATAAACTTCTTATGTCCATAACTATTCACACGAGCGATTAATCCGCTTCAAACCAACACCGGAATATTGCTAATTAAATACTCTTCCGATGGATACTAAACATCACTGTATGACCCCTGTTGGACCCTTCGTACAATACAAAGAGGGATCCCTCTGTCCAGGAACATGCTACATTAACTAAACTTTCAGAATCTATCAAAGGGACCATGATCTACAAAATACATTATATAGTGAAAATATGTAACGATTGAGTCGCACGCTACGATCACATAAACTCTACTGTAAATGCGCACATTGTGCGCCTGCGGGTGCACGCGACAGCGAGTATGCGCACGCACGGGAGAGTGTACGCATGCGCAGCACGGACCTGTATGAGGTGCAAATATGGTAGTGTGCATAGAGATATTTTTCTGACTTTGACATGGTCCAGGACCAATTCAAATTGTTTATGTAATAGGCCAAACCAGTGCTGGTGGCAGCCAATCATAAAACCTCACCACATAATTGAACCTAAGGATGACATATAAACACAATTTACTTAATGTAATTTAATATTTATTTCTAAATTTCTCCGTAACAAGCTTTTGGCCTAGGGGTGCAGTGTAAACAATTGTGATACTCTAGGCTGCCGTGTATCAAAAAAGTTTGGGAGCCACTGCATTTGGGTCTTGCAACCTCTCCAGCTGTTGTGAAACTGTATGTCCCAGCATGCACGTACTTATAGGGGGTAATTCAGACCTGATCGCTGCTCTGCGTTTTCACACAGCGGGCGATCAGGTCAAAACTGCGCATGTGTATGCACCGCAATGCGCAGGCACGTCGCACGGGTACAAAGCGGAATGCCGCTCAGCGATGGATTTGTGTGACGGATCTGTTCGCACGAGAGATCACAAGCAGACTGACAGAAAGAAGGCGTTTGTGGGTGTCAACTGACCGTTTTCAGGGAGTGTTTGGAAAAACGCAGGCGCGTCCATGCGTTTGCAAGGAGCGTTCCTGACGTCAGTTCCGGTCCTGGACAGGCTAATGTGATCGCAGAAGCTAAGTCCTGGGCTGCGCAGAGACTGCACAAAATCTGTTTGTACAGCTCTGCTACACATGCGTTTGCACACTTGCACAGCTAAAATACACTCTCCCTGTAGGCAGCGACTATCTGATCGCAGCAGTGCAAAGATTGCTTGCTAGCGATCAGGTCTGAATTAGGCCCATAGTTCCAAAGCAATTGAAGGGCGACAGGTCACCTACAGTATCTCTGTTGTACATATAAAGCAGGGGTGGGGAACCTCCGGCCCGCGGGCCGTATACGGCCCGCGAAGCCGTTTGGTCCGGCCCACCAGCTGGTGTCAGTGAGACACGCTGCCGCTCAGTCCGGCGGCAGCGTGTCTCAGCTGTCAGAACAGGGAGACTGAGGAGAGCGCGGCTGTCGAGTGGGAGCGGCGGCGTGTAGTACTTCAAACCAGCCGCCGGTCCGTGAGCCAATCAGAGCTCGCGGACCGGCAGCCAATCAGGAGCCGCGGCTGCCGGTCCGCGAGCTCTGATTGGCTCTCGAACCGGCGGCTGGTTTGAAGTACTACACGGCGCCGCCGCTCCCACCCGACAGCCGCGCTCTCCTCCGTGTCTCACGGTAAGCAGCACGGAGGGGAGGGGGGAGGGCATCTGCATACCTGGCACTGTGGGGGGCATTTGTATACCTGGCACTGTGGGGTCATCTGCATACCTGGCACTGTGGGGGCATCTGTATACCTGGCACTGTGGGGGGCATTTGTATACCTGGCACTGTGGGGTCATTTGTATACCTGGCACTGTGGGGGCATCTGCATACCTGGCACTGTGGGGGCATCTGTATACCTGGCACTGTGGGGGGCATTTGTATACCTGGCACTGTGGGGTCATCTGTATACCTGGCACTGTGGGGGCATCTGTATACCTGGCACTGTGGGGGGCATTTGTATACCTGGAACTGTGGGGGGCATTTGTATACCTGGCACTGTGGGGGGCATTTGTATACCTGGCACTGTGGGGGCATTTGTATACCTGGCACTGTGGGGGCAATTGTGGATCTGGCACCGCACTATTGGGGGCATATGTGTATCACGTGTCATTTTAACTGTCCACACCCATTTTTTGGGCGCGTGCGCGCCTCCGGCGCGCACACACAGTACCTCTAAGGGGCAGACCTACTGGGGGGCAGGGTAATTTTTTAAGTTGAGAATTTTTGTATGGCCCCAGAAGGATTTTATAAATATCCAAATGGCCCTCGGTAGAAAAAAGGTTCCCCACCCCTGATATAAAGCAATAAGTTAAACATGGAATTTTGGATTGTTCCCTCTAAATTTGAGTCATCTGGAATAAAATATTTAAAAATGTTAAATGAATGACAGTTTTCCAGCCTTAAAGGCTGCATTGAGAATCTGCTGTTTAGCGTAATTCTGCAAGTTTTTTGTCATTTTCAGATCACTCCACTTAGATGGATTGGTAACTGTTTCAAAGCAGCCAATTTATTCAGTGCCCATAAGAGAAATCTATAGCAGTCTGCTTTCCATTTGTGACTGCTTTGGAAAACTCACAGCCTTTGAAGATGGGAACTCTAACCAGTCTGCTAGTCATTTTTGATGTGTAGTTCAATATGCCGTAACTGTAATTGTCAATCATAATTCTGTTACATAAGTGTGTTTGTTTTAGCAATGCCAGAGATTAACTGTAAAAAAATTTTTTTGGGTGCCGGGTCACACCGTATTGATTACATGCACTTCACGCTCTATCTCTCAGATGCCAGTGACAAATGGCTTCATTACAGACATTGCTTTATTTCCTTTAGAAGCATGAAATGAAGCACAGAGAAGGCCAGGCGTGCACTGTGTCAGCTAACACCGCACCTGTTCTGCATCCGCTCACCCAGGACCCTCATCCAACTCAGCGCCAATGACAAATCTTTTTCATGTCACAAGTCTAGGAGAAGACCTTTGTTAAATCAGGACCTACCAGAGAGAACACGGATTGCAAATGTTGATGTGCTGTAAGCTGTCGGTGTTCTCGCTGGATAAGAAGTGTATCAGATCAAGAATAGGAATCACTGTAAACACATGTGCCAATATGACCCCTTCCACCCAGTTCAAACTGCAGCACCGTGTTCCAAACATCCCTCCTGTTGCCCTTTTGCAGGGATGAATTCATTGATGATGGTGTTTTTAATCACCCACAATGAAATAATTCAGCCCAGTGTAAAACAGAATCGTGTCAGTGAAATTGGTCATGTTGGGGGATCTGTTTCTTGTAGACAAACATTGAAATTAATGAAGAAAATGAATTAGGGTAGAAAGACAGCTCGTAATGGCAACCCATGCTGTAACTTTTAGTTGTTTAGTATCTGTTAAGCTATAACCTGTGAGCTTTTAAAGCCAAGACATGTAAAGCAGTCACTGACTGGTGTCAAAATCTCTCCAGATGGAAAGTAAGTGGAACAAATCCTAAACCGCAAGGTTGGAATGTTACCCCCAGATGTAATGTTTTCTTCTATTGTTCTTCTTCTGTATTTGGTCTCCCCCCAGTTGGCATCTCGGTGTCTTGTTTTGCTTATTTCTGCTTTTTTGATCTTTAAAGTCACCAGATGAAACAAAGTGTTGGCTATGCAGCGCCTATCTCTAACCGGGATCAAAAAGGAATGGTTAGACTGGTGCCTACTCCTGGGAGGCTGGAATATATATCTCTCGCACACAGCAAGCTACACTCCATGCAACCATTTCCCTGCTCCTTATTGGAAGTTGTATTTTTTTTTTTACTAGACATATATAGTTATATTTCTGGAAAGATACAGTATGGCTTTATTTTGGTAACTTTTAATCCTATAGTCTGAATAACGGGAAAAGTAGAAAAATGTTGTCTTTCCATTATTCATTCCTATAGTAATGCTTATGCAATTAGTACAACCGTTATGTACCAAAAAATATAAATTGGCTTATCTATAACAAATCTATGGTATATTATCTATGGTATATAGATATGTATGGACTTCTCTGGTTTGGTAATGCCAGTGTTTATGTAGTTGAGCAATACTTTACCACTGCGCATGCACGGAAATTTCAGAAAACTCCAAAGTTCACTCTGGGTCTGATTCAGAGATGAACAGTATGGCCAATGTTCCACGCAACTGAGCGATTTTCGGAAGACTGTGCATGTGTTGCGCTCACATTGCGCGTGCGTCAAGGTGCCACTGCAATCCCACTCGCAATGAGGATTACATTGCATAGTGATTGACAGGAAGCAACCGTAACGGGGAGTTGTTAGAAAAATGCAGGTGTGTCATAGTCGTTTTTGGAGCTTGTATCTGCTATCAGCTGCGAGCTCTTACATACAAAAACATGGTGCCTGCGTTGCTACTGCCATGTCCAGTATGTGTATCCATAGGGCTACTCTTAAGACCAATGTTCCTTGTTCTTGCGCACAAGCTGCAAATGTGTACGCAATTGCAAATGACTTGCGATAGCTCTGCTGGGCATCTCTTTTCATTTCTGATATCAGCAGTTGAGAAGCTGAGAAAATCGCATTTAGCGTCCATCTCTGAAACAGGCCCTCTATGCTTGTACTCTGTGCATGCGTTACACACAGTTGGCCTTATTCAGGTTTGTGAGCAAACCAATAAAATAAGCAATTGTGCTAAACCATGTGCACTGCAGGGGGTACAGATATAACATGTGCAGAGAGAGTTAGATTTGGGTGGGGCGTGTTCAACCTGAAATCTAAATTGCAGTGTAAAATTAAAGCAGCCAGCATTTACCCTGCACAGAAACAAAATAACCCACCCAAATCTAACTCTCTCTTCACATGTTACATCTGCCCCCCTGCAGTGCACATGGGGGGGTCATTCTGAGTTGATCGCTAGCTGCCGTTGTTCGTAGCGCAGTGATCAGGCTAAAAATCGGCACTTCTGCGCATGCGTATGGACCGCAGTGCGCACGCGCGAAGTACTTTCACAAAAAACTATGCAGTTTCATACAAGGTCTAGCAACGCTTTTCAGTCGCTCTGCTGATCGGTGAGTGATTGACAGGAATGGGGCGTTTCTGGGAGGTAACTGACCGTTTTCCGGGAGTGTGCTGAAAAACGCAGGCATGTCAGATAAAAACGCAGGCGTGCCTGGGGAAACCGGGGAGTGGCTGGCCGAACGCAGGGCGTGTTTGTGACGTCAAAACAGGAACTAAACAGACTGAAGTGATCGCAATCTAAGAGTAGGTCTGCAGCTACTCAGAAACTGCATGAAAATATTTTGAAGGAGTTCAGCGAACCTTTCGGTCGCACTTCTGCTAAGCGAAGATACACTCCCAGAGGGTTTGAACTGCTGCTAAAAACTGCTAGCGAGCGATCAACTCGGAATGACCCCCATGGTTTTGTCCAATCACTTACGTACTTTTTTGGTTTGCTAACAAACCTGAATAACCCCCAGTTTATGCACAAAGTTGCTGTTGTGATCAGCGCAGATGGTACCAGAAATGGGGCAGAAAAGAGATGGGTGTTCCTGGGCAGAGACTGGGAGGTAGCTTGAAGTGCATGCAAAAATTGCCCTTTTCATGGGCATGTAATTTGAGTGCCATGGGCACCAAGCGGCTACGTTCACAAACACACAACCACAGGCATAGAAAGACAGACTTAAACGGAAAAACTGTATAGGGTTGATGCAAGTGTCAATGGAGCGATCAACGACGCACGGAGAGTGGCATCTAAATAAACACTGGTGATATTCCAGCATCCAGAGACACTCAGCATGGGCATCTCAGTCCTTGTACAGTCAGACACACACTTGTACACCAGCGGAAGGGCCGATATGAGTATTTGCATATAGTCACAAATGTGAATATGGCAACAGATACGTCCATGTCTGAATCATGCTCTTTATGTCTCATTTTTTTATTATTTTACCTATTATTAATATTCATTGTAAATATTATTAATTATACCCCTTTTACACTGCCGCAAAAACCTTGGTTATGCTGGATTAACCCAAGTTGCAGCTCGGTATGAAAGGGTCCCCGAAAAATAACCCGGGTCCAGTGACCCGGGAAGCCAACCTGGGTAGTGGGTAGGTTACAGGGCAATGTGAATGGATAACCTAAGTCATCTGATCTGGGCCCTGTTAACACCATACGGAGAGCCGGCTCACTGACGCTTGGAGATTATGTCATCCACTGGTGCCGAGGGGGGGTCAGCCAGTACTAATTACCCAGCTTGCTGGAGGAGCACGGGTCCTCTCCCTGAGAATACTTTCCTTGATCTGAGAAGCAGGTCCCTCCTCTTCCGTAACACTGTCTTCCCAGTGACATCTTCAGGAAGATGGCACTGCACAGTGAAAGCAAAGACTCTGGCTCTCTATTGCACATGTGCCATCTTCCTGAATATCATTGGGAGAAAAATGGGACTGTAGCTCCATCTACCCCATTGTTCATTTGGCCAAGCATAGACTACAGTAGTCATCTTCCGACCATGCGGGTCATTCCGAGTTGATCGCTAGCTGAAAATGTTCGCTGCGCAGCGATGATGCAAAAAAAACGGCACTTCTGCGCATGCATATGCGGCGCAATGCGCACGCGCTACATACTTTCACAACAGCCGATGTAGTTTCACACAAGATCTGGCGAAGCTTTTCAGTCGCACTGCTGGCCACAGAGTGATTGACAGGCAGTGGGCGTTTCTGGGTGTCAACTGACCGTTTTCAGGGAGTGTTCGGAAAAACGCAGGCATGGCTGGGCGAACGCTGGGCTGGTGTGTGACGTCAAAACAGGAACTGAACAGTTTGAAGTGATCGCAAGCGCTGAGTAGGTCTGAAGCTACTCTGAAACTGCACAAAATTATTTTGTAGCCGCTGTGCGATCCTTTCGTTCGCACTTCTGCTAAGCTAAAATACACTCCCAGTGGGAGGCGGCATAGCGTTTGCACGGCTGCTAAAAACAGCTAGCGAGCGATCAACTCGGAATGACCCCCAATATTTCCATATATGCCCAATAGTGATCTGTCCTATTTCAGATTATGGGACACTTTGCTAAGTTTGGGTCAACTCATGTAACCAGTACTTGTCCGACATCTCATTGTGTGTGCCAAGCTTTCATTTGTTAGGGTAGATTTACCAACAAGTGGCTGCCATGTGTTTGAAAAATGATAATTAGGACCTGATTGGTTGGAGCACAAGTTATCATCATAAAGAGTCATAACAAAGATATCACTCGCTGTGAAATCTGCCTCTTTTATATTTTACTAGTTACCAACCCGTCAAATTGAGGGAACAACATAATAGTAATGTCAGCGCCGGCGGCTGTGCGCGCCTGAACAGAGTAATTCAAGTGTTGCTCTGTTGGGCATCATCTAGTAGCCACCGGCATGCAACACACTTGAATTGCTCCATTGGGCGTCATCTAGTGGCCGGTGACGCACAAAACACTTGAATTAACCCCAGAGAGGTGAGGAGCAGCGTCAGCCTTTTTATTATATAGTATTGTTGTGTGAGTGAAAGGCTCTGGAGCAGCCTATGTTACGCCAAAAATATGTTTTAGCATTGTTACCTATATAAGTGATATTATATATAGTATAGGTATCTTATATTCAACTGATCGTGTCCCATATTTAAAACCAGACCATGCATCTTAGAATGAAATAACCCTAGGTATATATAGTGAATAGTATATAGTGACACAGCAACAGATGATGTCTCATTGGAGCACATACGTGTCCCCAGGATCACAAAGCTGCAGATGAATGGAAGTTATCTAACAGTTCATCATTACTACATCCAGTGCATGTCGGAGCGGTGTATAGACCATGCCTGGAACATGCCCGTTAGTTGTATTAATGTCAGAACAAGCTGTATCATTTTATATATTATGTACATTGTGCCCTGCAGCCTGCTGCACACACTGCACAATTTACTGGTAGTTTCCCGTTTTACGTTGCAATGTTGCCATAAGATGTAATCATGTTACAGAAGTAGAGCACAGTGCGTAACCCTCTCAATTATACTGATGAGGAGAAAGCTCATTGTTTGCCCCTTCAACAAACAACGAGTCAAGGATCAAATTAACTTTTGCACACTTCATTATAGGATCCCCCTTACACCCCCCTCCTGCTCGTCACCCTTAGGGCAAAGCTGTCTGTGCTGGCTGAATCAAGATTTCTGGTTATTGGGCAATTAATCTCAACACTTTACAAGCCAACTGGCCTTTGTGCACCTATGAATGGGGAAATCATTTGGTGGAAGAGCAGGCAGCTCCGACTCAGGGTCTGTTAAACCTGATAAGGAGGACGATGTGAAAACCATTCAGGGCCCGAGAGCAGACCAGCTTTTGTGATGATATCACAGGGACTGGGCCATTCGCTTTTCCTCTAATTTTTTTTGTCTCACACTAGAACTCCTCACACCATGAGCCGCCTGCATCCATCTGTTTGCACCAGACAAACCTCTAGAGATGTGAGGGGAATGGGGGTCGCCAGTTCTCTCCAGCTCTATTGTTTAAAATATTTTTATTTTTTTAGATGTTGTTGGTTTTGTTTTTGTTTTTTTTTTTTGTTTTTTTTCTTTTTTTTTCTTTTTTACAACAAAATGCAAATATATGGTTTTGTGGGATCTTTTGTAGAAAATAAATTATTGGCATATTTGGTGTTATTTGCTTATCAATGCAAATTCCTGGCTGATGCTGTAGGGGCTATATAACAGCACAAAGCACTGTCATCAGCACTATACCTGTTGTTGTAGACGAGCTGCCTTGCAGGGATCCTTTCTACATGGATATACAAAGCTTACCCGTGGTGTGGGGCAGACATGTTTGCTGATCCGAAGGGGAGTGGGGAAAATTGTAGAAGGGACAAAGGCAGAAAGGAGCTAAAGAATTCAGCAAGCATTGTAATTCATTGCTTTTTGACATGTTTGGGTGGTCTTGGCCCAATTACTCTCTAATACCCCTTTCACACCAGCACCTCTGAACACGGGTTTTTGGCACATGAAAGCGCATAACCCTTGTTCATGTGCGGTATGAAAGGGTGCCGGGGTTGATATACCGGGTCCAGTGACCCGGTATTTCAACCCTGCTCTTGAGCAGGGTTGAACCCGTGTTCAACCCGGCTCACTGTGCGGTGTGAACTTGAGCCGGGTCAATGCGCCCCGGCTCCCGTTCACTCTCTATGTACAGGCGGTGCTTGGAGATCATGTGATCTCTAGCACCGCCCCCGCCACGTCACCGCTGATGTCAGCAACCCGGCAATATGCCAGGCTGCTGACTGCGGTATGAAAGGCGCCTTACCCGGGAATGTCCCTGCATGATCCCGGGACCGTATTCCGGGGTATGACCCGCAGTTTTAGGTATGAAAGGGGTATGAGATCAACAATAAAGATGACATCCAATCCACACTTGCACTGCTATTTAAAATGGGTTGCCAACCTAATAATGGGGGTCATTCCGAGTTGATCGCTAGCTGCCGTTGTTCGCAGCGCAGCGATCAGGCTAAAAAAAAGGCATTTCTGCGCATGCGTATGCACCGCAATGCGCAGGCACGTCGTCAGGGCCGGTGCTAGGGTGTTTTGCGCCCTCCTGCAAACTATAAAATTGCGCCCTCCCTCCGTTAACTTAGAAAGGGACAGAGGGGTGTGGTCTCACAAGGAAGGAGTGTGGACACACAATAGCACCTCACAATAGTTGCTCCATTTCAAATTACGCCACACTGTAGCACAATCTTATTCACATTATACTGCACGTAGTCCCCATGATTCATATGACATGACATAGGGGGGTATTAAAGTAGGTCGGCTTTTTTCGCCTAGGTGAAAAAACAGGACTTGTTGCCATTTTTAAGGCGAATGTGGATTCACCCTATTCAATAGCAGGGACGTTTTTTTGCCTAGGCGATAAATTCAGCAGGAGCAAAAAAAATGTGGATTGGCGAATTCACATGTTTTCTCACCTGCGCCGGTGAAAAGGCTGGCCGTTTTTGACGATTTTGAGGCATTTTTCGCCAATGCCTTTTCACACAAAAAAAGGTGAAAAGGCATTGGCGAAAATGCCTTAAAAATGGGCGAAAAAGCCGAAAACGGACCAAAACTGAATAGACAGGGGGCAAATTCAACAGCTCTGAGATTACGCTGATGGGGAGTTAGAGGGAAGGTGAAGGCAGGGGCGCTGACAGGGGAGTTAGAGGTAGAGTGAGAGCATGGACGCAGACGGGGTGTTAAAGGGAGGGTGAGGGCAGCGGCACTGAGGGGGGAGTTACAGGGAGGGTGAGGGTAGGGGCGCTGAGGGTGGAGTTACAGGGAGGGTGAGGGTAGGGACGCTGAGGGGGGAGTTACAGGGAGGGTGAGGGCATCCTGAGGGGGGAGGTACAGGGACGGTAAGGGTAGGGGCACTGAGGGGGGAGTTACAGGGAGGGTGAGGGCAGGGACGCTAAGGAGGGAGTTAGAGGGAGGGTGAGGGCTGGGACGCTGGGGGGAGTTAGGGGGAGGGTGATGACAAAGCTGTGACAAAGATGCAGAAAGCTGTGACAAAGTGCGTATGGCAGATGGCCAGGGAGAGCGCAGCGCAGCACAGACCGAGCGCAATGGCGATAGGAGAACTCTGTAGTGGCTGCGGCGGTGATGAGGAGGGAGAAGAGAAAGCAGATGGGGAGCTAAGGGGCAGCGGGGCGGTGACTACTCAGATCCCAGTGAAAACGGCAATTAACACGGCGGCGGAGGTTAGTACATCCCGCCCACAGAGAGGTGACAAGAGAGAGAGAGGTGAGGACGAGAGAGAGGTGAGGACGAGAGAGAAAGAGAGGGAGGATGAGAGAGGGAGGTGAGGACGTCAGCCACTAACCCCGGCAGATCTCCTTTCACTGCCTGGGTGACGTGTCTCATCAGGGCCAGGGACTCAGGCAGGCTGCTGCAGATGGGTGGGCGGAAAGCCATATGTTGAGCCACACGCCGTCGCCCAATGCTGTGGTGCTGCTCCTCCTCCTCTCCCCTGCGGCTGTCCCTGCACTTATTGCAGTAGGCGCTGGCCATGGCTGGGTGCGGGGAGCGGAGCGGAGGACACAAAAGACTCCCATGAGTAGCGTGCACCAGACAAGGAGGTGATCAGGCCAAAGCTGCCGATCACTGAGAACTGTGCCGCACTGTTTACAGGCACTGGCCATTCACGATGGATTGCTTTTGCCTAGGAAGAGGTGGGGGGGAGAAGGGGGAAGCGGAGCAGAGGGGACAGACACCAGGACACTGGAGAGGCATGCAGCAGGAGGCGCACGCAGGCAGCAGATACCGCGGGTGAGACTCAGCGCAGCTGCGGTGGGAGACGGTGCCATACGCAGATGCTGGCCGGCCCTGATCACTCCTCCCCACTGCCCCCTTGCCTGCTCCCCGTTCCGACGCCCCTGGCCGTTAGTAAAGAGGCAAGGAGGGGGGCTGGTCTTCATGCTGCTGGCGCCGCTGCTGCCTGTCAGAGTGACAGGCGCTGGCAGCCGGCAGCAACAGTAAGGTCGCAGAGCGGGGAGTGCGCCTCTCCGACCCGGCGCCTCCCTGCTTTGCAGGACCTTGCTGAGTGGGTAGCGCCGGGCCTGCGCGTCGTACAGGTACAATGAGCACCTTGGGTTTGCACAGAGTGTAACGAACATTCCAGTCGCACGGGCGAACGCAGGAAGACTGACATGAAGTGGGCGTTTCTGGGTGTCAACTGACTGTTTTCAGGGAGTGCTTAGAAAAACGCAGGCATGGCAGAAAAAACGCAGGCGGGGCTGGACGTTCGCTGGGCAGGTGTGTGACGTCAAAAGCCATCCCTCCGTCGTTACTACAGAGCTGGTCTTGTTTTGCACAAAACAATTTTGCAGGTGCTCTGCTGCACAGGCGTTCGCACTTCTGCAAAGCAAAAATACACTTCCCAGCGGGCGGCGACAATGCGTTTGCACGGCTGCTAAAAACTGCTAGCGAGCGATCAACTCGGAATGACCCACAATGACTGTTCCTATAGTTTCTCTGTATTAATATGTATCAAAGCTCCTGGAAACACTTGCACATTTCATCAAAGAAGTACATGCCCCCATACATCTATGTGCCATTTTCCCAATCCGACCGGAACTGCCGATGATCGGCAATCCGCTGGGAAATTAGCAAAATTTTTCATTTTAAAAATCCCCAATTTGTTGCTCACAACTGTTTTCTAATTTTTAAGCTAGTTTAATATTCCCTGTTTTCCAGCCCAGGCGTCGGAGGATCGGGAAATTGTGGACCACATTTGGGGGATCCGTGTCAGACAGCTATAGAGGGAGAGACTTCACTGAGGAGGAAAAAAGTTTAAAGGCCCCAATGCATCTGCAACATATTGTTTCAGTTTCCTGATCCCCAGAGCATGGGTCAGGGAATCAGGAATATTAAACAAGTTTTAAAATCTCAATTCCCCGAACCTAACTGAAAACGGGATTTGCAAGTTAGGGATTTTTAACATGGGGAATTTCCCCGATTCCTCAATGGATCACTGATCATCTATGGCAGTAGTTCCGATCAGGTCAAGGAATTGGGCAACCGGCACTTGGATGTATAGGGGACTTAAGGGTGCACTAGAGGATTTCCCATACAGAACATCTCCCGGGATCTCTGTTCCTGCACATACGCTTACTTGCACCAGTACAGAAAATGTAATGGGTGGGATGTAATGAAGGCCGAGTTCGGCAGCCATGCAGGATGCCGCCCGAACGCAGACGTTTTTCTAAAGGTGCAATCATGTACAAGGCATACTTTAGCCATGCCTTGTACACGGCTAAACCATGTGCGGCCACATGGCCGCTGAACTCGGACTTCATTACACCCCGGCCAATGAATGTAAAGCTGGTCATGATTTCTATACACTTTGGTTTGTGCTATAAATAATGAAGAGACTCCTATATATGAAGTCCTTATATGGTGACATGGAATACAATACAAGGCATTGATTTTCTAGCTTACTTGGGATATTCAGCTTAGTTTTGCTTGCCAAAAGCTCAATAATCAATGGATTAACAAGTATCACTGTGTCACTCAGGGGAGAGGAATCAGACACTTGTCTGTGGAGAAAGAATTGAGAAAAATACATATTGGATGCCATCGAAAAAAAATAAGATTTTACTCACCGGTGAATCTATTTCTCGTAGTCCGTAGT
Organism: Pseudophryne corroboree; assembly: GCF_028390025.1. NCBI lineage: Eukaryota > Metazoa > Chordata > Amphibia > Anura > Myobatrachidae > Pseudophryne > Pseudophryne corroboree. Next base: position 274,007,980 of record NC_086446.1, read on the forward strand.
GGATGCTGGGGACTCCGTAAGGACCATGGGGATTAGCGGCTCCGCAGGAGACTGGGCACAACTAAAGAAAGCTTTAGGACTACCTGGTGTGCACTGGCTCCTCCCACTAAGACCCTCCTCCAGACCTCAGTTAGGATACTGTGCCCGGAAGAGCTGACACAAATAGGAAGGATTTTGAATCCCGGGTAAGACTCATACCAGCCACACCAATCACACCGTATAACTCGTGATACAATACCCAGTTAACAGTATGATAACAACTGAGCCTCTCAACAGATGGCTCAACAATAACCCTTTAGTTAGGCAATAACTATATACAAGAATTGCAGACAATCCGCACTTGGGATGGGCGCCCAGCATCCACTACGGACTACGAGAAATAGATTTACCGGTGAGTAAAATCTTATTTTCTCTAACGTCCTAAGTGGATGCTGGGGACTCCGTAAGGACCATGGGGATTATACCAAAGCTCCCAAACGGGCGGGAGAGTGCGGATGACTCTGCAGCACCGAATGAGCAAACTCTAGGTCCTCCTCAGCCAGGGTATCAAACTTGTAGACTCTTGCAAGAGTGTTTGACCCCGACCAAGTAACAGCTCGGCAAATTTGTAAAGCCGAGACCCCTCGGGCAGCCGCCCAAGAAGAGCCCACTTTCCTCGTGGAATGGGCTTTTACAGATTTAGGGTGCAGCAGTCCAGCCGCAGAATGTGCAAGTTGAATCGTGCTGCAGATCCAGCGAGCAATAGTCTGCTTAAGAGCAGGAGCACCCAGCTTGTTGGGTGCATACAGGATAAATAGCGAGTCAGTCTTTCTGACTCCAGCCGTCCTGGAAACATATATTTTTCAGGGCCCTGACTACGTCCAGAATACTTGGAATCCTCCAAGTCCCAAGTAGCCGCAGGCACCACAATAGGTTGGTTCACATGAAAAACTGATACCACCTTAGGAAGGAATTGGGAACGAGTCCTCAATTCCGCCTTATCCATATAAAATACCAGAGCCGGCCCTAGGCATAGGCAAACTAGGCAAATGCCTAGGGCATTTGGTATGCTTAGGGGCACCAGCAGCTTCTGCTGATTAAAATGATATGCGGCATGCCTATATTCTGTGGAAATCACTGTAATGTAGCATTTCGTATGCAGATACAGCCGCAGTCGCACACAGAATATAAGCATGCTGCATATCATTTTAATCAGCAAAAGCGGTTTGTGCATCCTAGCCACACAGTAATGCAAATAAGATGCATTTTCATAAACAAAAGGCGCCCCAACATTAGCAGAGCTGCCAGCTGACTCATACCAGGCATGTCCTGTAGAACTAGCGGCGGTGCTAGGGGGCACCAGCCAAAATCTTGCCTAGGGCATCGTATTGGTTAGGGCCGGCTCTGTAAAATACAGATAAGGGCTTTTGCATGACAAAGCCGCCAATTCTGATACACGCCTGGCCGACGCCAAGGCTCACAGCATGACCACTTTCCACGTGAGGTATTGTAGCTCCACGGATTTAAGTGGCTCAACTCAATGCGACTTCAGGAAATCCAACACTACGTTGAGATCCCACGGTGCCACTGGAGGCACAAACGGGGGCTGACTATGCAGCACTCCCTTAACAAAAGTCCGAACTTCAGGCAGTGAAGCCAGTTCTATTTTGGAAGAAAATCGATAGAGCCGAAATCTGGACCTTCATGGAACCCAATTTTAGGCCCATAGTCACCTCTGACTGTAGGAAGTGCAGAAATCGACCTAGCTGAAATTTCTCCTTTGGGGCCTTCCTGGCCTCACAGCACGCAACATATTTCCACCATATGCGGTGATAATGGTTTGCGTTCACTTCTTTCCTAGCTTTAAATAGCGTAGGGATAACTTCCTCCGGAATGCCCTTTTCCTTCAGGATCCGGCGTTCAACCGCCATGCCGTCAAACGCAGCCGCGGTACGTCTTGGAACAGACAGGCCCCCTGCTGCAGCAGGTCCTGTCTGAGCGGCAGAGGCCATGGGTCCTCTGAGATCATTTCTTGGAGTTCTGGTTACCAAGCTCTTCTTGGCCAACCCGGAACAATGAGTATAGTTCTTACTCCTCTCCTTCTTATTATTCTCATTACCCTGGGTAAGAGAGGCAGAGAAGGGAACACATACAACGACTGGAACACCCACGGTGTTACCAGAGCGTCCACAGCTATCGCCTGAGGGTCCCTTGACCTGGCGCAATATCTTTGTAGCTTTTTGTTGAGGCGGGACGCCATCATGTCCACCTGTGGCCTTTCCCAACGGTGTACAATCATTTGGAAAACTTCTGGATGAAGTCCCCACTCTCCCGGGTGGAGGTCGTGTCTTCTGAGAAAGTCTGCTTCTCAGTTGTCCACTCCGGGAATGAACACTGCTGACAGTGCTAACACATGATTTTCCGCCCATCGGAGAATCCTTGTGGCTTCTGCCATCGCCATCCTGCTTCTTGTGCCGCCCTGTCGGTTTACATGAGCGACCGCCATGATGTTGTCTGACTGGATCAGCACCGGCCGGTGTTGAAGCAGGGGTCTAGCCTGACTTAGGGCATTGTAAATGGCCCTTAGTTCAAGAATATTTATGTGTAGGGAAGTCTCCTGACTTTACCATAGCCTTGGAAGTTTCTTCCCTGTGTGACTGCACCCCAGCCTTGAAGGCTGGCATCCGTGGTCACCAGGACCCAGTGCTGTATGCCGAATCTGCGGCCCCCTAGAAGATGAGCACTCTGCAGCCACCACAACAGCGACACCCTGGCCCTTGGAGACAGGGTTATCCGCCGATGCATCTGAAGATGCGACCCGGACCACTTGTCCAACAGATCCCACTGGAAAATCCTTGCATGGGACCTGGCGAATGGAATTTCTTCGTAAGAAGCTACCATCCTTCCCAGGGCTCGCGTGCATTGATGCACCGACACCTGTATACGTATTAGGAGGTCTCTGTCTAGAGACGACAACTCCTTGGACTTCTCCTCTGGGAGAAACCCTTTTTATCCTGTTCTGTGTCCAGAACCATACCCAGGAACAGTAGACGCGTCGTAGGAACCAGCTGCGACTTTGGAATATTCAGAATCCAGCCGTGCTGTTGTAGCACTTCCCGAGATAGTGCTACTCCGCCGAACAACTGCTCCCTGGACCTCGCCTTTATAAGGAGATCGTCCAAGTACGGGATAATTATTTCGGCCATTACCTTGGTAAATACCTCTGTACCGGGGACCGACCAACGGCAACGTCTGGAATTGGTAATGACAATCCTGTACCACAATATTGAGGTACTTCTGGTGAAGAGGGTAAATAGGGACATGCAGGTAAGCATCCTTGATGTCCAGTGATACCATGAAATTCTCCAGGCTTGCAATAATTGCCCTGAGCGATTCCATTTTGAACTTGAACCTTCGTATATAAGTGTTCAAGGCATTCAATTTTAGAATGGGTCTCACCGAACCGTCTGGTTTCGGTACCACAACATTTTGGAATAGTAACCCCGGCCTTGTTGAAGGAGGGGTACCTTGATTTCACCTGCTGGAAGTACAGCTTGTGAATTGCCGCCAGTACTACCTTTCTCCGAGGGCAGCAGGCAAGGCTGATGTGAGGTAACGGCGAGGGGGAGTCGCCTCGAACTCCAGCCTGTATCCCTGTGATACTATTTGCAGAACCTAGGGATCCACCTGTGGGCAAGCCCACTGGTCCCTGAAGTTCCCGAGACGCGCCCCTACCGCACCTGTCTCCACCTGTGGAGCCCCAACGTCATGCGGTGGACTCAGAGGAAGCGGGGGAAGATTTTTGATCCTGGGAACTGGCTGCTGGTGCAGCTTTTTCCTTCTTACCTTGTCTCTGTGCAGAAAGGAAGCGCCTTTGACCCGCTTGCTTTTCTGAAGCCGAAAGGACTGTACCTGAAAATACAGTGCTTTCTTAGGCTGTGAGGAAACCTGAGGTAAAAATTTTTCTTCCCAGCTGTTGCTGTGGATACGAGGTCCCAGAGACCATCCCCAAACAATTCCTCACCCTTATAAGGCAGAATCTCCATGTGCCTTTTATAGGCAGCATCACCTGTCCACTGCCGGGTTTCTAATACCTTCCTGGCAGAATGGACATTGCATTAATTCTGGATGCCAGCCGGCAAATATCCCTCTGTGCATCCTTTATATCTAAGACGACGTCTTTAATATGCTCTATGTTAGCAAACTATTATCCCTGTCTTAGAGTTTTAATATTATCTGACTGGGTATCAGACCACGCTGCAGCAGCACTATTTATGCTGAGGCAATTGCAGGTCTCAGTATATAACCTGAGTGTGTATATACAGACTTCAGGATAGCCTCCTGCTTTTTATTAGCAGGCTCCTTCAAGGTGGCCGTATCCTAAGACGGCAGTGCCACCTTTTTTGACAAACGTGTGAGCGCCTTATCCACCCTAAGGGATATCTCCCAACGTGACCTATCCTCTGGTGGGAAAGGGTACGCCATCAGTAACTTTTTAGAAATTACCAGTTTCTTATCGGGGGAACCCACGCTACTTTACACACTTCATTCATTCATCTGATGGGGGAACAAAACACTGGCTGCTTTTTCTCCCCAAAAATAAAACCCCTTTTATGTGGTACTTGGGTTCATGTCAGAAATGCGTAACACATTTTTCATTGCCGAGATCATGTAACGGATGTTCCTAGTGGATTGTGTATATGTCTCAACCTCGTCGACACTGGAGTCAGACTCCGTGTCGACATCTGTGTCTGCCATCTGAGGTAACGGGCGCTTTTTTGAGCCCCTGATGGCCTTTGAGACGCCTGGGCAGGCGCGGGCTGAGAAGCCGGCTGTCCCACCGCTGTTTTACGTCATCCAGCCTTCTATGTAAGGAGTTGACATTGTCGGTTAATACCTTCCACCTATCCATCCACTCTGGTGTCGGCCCCACAGGGGGCGACATCCCATTTATCGGCCTCTGCTCCACTTCCACGTAACCTTCCTCATCCCACATGTCGACACAGCCGTACCGACACACAGCACACACACAGGGAATGCTCTGACTGAGGACAGGACCCCACAAAGTCCTTTGGGGAGACAGAGAGAGAGTATGCCAGCACACACCAGAGCGCTATATAATGCAGGGATTAACACTATAACTGAGTGATTTTTCCCCCAATAGCTGCTTGTATAAACAATATTGCTCCTAAATTTAGTGCCCCCCCTCTCTTTTTAACTCTTTGAGCCTGAAAACTACAGGGGAGAGCCTGGGGAGCTGTCTTCCAGCTGCACTGTGAAGAGAAAATGGCGCCAGTGTGCTGAGGGAGATAGCTCCGCCCCTTTTTCGCGGACTTTTCTCCCGCTTTTTTATGGATTCTGGCAGGGGTATTTATCACATATATAGCCTCTGGAGCTATATAATGTGATATATTTGCCAGCCAAGGTGTTTTTATTGCTGCTCAGGGCGCCCCCCCCCAGCGCCCTGCACCCTCAGTGACCGGAGTGTGAAGTGTGTATGAGGAGCAATGGCGCACAGCTGCAGTGCTGTGCGCTACCTTGGTGAAGACTGATGTCTTCTGCCGCCGATTTTCCGGACTCTTCTTGCTTCTGGCTCTGTAAGGGGGCCGGCGGCGCGGCTCCGGGACCGAACATCAATGGCCGGTTCCATGCGGTCGATCCCTCTGGAGCTAATGGTGTCCAGTAGCCTAAGAAGCCCAAGCTACCACCAGTTAGGTAGGTTCGCTTCTTCTCCCCTTAGTCCCTCGCTGCAGTGAGTCTGTTGCCAGCAGATCTCACTGTAAAATACAAAACCTAAAATATACTTTCTTTCTAGGAGCTCAGGAGAGCCCCTAGTGTGCATCCAGCTCAGCCGGGCACAAGAATCTAACTGAGGTCTGGAGGAGGGTCTTAGTGGGAGGAGCCAGTGCACACCAGGTAGTCCTAAAGCTTTCTTTAGTTGTGCCCAGTCTCCTGCGGAGCCGCTAATCCCCATGGTCCTTACGGAGTCCCCAGCATCCACTTAGGACGTTAGAGAAAACAAGATTGAGAGAATAGCTGGTATATCTTCTGCTATTGCATTGCTGTTTGGTTGCTTGCTTGTTGTTGTTATTATACAGTAATATACTGTAGTATATTTTCCATACACCTTCACTCTTTAATGTAGAATAAAAACATGAAAATCACTTTGACATGTTTTCTATTGGAACTTATTGGAAGCTTACTTTTGTACAGCCCCTGCTTTTTAGCCTGCGTTTAGTCCTTTTGGGTGCACAATGACCTAAATGCCAATTAGCATTGGGGCACAGCAGAGAGAGCAATTACCTGGAACTCTCAAGCTTGCATATATGGTCTGGACCTTATCTGGCCGTTGATCTCCATCTTTTCTACTGGTGTTCAGTGCACTGTAAGTATACTGTGAAGCTGAGGAGAAATGGAGAAGAGTTAAGGGCCCTACACACTATGCGATCCGCCACCGAGCTGCCGACGGCGGATACGGCCAATGGGCGACCCGGCGGCAGGGGGCAGTGACGAGGGGAGTGCAGTTTCTTCACTCCCCCCACCACCCGGCTCCATAGCAGTGCATGCAAATATGGACGAGTTCATCCATATTGGCCTGCATGCACAAGCGACAGGGCACCAACGATGAACGAGCGCGGGGCCGCGCATTGTTCATCGCTGGTGCCTCCACCCTGAAAGATATCTTTCTGAAATATCGCCCAGTGTGTAGGGCCTATTAGTCCTACACACTTCTTTGCAAGTGCTTGCAGTCTATATGACTGCATCATATAACCAGTCTCCTCCTCTTCATGACTGGCATCTACCTTTTCCTCTGTAGATGAAACTCCAGCAGTTTCAAAAATGACCATAGCAAAACTAAACAGTATATTTTCTGGGGTTCCGGTATGAAAGATAGATAGTGTCTAGTTAGACAGTCAATAGATAGACACCATATGTTAGACAGACATTAGGTTGACAGGGTCAAAAGGTCGACGGGATAAAAAGGTCGACATGAAAAAGGTCGACCGGGTCAAAAGGTCGACATGAAAATGGTTGACATGAAAAAGGTAGACACCATGTTTTTTGCATTTTTGTGGTTTGTGTGGATAGTTTTGTCATCTGGGACCCCCAATTGTAGAAAGGCATACCCTCACGGGGCTCGCTGCGCTTCGGGCACAGTGGCTCGCTGTGCTTGCCACAAGGTTTATAAACGACTCTATGCCGACATGGATAGAGAAAGTATGAAATAGTCCAAAAACATGTTACATAAAAAAAACCATGTGTCTATCTTTTTTATGTCGACCATTTTCATGTCGACTTTTTGACCTGTCGACCTTTTGTACTGTCTACGGTTTTCATGTCGACATTTCGACCCTGTCGACCTAATGTCTGTCTAACATATGGTGTCTATCTATTGACTGTCTAACTAGACACTGTCTATCTATCAAACGGATACCATTTTCTGGTCCATCTCTTCTTCTGTGGTGTCCGTCAGAAAGGCTTGTGCACAAGTCAGCACATTGAAGCAACACAACTTTTAATATCATAGTATGTCTACAGTTTGACAGCTATCCCAATGCATTTGTATGTGCTGGTGGAGGAACCTGCTCCTTGCAGCGTTAACTCTCATTTCAGGCTTCCTGCTTTCCGCTATTCCATTGTTTATATATTAACACTTGCCCTGTCACATACAACACTTACCTTAGTAACATAGGGGTAATTCAGACCTGATCGCTCGCTATTGTTTTTTGCAGCGCTGCGATCAGGTTAGAACTGCACATGCGTATGCACCACAATGCGCAGGTACACACAGGTACAAAGCGGATCGCCGCTCAGCGATGGGTTTGTGCAAAGAATACATTTGCACGGGCGATCGCAAGGAGATTCACAGGAAGAAGTCATTCGTGGGTGGCAACTGACCATTTTCTGGGAGTGGTTGGAAAAACGCAGGCGTGCCCAAACATTCGCTGGGAGGGTTCCTGACGTCAATTCCGGGACCGGACAGGCTGAAGTGTTCACAGCGGCTGAGTAATTCCTGGGCTACTCAGAGACTGCACAAGATCTGTTTGTACAGCTCTGCTACACATGCGTTTGCACACTTGCAAAGCGAAAATACTCTCCCCTATGGGTGGCGACTATCTAATCGCAGCAGTGCAAAAAAACACCTAGCGAGCGATCAGGTCTGAATTAGGCCCCATAATCTCACATCACTGACTCCTACAGCATAAACTCACTGATATCCTGCAGTACTATATAGTACTGTGCCACTATAAAATAAAATCATATGATCTGATTGGCTACAGGTTGCTCTAGCCCCACCTACTTCAAAACAGATACAGGGGTCTATTTACAAAGCCTTGGATGGAGATAAAGTATCAGCGAATCAGCTCCTAACTGCCCTGTCACTGTTAGGCGCCGGGGTCCGCTTGTCTGCGCGGCCCGGCGCCTAGCAACTAGAGACGCCGTGCGCGTACAGCCGCCGGCTCCCTAGCAACGCTAGACGCCGGGCGCACTGAGCCGCACGGACCCTAGCAGCGGGGACGCCACTGGCGGACCGCGTTCCCCGTTGCTAGGCTTTAGGAAATTAAGATATTCACCTGCTCTCTGGCCGTGCAGCAAGGCAGCTGCACGGCATTTATTCTAATCAGCCTTTAGCAGCTGATTGGAGGACTCCTTGTTAAATACACTCCCAGGGCTTCTCACAACGCCGGTAATAGCTTCCTGCATGCTGCCTTTGTTTGCTGAGAGTCTGTTTCCAGTCCTGCTGTATCCGGTCATTCCAGTCCTCAGAAGTCCGGTATTCGGGAGTTGTCATCTCATCCCAAGAGGTCGTTTGGTTCCCTGGAGTCCTGACTGATCACCGTCTTATATCCAGTGGTGTTCGTGAGTTGCGGCTCTGCCGTGTGTTGCGGCTCAGCCGCTTTACCTTTTATATTTTGTGTTTGGAGCATTTGCGGAGGGTTCCGCTTCCACAAGTCCTCTCTGGTACTCGGCGGTGCCGGGTAGGAGAATTGGACAAGTGGATATTTTGGTTGTCCTTTTCCCTGGCGGTTTCTCCGCACATATTATAGTTTTGAGTTTGCTTAGCCCCTGGCCTGGTTGTTTAGTTAGAGGGCCTCTTGTTATCACCCTGTCTCGGGTTTCCCTTTGTCTCTCATTAAGACCGGGGGGCATCGAAGTTGGGCAGACATAATCCGCCCTTCAAACGCGGCTGCCAAGGGCTCAAGAAACCATAGTCTCGCAGGGGATTTCTGACAACACGGGTGAGACAACAGAGTTAGGGCGCCAGGGGCTATTTTCTAGAGATGAGCGGGTTCGGTTTCTCTGAATCCGAACCCGCCCGAACTTCATGTTTTTTTACACGGGTCCGAGCGACTCGGATCTTCCCGCCTTGCTCGGTTAACCCGAGCGCGCCCGAACGTCATCATCACGCTGTCGGATTCTCGCGAGGCTCGGATTCTATCGCGAGACTCGGATTCTATATAAGGAGCCGCGCGTCGCGGCCATTTTCACACGTGCATTGAGATTGATAGGGAGAGGACGTGGCTGGCGTCCTCTCCGTTTAGAAATTAAAATAGATAGGAGAGTGAGAGTGAGACACTTCATTTACTTACTGGAGCTTAGGAGGAGTTATACTAGTGACTGATGACCAGTGACCTGACCCACCAGTGCAGTTTTATAATTTATTATTATTTAATAATCCGTTCTGTTCTTGTTCTCTGCCTGAAAAAACGATACACAGTGACTCAGTCACACTCACATACCATATCTGTGCTCAGCCCAGTGTGCTGCATCATCTATGTATAATATCTGACTCTGCTCACACAGCTTAATTGTGGGGGAGACTGGGGAGCAGTTATAGGTTATAGCAGGAGCCAGGAGTACATATTAAACAGTGCACACTTTTGCTGCCAGAGTGCCACTGCCAGTGTGACTGACCACTGACCACTGTGACCAGTGACCTGACCACACTGACCACCAGTATAGTATATTGTGATTGTCTGCCTGAAAAAGTACACTCGTCGTGTGACTTGTGTGGTGTTTTTTTATTCTATAAAAATTAAAAAACTCATTCTGCTGACAGACAGTGTCCAGCAGGTCCCTCATTATATAATATATACCTGTCCGGCTGCAGTAGTGATATATATATATTTTTTATATCATTATTTATCATCCAGTCTATACTAGCAGCAGACACAGTACGGTAGTTCACGGCTGTAGCTACCTCTGTGTCGGCACTCGGCAGTCCATCCATAATTGTATACCACCTACCCGTGGTTTTTTTTTTCTTTCTTCTTTATACATACTACATCTCATTATCATCCAGTCTATATTAGCAGCAGACACAGTACAGTACGGTAGTCCACGGCTGTAGCTACCTCTGTGTCGGCACTCGGCAGTCCATCCATAATTGTATACCACCTACCCGTGTTTTTTTTTCTTTCTTCTTTATACATACTACATCTCATTATCATCTAGTCTATATTAGCAGCAGACACAGTACAGTACGGTAGTCCACGGCTGTAGCTACCTCTGTGTCGGCACTCGGCAGTCCATCCATAATTGTATACCACCTACCCGTGGTTTTTTTTTTTCTTTCTTCTTTATACATACTACATCTCATTATCATCCAGTCTATATTAGCAGCAGACACAGTACAGTACGGTAGTCCATGGCTGTAGCTATCTCTGTGTCGGCACTCGGCAGTACATCCATAATTGTATACCACCTACCCGTGTTTTTTTTTTCTTTCTTCTTTATACATACTACATCTCATTATCAACCAGTCTATATTAGCAGCAGACACAGTACGGTAGTTCACGGCTGTAGCTACCTCTGTGTCGGCACTCGGCAGTCCATCCATAATTGTATACCACCTACCCGTGGTTTTTTTTTCTTTCTTCTTTATATATACTACATCTCATTATCATCCAGTCTATATTAGCAGCAGACACAGTACAGTACGGTAGTCCACGGCTGTAGCTACCTCTGTGTCGGCACTCGGCAATTCCATCTTGCACCTCTTTTTTCTTTAATTTTTCTTTGCGTCATGTGCTGTTTGGAGAGGGTTTTTTGGAAGGGACATCCTGCGTGACACTGCAGTGCCACTCCTAGATGGGCCCGGTGTTTGTGTCGGCCACTAGGGTCGCTTATCTTACTCACACAGCTACCTCATTGCGCCTCTTTTTTTCTTTGCGTCATGTGCTGTTTGGGGAGGGTTTTTTGGAAGGGACATCCTGCGTGACACTGCAGTGCCACTCCTAGATGGGCCCGGTGTTTGTGTCGGCCACTAGGGTCGCTTATCTTACTCACACAGCTACCTCATTGCGCCTCTTTTTTTCTTTGCGTCATGTGCTGTTTGGGGAGGGTTTTTTGGAAGGGACATCCTGCGTGACACTGCAGTGCCACTCCTAGATGGGCCCGGTGTTTGTGTCGGCCACTAGGGTCGCTTATCTTACTCACACAGCTACCTCATTGCGCCTCTTTTTTTCTTTGCGTCATGTGCTGTTTGGGGAGGGTTTTTTGGAAGGGACATCCTGCGTGACACTGCAGTGACACTCCTAGATGGGCCCGGTGTTTGTGTCGGCCACTAGGGTCGCTTAGCTTAGTCATCCAGCGACCTAGGTGCAAATTTTAGGACTAAAAATAATATTGTGAGGTGTGAGGTATTCAGAATAGACTGAAAATGAGTGTAAATTATGGTTTTTGAGGTTAATAATACTTTGGGATCAAAATGACCCCCAAATTCTATGATTTAAGCTGTTTTTTAGTGTTTTTTGAAAAAAACACCCGAATCCAAAACACACCCGAATCCGACAAAAAAAATTCGGTTAGGTTTTGCCAAAACGCGGTCGAACCCAAAACACGGCCGCGGAACCGAACCCAAAACCAAAACACAAAACCCGAAAAATTTCCGGCGCTCATCTCTACTATTTTCCTGTCCTGCTCCCTTCCCCAGCATTCCGTTCCAGTGCTCCGGTCCTTGCCATAAGATCTCCTCTGACCAGAGTGCTGGAATCATAACATTATTACCGGCCATACCAAAACTTAAAATTAAACGGGGTTTAATTTTTTCTCATTCAGTTTTGTGAGAGTTTATCGGCCTCATGAATCCAACAGGTTTAGGGCCAAATCCTGGTCAGCTCTTAGTCAGCCAGATTCAAGAACTTACTCAGATGGTTCAGGATCTTTCTCTTCGGGTGAAGTCGCAGGAAGATCTTTTGCGAGCTTCCCCAAGGGTAGTCCCTGAACCAAAGATGCATTTGCCTGACCGTTTTTCTGGTGATAGAAAAGAGTTTTTTAATTTTAAAGAATCCTGTAAGCTTTATTTTCGTTTAAGACCGACTTCCTCGGGTACTGAATCTCAGCGGGTCGGGATTATTATTTCTTTGCTCCTGGGGGATCCTCAGACCTGGGCATTTGGTTTAAGAGCAGAGGATCCGGCATTGTTGTCAGTTGACGCTTTTTTTGAGTCTTTAGGGTTCTTGTATGATGACCCTGATAGAGAGGTGTCCGCTGAAAGTCAGTTGCGCGCTCTCAGACAGGGTAGAAATCCTGCGGAGGTTTATTGTACGGAGTTTCGCCGTTGGTCGAACGACTGTGGCTGGAATGACCCAGCCCTGCGCAGTCAGTTTCGCCTCGGCTTATCAGAGTCTATAAAAGACAGTCTCCTTCAGTACCCCGCTCCTGAGACTCTCGATAAACTCATGGAGCTTTCTATTAAGATTGATCGTCGTCTCAGAGAGCGGAGGGCTGAAAAAGGAGCACCTGTAAGGTCAAGTCCGTGTGTATATTCCATTCCTGAAGACGTAGAGGAGCCCATGCAGATGGGTCTCTCCCGGCTGTCTCCTGAAGAAAGAGCCAGAAGGCAAAATTCTGGTCTTTGTCTGTACTGTGGGGGTAAGGGACATTTTGCTCGTAATTGTCCGAACAAGTCGGGAAACGCTTTGACCGGGTGAATTGTGAGGGGGTTCACCTAGGTCTGCAGCTTATCTCCTCGAATAACTCCCTTTTAGTCCCAGTTAAAGTTTCCTTTGGCAGCCTCAGTTCTTCGGTGTCGGCTTTTGTTGACAGTGGAGCTGCAGGAAACTTTATGGATTTAACTTGGGCTAAGGCCTTAGGCATTCCTCAGTTACCTTTGGGTAGGTGTGTCACCATGCATGGCTTAGATGGGAGTCCGCTGTCTAATGGGATTATTTCTCTCCATACACCCCCTGTACTACTTACAGTAGGAGCTCTACATTCCGAGAAAATCGAGTTCTTTCTTACACATTGCCCAGCAGTTCCAGTTGTTCTGGGTCACCCTTGGCTGGCCTTTCATAATCCCACCATTGATTGGCGGTCGGGGGAGATTTCACAATGGGGTACTTTTTGTGATAAGGAATGTATCACGTTTCCAGTCAGAGTAGCAGCTATCATTCCAGAACCCATTCCGGTGGAATACCAGGAGTTTGCTGATGTTTTCTCCAAAGGCAATGCGGACATTCTGCCTCCCCATCGGCCTTATGATTGTGCTATTGAGTTAATTCCTGGTGCCGCATTGCCAAAGGGAAGATTATATGCATTATCCGGGCCAGAAACTGCAGCTATGAATGATTATGTAAAGGAGAGCCTTGAGAAAGGATTTATTAGACCATCAAAATCTCCTTTAAGTGCAGGCTTCTTCTTTGTGGAGAAAAAGGATGGCTCGCTTAGACCTTGCATTGATTTTAGAGCCCTGAATAAGATCTCAGTTAAAAACACCTATCCTTTGCCGTTGATTTCTGTACTCTTTGATCAGTTACGTTCTGCTGTGATTTTTTCTAAAATTGACCTTAGAGGAGCGTACAACCTCATCCGAATTAAATCTGGAGATGAGTGGAAAACGGCCTTCAGTACTCAGTCGGGTCACTACGAATACCTGGTGATGCCGTTCGGCCTGTCCAATGCTCCGGCAGTTTTTCAAGACCTCATTAACGATGTGCTCCGTGACTTCCTAGGGAAATTTGTGGTCGTTTACTTAGACGACATCCTGATTTTTTCTGAATCAATGGAACAACATGTTACCCAGGTGCGTCTGGTTCTTCAAAAGTTACGCGAGAATCATTTATATGCCAAGCTGGAGAAGTGTGAGTTTCATGTCACGGAAGTATCTTTTTTAGGGTACATAATTTCCCCTCAGGGATTTTCCATGGAACCAAAGAAACTCCAGGCCATCCTTAGTTGGGCGCAACCCACCAATTTAAAAGCAATTCAGCGCTTTTTAGGGTTTGCGAATTATTATAGGAGGTTCATTCATTCTTTTTCTGACCTGGTTGCTCCCATTGTAGCTCTGACAAAGAAAGGAGCGGATCCTACCAACTGGTCGCGTGAAGCTGAGTTGTCCTTCCGGGCCTTGAAACAAGCCTTTGTCTCGGCTCCAGTCCTCAGACATCCTAATACGGAATTGCCCTTTGTGGTGGAGGTTGATGCCTCGGAGGTTGGAGTGGGGGCTATCCTTTCTCAAAAGGATCCGGAGTCTCTGGAGTTACATCCTTGTGCCTTTATGTCCAGGAAATTCTCCTCCGCTGAATCCAACTATGACGTTGGTAATCGGGAGTTACTGGCGGTAAAGTGGGCTTTCGAGGAGTGGAGGCATTGGCTGGAGGGAGCAAAACATACTATTTCGGTATTGACTGACCATAAGAACCTGCAATACATTGAATCGGCTAAGCGGCTTAATGCCCGGCAGGCACGTTGGGCATTATTTTTTACGCGTTTCAAATTTATAATCACTTTCAGGCCTGGTTCCAAGAATACTAAGGCTGATGCCCTGTCACGTAGCTTTCTTCCGGTTCACAATAACAATCCTGTTACCCCCATACTTCCATCTTCGGTCATCTGGGCGGGCCTCACACAAGATTTATTTACCCAGTTAAAACAGCTTCAACACCAAGCTCCTAGAATTACTCCTGCTGGTCGTCTTTACGTCCCTGAGTTTTGAGAGCTACTGTTTTAACGGAATTCCATGATAACAAAGTTTCAGGGCATCCAGGAGTCTCTAAGACATTGGAGTTAGTCTCTCGCTCAGTATGGTGGCCTGGTCTTTCTAAAGACGTCAAGGAATTTGTTTATTCATGTCAGGTTTGTGCACAGCATAAGGTTCCCCGTTCCTTGCCCATCGGGCAACTTATGCCCTTAAATGTTCCTCTCAGGCCGTGGTCTCATATTTCCATGGATTTTGTGGTTGACCTTCCCCTTTCAGCCGGATTCCAAGTCATATGGGTGGTAGTGGACCGTTTGTTATGCACACCAGTGCCTGCAGGAATGTACTGGTGTTTGAACTGTTATTCACACCAGTGCCTGCAGGAATGTACTGGTGTCTGAACAGAGAGGGATGCAAAACAAATGAACTCACAGACAGACTGGGAAATATGACATAACGTACACAGAAGGTGATAGGGTAACAAAACCAACACAGAATGAACAGAGAAGCCCAGAGGCTAAGAAACTGGGTGTCTCCCTAGTATTAGAAATGCTCAGATGGAAAAAGCAAGATGTTGTGTTTTAATACGTAGAGAACCCGAAATGCTGTTGCTAAGGGCAACAGCAAAACCCTAAAGGGTTACCAACGGGTGTGGCAGTAAACTCCTTGGTCAGAGATGGAATAATAGACACAAGGAGAGTCTCCACAATCCTAATTCTCACTTGCAGGGCCCAGGTACAGCTTACTGCCACTAAACTGACACATGGACACCCTGCACAGTGAGAGAGGATTAAGCAGGCAGGTCTGAAAGTACAGCCACAAACCTGCTGGGTTCACAGAATATCAAAAGAACCTCAGCAGGCTAAACGACTGACTCCAGTCTTACTGCTAGGTCTGGATTGGCAGAGTGTAGTACCAAATCCCCAGGCCTATTTGCAGTAAGCAACAACAAATACAAAGCTACACAGTACTGGCTAACTTTCAGGAACTGACTAACCAACAAAGATTCAGCAGCATCTGCTTAACCTGAGAAGAGGCCTTATAAAGCAGGTGCTGTCCACGCCCCCCTCAGACCTCACAGACTGTGAGCACAAAAACCAGCACCGGATCCCCTGCCTGTAACCACTGCACAGCAAAAGACCCGAACCGGAGTATCAGCTGCGCTCAGGTTACTCCGCTAGCACTTGTCTCCCGGTTGCCATGACGACGTGGCAGCACAGGGCAGGAGACCCTAACAGTACCCCCCCTCTGACGAGGGGTCAAAGAACCCCTACCACCGGGTTTATCGGGGAACTGCGAGAAGAAAGAGCGTATCAGTCTGGGGGATGAAGATCACAACTGCGCACCCACGACCGCTCCTCCGGGCCATACCCCTTCCAGTGCACCAAAAATGACAGCCGACCCCGAACCATCTTGGAGTCAAGAATCCTTTCAACAACAAACTCCCTCTGGCCACGTATCAGAAGAGGGGAAGGTCTTCCTCTGGAAGAAGGATTACTAATCGCCCGTTTTAAAAGGGAACAATGAAATGTTTTATTGATACCCAAAGAACGGGGCAGATCTAACTGAAATGCCACCGGATTGATAACCCTGGTGATCTTATAAGGGCCGATGAACCGGGGGCCTAACTTATGAGATGGCTGTCTCAACTTCAAATTCTTGGTAGACAACCAGACGAAGTCTCCTAATTTGAAGCTGCAGGGTCTTTTCCGCTTATCAAAAACCCTTTTGGTCACTAATGACACAGACACAAGGGCTTTCTTCACTCTCCTCCAAATACCTCTAAGGACCGAAACGACAGAGGAACCACCAGGCGTGGAGTCCAGGGGGTCAAAAGAATTGGCCTTAGGATGATGCCCATACACACAAAGGAAGGGAGAGATCCCTGTAGCAGAGTGAGCCGCGTTGTTATAGGCAAACTCCGCCATTGACAGATGAGCAACCCAGTCAGTCTGACACTTGGAGACATAACACCTGAGGAATTGCTCCAAGGACTGGTTCACCCTTTCAGTCTGCCCATTAGACTGCGGATGGTAGCCTGACGACAAGCTGACAGAAATCTGGAGATCGGAACAAAATGCCCTCCAGAATTTGGCCACAAACTGGGATCAGCGGTCAGAGACCACATCAAGTGGCAACCCGTGGAGACGCACAACATGCAGCATAAATAATTCAGACAGGCATCTGGCCGATGGCAGCCCAACCAGTGGAACGAAGTGCGCCATCTTCGAAAACCTGTCAACGACAACCCAGATGGCTGTCATCCCCGAGGATTTGGGCAAGTCCACAACAAAATCCATTGAAATGTGGGTCCATGGCTTAGATGGAATAGAGAGTGGATGTAATGGGCCAACAGGAACCCCTCTAGGAGTCTTATTTCGGGCACAGATGTCACATGCCCGAACCCACTGATCCACATCCTTAGCCACCGAGGGCCACCACACCGCCCTAGATAGCAACTCCCGAGTTCTGGCAATACCCGGGTGACCTGCCGACTTCTTGGCATGGAACTCCAGGAACACTCGCTGTCTTAACCTAGGAGGCACAAACAAAAGACCTACCGGAAGGTCTGGAGGAGCCTGCTCCTGTGCTCTAAGGACTAATGACAAGAGGTCCTGGGTAATGCCCACTTTAATACATGATGGGGACACAATGGGCAACGGCTCCTCGGTGGTCTCCTGGATTGGAGCAAAACTCTGCGAGAGCGCATCAGCCTTGATGTTTTTTGACCCAGGGCGATATGTTGTTATCAAAAAATTAAAGCGAGCAAAAAACAAAGCCCATCGTGCCTGCCTGGCATTGAGACGCTTCGCTGACTCTAAATATGCCAAATTCTTATGGTCAGTGAGAATTGAGACCACAAACTTAGCCCCCTCAAGCCAGTGTCTCCACTCCTCGAGTGCATCCTTAATAGCCAACAATTCCCGGTTACCCACGTCATAATTCATCTCGGCAGGCGAAAATTTACGGGAAAAGTAAGCACAGGGATGAAGGCGATTATCAGACACTCCCATCTGAGAGAGCACTGCCCCAATACCCATCTCAGAGGCATCCACCTCCACCACAAAAGGACGCTCTGGATCTGGGTGTCGCAGCACCTTGGCCGAGACAAATGCCCTTTTGAGACGGGCAAAAGCCGCTTTGGCCTCACGAGACCAGTGAGCAACATCCGCCCCTTTCTTAGTGAGTACCACCAAGGGCGTCACTATAGACGAAAATCCAGCGATAAATCGTCTATAAAAATTTGCAAAGCCCAGGAAACGCTGAAGCGCCTTCAAACTAGTGGGCTGCACCCAATCCAGGACTGCCTGTACCTTGGAACCCTCCATTTGGAAACCTTCTGGGGAGATAATATATCCTAGAAATGCGATTTGCTGAACTTCAAATTCGCACTTCTCCAGCTTCGCCCCAAGCCGGTGGTCTCTGAGTTTCTGGAGGACTAAGCGTACATGCTTCCGATGTTCCTCCAGGGAATGGGAGAAGATTAGGATGTCATCTAAGTATACAACTAAGAATCTATCCAAATATTCCCTGAGCACATCGTTCATGAAATCCTGGAAGACTGCCGGGGCATTACAGAGCCCAAAAGGCATCACCAAATATTCATAATGCCCTGAGTGGGTATTAAAGGCAGTCTTCCATTAATCCCCCTCTCTTATTCGGATTAGATTGTACGCACCGCGTAGGTCAATCTTAGAAAAAATGGTGGCAGTACGAAGCTGGTCAAACAAGACCGAAATGAGAGGCAGTGGGTATGAGTTTTTAATCGTGATACGGTTCAATTCCCTGAAGTCGATGCAGGGTCGCAATGAACCGTCCTTTTTACCCACGAAGAAGAACCCCGACCCAACTGGAGACTGTGAAGGTCTGATAAATCCTTTAGCCAAGTTCTCCTGAATGTACTCTGCCATAGCCTGAGTCTCAGGACGTGACAGGGAGTACAACCTGCTCTTGGGAAGCTTAGCATTCGGCAACAAATCAATGGCACAGTCATAGGGGCGATGGGGAGGTAGTACCTCTGCAACTTTTTTGGAGAACACGTCCGCAAAATCTGCATAACACCCTGGCAATCCTGGCAAACTTAGCTGCGAGAGCCTGACTGGAAGGCTCAAGCAACTCTTGAAACAATCAGTACCCCAACTAAGAATCTCCCCAGAGACCCAGTCAAATTGAGGATTGTGGGCCCTTAACCAGGGTAACCCCAACACCAATGGGGCAAAAGTACAGACAGTCACATAAAAGGACAATTTTTCAGAGTGTGTGGCTCCAATAAACAAAGAAATCTGGCTAGTGCAAGAGGTAATTTTACCCTGGGATAATGGTTCCCCGTTTAACCCACAAATCGTAATTTCCGACGCCAAGGGTACTAAGGAAACAGAGTGTTTCAGGGCGAATTGGCGGTCCATTTAAACCCCGTCGGCCCCACTGTCCACAAAGGCCCCAGTCTTGACAGTTTGACCGAGGATCTTCAAGGTCACCGGAATGATAAAAGTCTTCTTGGGAAATTCTGACTTCTGGCCTGACAGGATATTTCCCATCACCCTCAGGCCCTGAAGTTTTCCGGCTTTTCTGGGCATGATACTACCACATGACCCTTATTCCCACAGTACAAACACAACCCCTGCTGTCTCCTCCGCGTCTTCTCACGCGAGGAGAGGCGGGTAGCCCCAATCTGCATAGGCTCCTCGGAAAATTCCTCAGAGTCTGAGGTTCCCTTGGGAAAGAAGGAAACCTCGGTCTCCCTTTCAAGCCTACGCTCTCTCAGCCGTCTATCCACCCGGATGGATAACTGCATGAGCTGATCCAAGCTATCAGGCAAGGGATATTGTACCAGTTGGTCTTTTATCTGGTTAGAAAGACCTCTTCGGTACTGGTGTCTCAGGGCTGGGTCATTCCACTGGGTATTATGGGCCAACCTCCGAAACTCCATACAGTAAACCTCAACTGGCCTTCGCCCTTGCTTAAGGATCGAAATCTGAGCCTCGGCTGAGGCCGTCTTGTCAGGGTCATTATACAACATGCCCAGTGCCGTAAAAAAAGCATCAACACTTTTAAGCGACGGACAGTCAGGCTGCAACCCATATGCCCAGACCTGTGGGTCTCCTTGTAGCAAGGAAATCACTATGCCCACCCGCTGAATCTCTGACCCAGAAGACTGAGGCCTAAGCTGGAAATATAACTTGCAGCTCTCCTTGAAACAAAAGAACTGCGAGCGATCTCCAGAAAAACGATCCGGAAGATTTACTTTGGGATCCTTAACCCCTGAAGGTGCTGCTGCTGCGGGAGCTCCGCCAGCGGCCAGGGAGGTGTGCATTTTAATGGACAAATCATTAAATTGACGAGTCAGGACCTGCACCTGATCGACCACCTGTTGCAACGTATTTTGAGGGGTATGCTCCATATTCCCACAAAATTTCAACAGGAGTATTGGGCTGCTGAATATGTTATGCACACCAGTGCCTGCAGGAATGTACTGGTGTTTGAACGGTTATTCACACCAGTGCCTGCAGGAATGTACTGGTGTCTGAACAGAGAGGGATGCAAAACAAATGAACTCACAGACAGACTGGGAAATATGACATAATGTACACAGAAGGTGATAGGGTAACAAAACCAACACAGAGTGAACAGAGAAGCCCAGAGGCTAAGAAACTGGGTGTCTCCCTAGTATTAGAAATGCTCAGATGGAAAAAGCAAGATGTTGTGTTTTAATACGTAGAGAACCCGAAATGCTGTTGCTAAGGGCAACAGCAAAACCCTAAAGGGTTACCAACGGGTGTGGCAGTAAACTCCTTGGTCAGAGATGGAATAATAGACACAAGGAGAGTCTCCACAATCCTAATTCTCACTTGCAGGGCCCAGGTACAGCTTACTGCCACTAAACTGACACATGGACACCCTGCACAGTGAGAGAGGATTAAGCAGGCAGGTCTGAAAGTACAGCCACAAACCTGCTGGGTTCACAGAATATCAAAAGAACCTCAGCAGGCTAAACGACTGACTCCAGTCTTACTGCTAGGTCTGGATTGGCAGAGTGTAGTACCAAATCCCCAGGCCTATTTGCAGTAAGCAACAACAAATACAAAGCTACACAGTACTGGCTAACTTTCAGGAACTGACTAACCAACAAAGATTCAGCAGCATCTGCTTAACCTGAGAAGAGGCCTTATAAAGCAGGTGCTGTCCACGCCCCCCTCAGACCTCACAGACTGTGAGCACAAAAACCAGCACCGGATCCCCTGCCTGTAACCACTGCACAGCAAAAGACCCGAACCGGAGTATCAGCTGCGCTCAGGTTACTCCGCTAGCACTTGTCTCCCGGTTGCCATGACGACGTGGCAGCACAGGGCAGGAGACCCTAACACCGTTTTAGTAAAATGGCTCATTTTATTGCTCTTCCCCGATTGCTTCTGCCCAAGGGTTGGCAGTTTTGTTTCTCCGCCATGTATTCAGGCTTCATGGGTTGCCTACTGATATTGTTTCTGATCGGGGTCCACAATTCATCGCACAATTCTGGAAATGTTTTTGTGCCTCATTGAAGATGAAATTGTCGTTAACATCCGGTTACCACCCACAATTCAACGGGCAAACCGAACGAGTTAACCAATCATTGAAACAATATTTGCGCTTGTATTCAGCCAAACTCCAGAATGATTGGTCCGAGTTTCTTCCGTTGGCTGAATTTGCTTACAATAATTCTTGTCATTCCTCCACTAAAGAGTCTCCATTCTTTTCAGTTTTTGGTTTTCACCCCAGAGCTAATTCTTTTTTTCATCATTCCTCAGTCTCCTCGCTAACCTTAACCTCCCATCTCAGAGCCATTTGGAAAAAGGTGCACCTTGCTCTCAGAAAAGCGGCCTTTCGAGAGAAGAAATTTTCTGACAGGCTCCGACGTCCTTGCACTTTTAAGGTGGGAGATAGGGTGTGGTTGTCGACTCGCAACATCAGGCTTCGACAATCCTCGGCTAGACTGGGACCCAAATTTATTGGGCCATTTCTTATTATTAAAAGAGTCAACCCAGTTGCCTTTCGGTTACGTTTACCAAGATCTCTCAGGATTGGAAATACGTTTCATTGTTCCCTGTTGAAACAATACGTTTCTTCCAGTAGATTTCCTCGGAAGATCTCTCAGGGTAGATCTCCAGTGGATGTACAGGGACAACAGGAGTTCTTGGTAGAGAAGGTTCTCGATTCCAAATTGTCCCGGGGTCGGCTGTATTTTCTAGTTCACTGGAAAGGCTATGGTCCGGAGGAAAGGTCTTGGGTCCTGGATAAGGATCTTCATGCCCCGAGGCTCAAGAGGGCATTTTTTCGTGAAATTCCTCAGAAACCTGGCTTTAGGGGTTCCTTGACCCCTCCTCAAGGGGGGGGGGTACTGTTAGGCGCCGGGGTCCGCTTGTCTGCGCGGCCCGGCGCCTAGCAACTAGAGACGCCGTGCGCGTACAGCCGCCGGCTCCCTAGCAATGCTAGATGCCGGGCGCGCTGAGCCGCACGGACCCTAGCAGCGGGGACGCCACTGGCGGACCGCGTTCCCCGTTGCTAGGCTTTAGGAAATTAAGATATTCACCTGCCCTCTGGCCGTGCAGCAAGGCAGCTGCACGGCATTTATTCTAATCAGCCTTTAGCAGCTGATTGGAGGACTTCTTGTTAAATACACTCCCAGGGCTTCTCACAGACGCCGGTAATAGCTTCCTGCATGCTGCCTTTGTTTGCTGAGAGTCTGTTTCCAGTCCTGCTGTATCCGGTCATTCCAGTCCTCAGAAGTCCGGTATTCGGGAGTTGTCATCTCATCCCAAGAGGTCGTTTGGTTCCCTGGAGTCCTGACTGATCACCGTCTTATATCCAGTGGTGTTCGTGAGTTGCGGCTCTGCCGTGTGTTGCGGCTCAGCCGCTTTACCTTTTATATTTTGTGTTTGGAGCATTTGCGGAGGGTTCCGCTTCCACAAGTCCTCTCTGGTACTCGGCGGTGCCGGGTAGGAGAATTGGACAAGTGGATATTTTGGTTGTCCTTTTCCCTGGCGGTTTCTCCGCACATATTATAGTTTTGAGTTTGCTTAGCCCCTGGCCTGGTTGTTTAGTTAGAGGGCCTCTTGTTATCACCCTGTCTCGGGTTTCCCTTTGTCTCTCATTAAGACCGGGGGGCATCGAAGTTGGGCAGACATAATCCGCCCTTCAAACGCGGCTGCCAAGGGCTCAAGAAACCATAGTCTCGCAGGGGATTTCTGACAACACGGGTGAGACAACAGAGTTAGGGCGCCAGGGGCTATTTTCCTGTCCTGCTCCCTTCCCCAGCATTCCGTTCCAGTGCTCCGGTCCTTGCCATAAGATCTCCTCTGACCAGAGTGCTGGAATCATAACAGTCACAGGCTGTGTTTGAAAAATTACAGTTGGGAGCTGATTGGCTGCTACTTTATCTATAGACCCCACAGTGAGGGACACACACACACACACACACACACACACACACACACACACACACACCTGCAGGAAAGGAAGAGTTATTATAAAAAGCTAAAAGAAGCTTTGCACATACTTGCCTACTTAATAAAAAAATATTTCAGAGAGACTGTAAAAACACCTATGAGCGCAATGTTAAAGTGGATGTGCACTGCCTAAAGGGCCCCATACACGACTAGAACGATAATGCCCGATTTCATCCAATTTCGGGCATTCGGGCTGATATATCAAGTTAAATCGGGCATTTTGGATGTGTTTCTGATCCGATGCGCGCTCCTGTGAGGGTCGGATCGGCTCCCCTAGATCGTTAGTGCTGCACTTGTGATATATCGGTTCCCGCAGGCATGGCTGGGATCACATATGATATATCGCATGCAAAATGTACCAAATCGTATGGAACCACTCCCGGGAGAGTTAAAGAGAAATCGCCCCTGACTTCAGCCTCAGATATATTGTTCTAGTGTATGGGGCCCTTTAGAGTCTTGACTTGATTTATAACCAAATGTAAACAAACCCCTTAGCAGTTATAGTTTGGCACATATATACAGTATATATATTATCTCAAGAAACCTTATTGAAAAATAGTACATGTACCCATAGGGATCATTGTGCTTTATAAACAATGCAGGACAATTATCTAATTTGAAAGTTTATATCTCTGATTTATTTTTTCCAAGTACATAACAACTTCATAATGGCAGTAAGGTGCAACCAGGGAGATTGCTACACTCTTCAGGGAATCAGGGAAATTAATACTAATTCAGGGAGTCTCCCTGAGAATCAGGGAGAGCTGGTGATAGGGAAGCCAATCCCACCTCATATTTCAATCCCGGGATTCGGGATTCAAAAAAATCCTGGGATACCCGGGATTGAATTGTACAAATAAACTATGATGGGCCAGCCCGTCCTTTTATTTGTGTGGAGAGTCTGTGTCAATTGGAAGGAAATGGTAGCTGGCCTGGCTCCTTATGGGGTATATTCAATTGAAGTCGAAAGCTGCCGTCTGTCGAAAAGACAGCAGTTTTCGACTATTTTAGGTCAGAAGGGGTTCCGACCTATTCAATCTAACCCCAAATTATTCGACAAGTCGAGGAATTCGACTTGTCGAGAAGCACGTGGATCGGCGGAATAGCTGCCGATCCGCGTGCTTGTGTCAAAAACGACCATCTCAATTCGACTTTAAAAAAAGTCGAAGTGAGATGCTGGAGCAGAGACCGGGAGAGCCGCGGGCAGCCAGCAGGGAGAGCAGCGCCGGAGGATGTATCACAGCCGCCACTCACAGCAGCGTCCATCTGGCTCCAGCAAGCGAGACCTCGCTTGCTGGAGCCGGGTGGACGCAGCCCTGAGCGGCGGCTGTGATGTGGGGATGGGGAGAGGAGGGACGGGGAGAGGCAGAGAGATGGGGGGGGGGAGATGGTGGAGAGCCGCGGGCAGACAGGGGAGGGCAGCGCTACAGCAGCGGCTATATAGCCGCTGCTGTAGCGCTGCTCTCCCCCATCTGCCCGCGGCTCTCCCCCGTCTAAGCTCCGCATCTCAATTCGACTTTTTAAAAGTCGAATTGAGAATGTATTGAATAGCCCAGGTCGGATCCATTCCGACAAATGAATGTCGGAATGGATCCGACTTCAATTGAATATACCCCTATATCTTCTGTGGGAAAATATATTTTAACAGTGGAGAGTATGAAAATGCTTCACCTCCTACGACCTCCATATAAAGGTCCCCACTATGAGGTGATTACAGCAGGGATGTGCAGTCAGGGGCAGCAGAGCCTCCCCTGTCATAATGAGTAAAATAATACAAAGAAGATATTTATAACATAGATTCTGTGTTATAGATTTCTTATTTGTATTTTTCAAATAATATTTGCCCTGATAATGCTGCCAAATGTTGACAGGAGGCAGTGACAGATCTGCCTCCCACTTACAATAGTAAAGTGGCTGAAGTGGGGGGCAGGGCCAAGCCATGGGCTGTAAAAGCCCATTGAAAAATGAGGGCAAGGTGGCACACAGTGGTTAAAGTGGGCCGGAACGGGGCGGAACTGCGTTCCGTCACCTCTAATTGCAGGCGGAACCAGTTCCGCCTCCGTCCGGCCACAGCATCAGGTCCCCACTGCATTGTAAAGGTGGCAGCGGCCGCCAGCCAATCCTGGCTCGCGGACCGGCTGCTGGACCAATCAAAAGAAGGGGCGGCATTTTTAAAATCGGGCGTGAGCCAATCACGGCTCGCGGACCGCCAGCCAATGAGAAGCTGCCAAGTGTCAGCTTCTCATTAGCTGGTGGTCTGGGAGCCGTGAATGGTGCACAATCAAAGTGCAGCCTCGCTTTTTCCAATAGCAGCCCTGCCCGGTCCTCTCACATCACATCTCACCCCCCACCCCCCCCCCAGCCGCCACTCAGTCACACCGCATCTCCTCCCCCAACCGCTACTAACACCGCATCTCCCACGGAGTACCACCTCCACCCCTCTCCTGCCAGGGGCAGCCAAGGCGTGGGATTACTAATGTATTACATGGTGGCACAATTTTCCAGCGCGGCGGCACGTCCTCTTCTGTGTGACGTTACACACCACTGCCGTCAGGTGTGAAGGAGGCGGCGGCGGCGGCCAGCAGGATTTGTGACAAGACTGATGCTGCTGTCTGCTGCTGCTGCTGCTTATCAGAGGTGACCACCTAGCAGCTGCTAATCGGGGATGGGGTCCGTGTCCTGCAGCTTCAGTCTATTAGGGCAGTGCACTTGCCACTGACTGTGAAGACTTTAATGTTTATAATGTTTCATGTGTCAGAAAGGGGTGTGACCTTACAAGGAAGGGGCATGGCCACACAAAAGTTGCAGTTGGAAAAAAGCGCAGGAGGTGAGTACCCGGGTGGCATGGGGGTTGCCTGGGGTGCACTGTGAGTCACAGTGCACCCCAGGCAACCCCCATGCCACCGGGTACTCACCTCCTGCGCTTTTTTCCAACTGCAACTTTGTGTGGCCACGCCCCTTCATTGTAAGGTCACACCCCTTTCTGCGGCGCGCGCGCCTTCGGGGCACGGGGTCGTGGGGGAGGTGAGTTCCCCCACCTCTCCAGGACCACTTTAAGCCCTGGTGGCACATATACATCTGCTTTAATGACAGGACATGCCTTCAGCCCACATGAAAGCACGCCCCTGTCAGTCAGGTATATGTGATTGGACAGCAGATCCAGTGCTTTGGGTAGCAGGCATATGCGGCGGCAGTGTGGGGGTTAGCGGCGGCAGTGCGGGGGTTAGCATCGCAAGACCCGGTGGAGATAGTTGGCATGACAGCAGGCCTGGATCCAAGAAGAGAGAAGACGCCAGAAGTCCTGGTGGGTGGCGGCCATTCAAAAGAGCTTAAAAGGCCATAGCCCACCAGGTGAAGACACCAGAAGAGCTGGTGGGTGGTGGCCATGCAAAAGAGCTTACAGGCTATTGCCCCCAGGTGAAGATGCTGTATAATAAATTATTAAAACATTAAGTATTTTGTTTTTATTTTATTTATTTTTTACAGTTAGACTACAGGTGCCAGCAGGCCCTTAAGGTCCAGGAATGCTGGGCTGGCACTTGTGGTTTTCCAAGTGCCGGTATGCTGTGACAATCTTACTGGGACCTGTAGGCTGCTTGTAAAGAACAATATTATCATACTATGAACCGCACACCCACCATCAACAAGGGTGTGGGCATAGCACTGGGTTTTCAGCACATTGCTAGTTGTTGCTCGGGAGGGGGGGACCCCATTTTATTTTTTTGTGGGTTCCTACTTTCCGAGGAATTCCAGCCCTGGTTTCCCCTGCTATGGCATTATACGCCTGGCTGGTTGAGCCTGGTGGTGGATATTGTTAAATAGGGGGAATCATACATTGGTTTTTTTGGGTGGGATTGGGGGTGTTAATTAGCCAGTACCTCCACAGCCATTGACTTCACAACATGTCACTGGATTGGAGTACTGTGCTTGGGGCAGAGGGCAGCTGAAAACGGTGCTGGCTTCTGTGCCTGCATTAGGGTTACAGCGTGAGATTCTGCAGCAGGGTCCAGCGATTCGACTCCTGCGGCTGCAATGTACAGATTCTGTAGTGGGGTAATAGTAATGCCGTTGTGTGGAGGCGGAGGCACCATGTCGGGCAATAGGTTAAATGCTGCCCAAGCTGAAAGTAGATGTGCGCATGCGCACCCTTAATACTGATGTTTTAAGTGCAAAATCCCTGGATCTTGCCAATTCCAATATTGGCTTGCCTATTTGGCAAGTATGGCTTTGTTTCGAAGTGTTGTCCCTCATCTCGGAATAGTTACCCAAGTGGCATTTGCCTCACATTTCATCCTTTCCCTAGACTAATCTACAAGTCAGCTTGACTCCTTAATATGCCACGGATGTGAGTACAGAAGTTATTTAGAAAAGAGAATGAGAATATTGTTAAGATGGCCATACACCTAAAGATTTATTGTCCAATCTGGCTGGTTGGAACCAAAATCTGGTAATGGATGGGAGCAAATGACATGAAAAACAGGGTCATTCCATGAAAACAGGGACATGTAACGTTTGTTACCAGTTTTCAATCCTCTCTCTCAAAGCATCTAACAATGCCAAGATGCCAAGCTTTGCATCAAAATTAAAGCATATCCCATACCTCCCACCATGGCCCTCTCCAGGAGGGACAGAATGCTCTGCTCCTGGACTTCCCTTTTAATATATGATTGCCCTCACCTGTGCTGAAACACCTTTCTTACCCAGTAACATGTTCACCACAGGTGCCGGCAATCATACATTAAGAGAAAAGTCCAGAAGCAGAGCATTGTGTCCCTCCTGGAGAGGGTCATGTTGGGAGGTATGATATCCTGTACCACACAAACAACATTCGCTTTGCACAAAATATTCAAAACACATGCTCAAATATATTTCACATGATCTGTTTAGTGAAAATGTAACGTTTGTTACCATGGAATGACCCAACAGACAAAAATGTTCAATCAAACAAATTGGTTAAATACATTCTATTTATTTAATTGCCAGTTTTCCAGCATTTTGGAGAAAATGGTCAATTGTAATAAAATTAGGCAGAGAGGGGCATCCACTACTTTTGTGCCTAGGGGCACACTGACCCCTAAATCCACTCCTGATTGCATAGATTAAAATCTATGGCCCTCATTCCGAGTTGATCGGTCGCAAGGCGAATTTAGCAGAGTTACACACGCTAAGCCGCCGCCTATTGGGAGTGAATCTTAGCTTCTTAAAATTGCGACCGATGTATTCGCAATATTGCGATTACTAACTACTTAGCAGTTTCAGAGTAGCTCCAGACTTACTCTGCCTGTGCGATCAGTTCAGTGCTTGTCGTTCCTGGTTGACGTCACAAACACACCCAGCGTTCGCCCAGGCACTCCCACCGTTTCTCCGGCCACTCCTGCGTTTTTTCCGGAAACGGTAGCGTTTTCAGCCACACGCCCCTGAAACGCCGTGTTTCCGCCCAGTAACACCCATTTCCTGTCAATCACATTACGATCGCCGGAGCGAAGAAAAAGCCGTGAGTAAAAATACTTTCTTCATAGTAAAGTTACTTGGCGCAGTCGCAGTGCGAACATTGCGCATGCGTACTAAGCGGATTTTCACTGCGATGCGATGAAAAATACCGAGCGAACAACTCGGAATGAGGGCCTATGTCCGTGACCCAGATGATATATCCTATATTTGGCATTATTTTAAAAGACACAGTATTATATGTTTCCTATTTTAACGGTAAGCATATATGTATTTTATTTTATAAATCATCTCTTGGATTACCCCAATGCAGTAGGTACAGTAGCAGACTGTGTAAATCACAGCCCTTCCCCCAATATGTGTCAGTATGTCAGCCTTGAGCACTCTACTCTGACCTTGAAAGAAGAGTAAATTGCTGAACATTTTCTCCACACTAGTTACAGAACTGTGCAGAGATACACAATATATATAGCGTCAGGTACAGCTTTCATATCCATCTCTTCTAGATTTAAAACATGTGCTTATTTTGTTTCCACACTGATAAACTCTGCTTTCTGAAAGAGAATGTGTGCAAAATTGCAAAGTGGAAAACATGAAAGATTCAGGAGGAAGAACAGCTCTGCCCCCGAGAACTGACACTCTAGAGCAGGGGATCCCAAACGCAATCCTCAAGGCACACTAACATTCTAGGTCAGAGGTTCTCAAACACAGTCGTCAAGGCACCCCAACAGTCCAGGTTTTAGGAATATCCATGGCTCAGCACAGATGGTTAAATCAAATTGGCTGAGGTGTTAATTAAGTCACCTGTGGCCACGCATGGATAAAGTTAAAATCCTGGACTGCTGGGGTGCCTTGAGGACCATGTTTTAGAACCCCTGGTCTAGGTTTTAATGATAACCATACTTGAGTACAGTCATACCTCCCAACATGACTCTCTCCAGGAGGGACAAAATGATCTGCTTCTGGACTTTTCTCTTAATTTATGATTGCCGCCACCTGTTTTGAACAGGTTAATGGATAAGAAAGGTGTTTCAGCACAGGTGATGGCAATCAGAACTTAAGAGAGAAGTCCGGGAGCAGAGCATTCTGTCCCTCCTGGAGAGGGTCATGTTGGGAGGTATGGTACAGGTGACTAAATTAGTACATCAGTTATTTTGATTTAACCATATGTGCTCAAGCATGTATACATACCTCCCAACATGACCCTCTTCAGGTGGTATGCTAAAACTATGTTAAGGCATGCTGGGATGTGTAGTTCCACAGCTGCTTAAGGGCTGCATATTTAGACTTACCATACTATCCCTTTAAACCAGGACACTCATACATTACAACGGTTCTGTGGCTGGCTGACAAAGGTGTATCTAGGGCACCGGGCGCCCCTGGCAAAGTAAGGGACTGGCGCCCCCACCCCCATATTTGAAGTAGGGAAGGTGCATGTGCAAAAAAAGGGGCATGATCTTGTGGGAAAGGGGCATGACAACACAATAGTACTCCCAATTCAAATTACGCTACACAGTAGTACCCCTTATACACATTATGTCTAGAGATGAGCGGGTTCGGTTCCTCGAGATCCGAACCCCCCCGAACTTCACGTGGTTTACACGGGTCCGAGCCAGCCTCGGATCTTCCCGCCTTGCTCAGTTCACACGAACACGCCCGAACGTCATCATCCTGCTGTCGTATTCTCGCGAGATTCGTATTGCATATAAAGAGCCGCGCATCGCCGCCATTTTCACTCGTGCATTGGAGATGATAGCGAGAGGACGTGGCGACCTTCTCTCAGTTTCTGTGTTCAGTGTGCTGCAAATATCTGTGCTCAGTGTGCTGCAAATATCTGTGCTCAGTGTGCTGCAAATATCTACATTCTCTGCCTGAAAATGCTCCATATCTGTGCTGCATTGTAGTTGTGCGCAGTATATAGTAGGAGGACAGTGCAGAATTTTGCTGACCACCAGTATATATATAGCAGTACGGTACAGTAGTCCATTGCTCTACCTCTGTGTCATCAAGTATACTATCCATATCTGTGCTGCATTGTAGTTGTGCGCAGTATATAGTAGGAGGACAGTGCAGAATTTTGCTGACCACCAGTATATATATATATATATATATATATATATATAGCAGTACGGTACAGTAGTCCACTGCTCTACCTCTGTGTCGTCAAGTATACTATCCATATCTGTGCTGCATTGTAGTTGTGTGCAGTATATAGTAGGAGGACAGTGCAGAATTTTGCTGACCACCAGTATATATATATAGCAGTACGGTACAATAGTCCATTGCTTTACCTCTGTGTCGTCAAGTATACTATCCATATCTGTGCTGCATTGTGGTTGTGCGCAGTATATAGTAGGAGGACAGAGCAGAATTTTGCTGACCACCAGTATATATATATATATATATATATATCAGTACGGTACCGTAGTCCATTGCTTTACCTCTGTGTCGTCAAGTATACTATCCATATCTGTGCTGCATTGTGGTTGTGCGCAGTATATAGTAGGAGGACAGAGCAGAATTTTGCTGACCACCAGTATGTATATATATATATATATATATATATATATATATATATATAGCAGTACGGTACAGTAGTCCATTCTCTACCTCTGTGTCATCAAGTATACTATCAATATCTGTGCTGCATTGTAGATGTGCGCAGTATATAGTAGGAGGACAGGGCAGAATTTTGCTGACCACCAGTATATATATATATATATATATATATATATATATATATATAGCAGTACGGTACAGTAGTCCACTGCTCTACCTCTGTGTCGTCAAGTATACTATCCATATCTTTGCTGCATTGTAGTTGTGCGCAGTATATAGTAGGAGGACATTGCAGAATTTTGCTGACCACCAGTATATATATAGCAGTACGGTACAGTAGTCCATTGCTCTACCTCTGTGTCATCGAGTATACTATCCATATCTGTGCTGCATTGTAGTTGTGCGCAGTATATAGTAGGAGGACAGTGCAGAATTTTGCTGACCACCAGTATATATATATATATATATATATATATATATATATATATATATATATATATATATATATATAGCAGTACGGTACAGTAGTCCACTGCTCTACCTCTGTGTCGTCAAGTATACTATCCATATCTGTGCTGCATTGTAGTTGTGTGCAGTATATAGTAGGAGGACAGTGCAGAATTTTGCTGACCACCAGTATATATATATATAGCAGTACGGTACAATAGTCCATTGCTCTACCTCTGTGTCGTCAAGTATACTAACCATATCTGTGCTGCATTGTA
Organism: Pseudophryne corroboree; assembly: GCF_028390025.1. Classification (NCBI taxonomy): domain Eukaryota; kingdom Metazoa; phylum Chordata; class Amphibia; order Anura; family Myobatrachidae; genus Pseudophryne; species Pseudophryne corroboree. Next base: position 274,040,097 of record NC_086446.1, read on the forward strand.
GTTGTGCGCAGTATATAGTAGGAGGACAGTGCAGAATTTTGCTGACCACCAGTATATATATATATATATATATATATATATATATATATATAGCAGTACGGTACAGTAGGCCATTGCTATTGATATATTACTGGCATATAATTCCACACATTAAAAGATGGAGAACAGAAATGTGGAGGGTAAAATAGGGAAAGATCAAGATCCACTTCCACCTCGTGCTGAAGCTGCTGCCACTAGTCATGGCCGAGACGATGAAATGCCATCAACGTCGTCTGCCAAGGCCGATGCCCAATGTCATAGTAGAGAGCATGTAAAATCCAAAAAACAAAAATTCAGTAAAATGACCCAAAAATCTAAATTAAAAGCGTCTGAGGAGATGCGTAAACTTGCCAATATGCCATTTACGACACGGAGTGGCAAGGAACGGCTGAGGCCCTGGCCTATGTTCATGGCTAGTGGTTCAGCTTCACATGAGGATGGAAGCACTCATCCTCCCGCTATAAAAACGAAAAGACTTAAGCTGGCAAAAGCACAGCAAAGAACTGTTCGTTCTTCTAAATCACAAATCCCCAAGGAGAGTCCAATTGTGTCAGTTGCGATGCCTGACCATCCCAACACTGGACGGGGAGAGGTGGCGCCTTCCACCATTTGCACGCCCCCTGCAAGTGCTGGAAGGAGCACCCACAGTCCAGTTCCTGATATTGAAAATATCACTGTTGAAGTACATCAGGATGAGGATATGGGTGTTGCTGGCACTGAGGAGGAAATTGACAAGGAGGAATCTGATGGTGAGGTGGTTTGTTTAAGTCAGGCACCCAGGGAGACACTTGTTGTCCGTGGGATGAATATGGCCATTGACATGCCTGGTCAAATTATCAAAAAAATCACCTCTTCGGTGTGGAATTATTTTAACAGATATGCGGACAACAGATGTCAAGCTGTGTATTGCCTTTGTCACGCTGTAATAAGTAGGGGTAAGGACGTTAACCACCTAGGAACATCCTCCCTTAAACGTCACCTGGAGCGCATTCATCAGAAGTCATTGACAGGTTCAAAAACTTTGGGTGACAGCAGAAGCAGTCCACTGACAACTAAATCCCTTCTTCCTCTTGTACCCAAGCTCCTGCAAACCACACCACCAACTCCCTCAATGTCAATTTCCCCCTTAGACAGGGACGCCAATAGTCCTGCAGGCCATGTCACTGGCAAGTCTGACGAGTCCTCTCCTGACTGGGATTCCTTTGATGGATCCTTGAGTGGAACGCCTACTGTTGCTGTTGTTACTGCTGGCGCTGCTGTTGTTGCTGCTGAGAGTCGATCGTCATCCCAGAGGGGAAGTCGGAAGACCACTTGTACTACTTCCAGTAAGCAATTGACTGTCCAACAGTCCTTTGCGAGGAAAATGAAATATCACAGCAGTTATCCTGTTGCAAAGCAGAAAACTCAGGCCTTGGCAGCTGTGTTGGTGTTAGACGTGCGTCCGGTATCCGCCGTTAGTTCACAGGCAATTAGAGAATTTCTTGAGGTAGTGTGTCCCCGGTACCAAATACTATCTAGGTTCCATTTCTCTAGGCAGGCGATACCGAGAATGTACACAGACCTCAGAAAAAGACTCACCAGTGTCCTAAAAAATGCAGTTGTACCCAGTATCCACGGACATGTGGACAAGTGGAGCAGGGCAGACTCAGGACTATATGACTGTGACAACCCACTGGGTAGATGTATTTCTTCCCGCAGCAAGAACAGCAGCGGCGGCACCAGTAGCAGCATCTCGCAAATGCCAACTCGTTCCTAGGCAGGCTACGCTTTGTATCACCGCTTTCCATAAGAGGCACACAGCTGACAACCTCTTACGGAAACTGAGGAACATCATCGCAGATTGGCTTACCCCAATTGGACTCTCCTGGGGATTTGAGACATCGGACAACGCCACTAATATTGTGCGTGCATTACAATTGGGCAAATTCCAGCACGTCCCATGTTTTGCACATACCTTGAATTTGGTGGTGCAGAATTATGAAAAAAATGACAGGGGCGTGCAAGAGATGCTATCGGTGGGCAGAAGAATTGCGGGCCACTTTCGGCATTCAGCCATTGCGTGCAGAAGACTGGAGCAGCAACAAACACTCCTGAACCTGCCACGCCATCAGCTAAAGCAAGAGGTGGTAACGAGGTGGAATTCAACCCTCTATATGCCTCAGAGGATGGAGGAGCAGCAAAAGGCCATTCAAGCCTATACATCTGCCTACGATATAGGCAAAGGAGGGGGAATGCACCTGACTCAAGCGCAGTGGAGAATGATTTCAACGTTGTACAAGGTTCTGCAACCCTTTGAACTTGCCACACATGAAGTCAGTTCAGACACTGCCAGCCTGAGTCAGGTCATTCCCCTCATCAGGCTTTTGCAGAAGCAGCCGGAGAGATTGAAGGAGGAGCTAAAATGGAGTGATTCCGCTTAGAGATGAGCGGGTTCGGTTTCTCTGAATCCGAACCCGCACGAACTTCATGTTTTTTTTCACGGGTCCGAGCGACTCGGATCTTCCCGCCTTGCTCGGTTAACCCGAGCGCGCCCGAACGTCATCATGACGCTGTCGGATTCTCGCGAGGCTCGGATTCTATCGCGAGACTCGGATTCTATATAAGGAGCCGCGCGTCGCCGCCATTTTCACACGTGCATTGAGATTGATAGGGAGAGGACGTGGCTGGCATCCTCTCCGTTTAGAATAGATTAGAGAGACACTTGATTTACTAATTTTGGGGAGCATTAGGAGTACTCAGTACAGTGCAGAGTTTTGCTGATAGTGACCACCAGTTTTATTTATAATCCGTTCTCTGCCTGAAAAAAGCGATACACAGCACACAGTGACTCAGTCACATACCATATCTGTGTGCACTGCTCAGGCTCAGGCCAGTGTGCTGCATCATCTATTATCTATATATAATATTATATATATCTGATTATCTGTCTGACTGCTCAGCTCACACAGCTTATAATTGTGGGGGAGACTGGGGAGCACTACTGCAGTGCCAGTTATAGGTTATAGCAGGAGCCAGGAGTACATAATATATTATATAGTGAGTGACCACCAGACACACAGTGCAGTTTATTTAATATATCCGTTCTCTGCCTGAAAAAAGCGATACACACAGTGACTCAGTCAGTCACATACCATATCTGTGTGCACTGCTCAGGCTCAGGCCAGTGTGCTGCATCATCTATATATATTATATATCTGTCTGACTGCTCAGCTCACACAGCTTATAATTGTGGGGGAGACTGGGGAGCACTACTGCAGTGCCAGTTATAGGTTATAGCAGGAGCCAGGAGTACATAATATTATATTAAAACAGTGCACACTTTTGCTGCAGGAGTGCCACTGCCAGTGTGACTAGTGACCTGACCACCAGTATATATAATATTAGTAGTATACTATCTCTTTATCAACCAGTCTATATTAGCAGCAGACACAGTACAGTGCGGTAGTTCACGGCTGTGGCTACCTCTGTGTCGGCACTCGGCAGCCCGTCCATAATTGTATATACCACCTAACCGTGGTTTTTTTTTCTTTCTTTATACATACATACTAGTTACGAGTATACTATCTCTTTATCAACCAGTCTATATATTAGCAGCAGACACAGTACAGTGCGGTAGTTCACGGCTGTGGCTACCTCTGTGTCGGCACTCGGCAGCCCGCCCATAATTGTATATACCACCTAACCGTGGTTTTTTTTTCTTTCTTTATACATACATACTAGTTACGAGTATACTATCTCTTTATCAACCAGTCTATATATTAGCAGCAGACACAGTACAGTGCGGTAGTTCACGGCTGTGGCTACCTCTGTGTCGGCACTCGGCAGCCCGTCCATAATTGTATATACCACCTAACCGTGGTTTTTTTTTCTTTCTTTATACATACATACATACTAGTTACGAGTATACTATCTCTTTATCAACCAGTCTATATATTAGCAGCAGACACAGTACAGTGCGGTAGTTCACGGCTGTGGCTACCTCTGTGTCGGCACTCGGCAGCCCGTCCATAATTGTATATACCACCTAACCGTGGTTTTTTTTTCTTTCTTTATACATACATACTAGTTACGAGTATACTATCTCTTTATCAACCAGTCTATATATTAGCAGCAGACACAGTACAGTGCGGTAGTTCACGGCTGTGGCTACCTCTGTGTCGGCACTCGGCAGCCCGTCCATAATTGTATATAGTATACCACCTAACCGTGGTTTTTTTTTCTTTCTTTATACATACATACTAGTTACGAGTATACTATCTCTTTATCAACCAGTCTATATATTAGCAGCAGACACAGTACAGTGCGGTAGTTCACGGCTGTGGCTACCTCTGTGTCGGCACTCGGCAGCCCGTCCATAATTGTATATAGTATACCACCTAACCGTGGTTTTTTTTTCTTTCTTTATACATACATACTAGTTACGAGTATACTATCTCTTTATCAACCAGTCTATATATTAGCAGCAGACACAGTACAGTGCGGTAGTTCACGGCTGTGGCTACCTCTGTGTCGGCACTCGGCAGCCCGTCCATAATTGTATATAGTATACCACCTAACCGTGGTTTTTTTTTCTTTCTTTATACATACATACTAGTTACGAGTATACTATCTCTTTATCAACCAGTCTATATATTAGCAGCAGACACAGTACAGTGCGGTAGTTCACGGCTGTGGCTACCTCTGTGTCGGCACTCGGCAGCCCGTCCATAATTGTATATAGTATACCACCTAACCGTGGTTTTTTTTTCTTTCTTTATACATACATACTAGTTACGAGTATACTATCTCTTTATCAACCAGTCTATATATTAGCAGCAGACACAGTACAGTGCGGTAGTTCACGGCTGTGGCTACCTCTGTGTCGGCACTCGGCAGCCCGTCCATAATTGTATATACCACCTAACCGTGGTTTTTTTTTCTTTCTTTATACATACATACTAGTTACGAGTATACTATCTCTTTATCAACCAGTCTATATATTAGCAGCAGACACAGTACAGTGCGGTAGTTCACGGCTGTGGCTACCTCTGTGTCGGCACTCGGCAGCCCGTCCATAATTGTATACTAGTATCCAATCCATCCATCTCCATTGTTTACCTGAGGTGCCTTTTAGTTGTGCCTATTAAAATATGGAGAACAAAAATGTTGAGGTTCCAAAATTAGGGAAAGATCAAGATCCACTTCCACCTCGTGCTGAAGCTGCTGCCACTAGTCATGGCCGAGACGATGAAATGCCAGCAACGTCGTCTGCCAAGGCCGATGCCCAATGGCATAGTACAGAGCATGTCAAAACCAAAACACCAAATATCAGTAAAAAAAGGACTCCAAAACCTAAAATAAAATTGTCGGAGGAGAAGCGTAAACTTGCCAATATGCCATTTACCACACGGAGTGGCAAGGAACGGCTGAGGCCCTGGCCTATGTTCATGGCTAGTGGTTCAGCTTCACATGAGGATGGAAGCACTCAGCCTCTCGCTAGAAAACTGAAAAGACTCAAGCTGGCAAAAGCACCGCAAAGAACTGTGCGTTCTTTGAAATCCCAAATCCACAAGGAGAGTCCAATTGTGTCGGTTGCGATGCCTGACCTTCCCAACACTGGACGTGAAGAGCATGCGCCTTCCACCATTTGCATGCCCCCTGCAAGTGCTGGAAGGAGCACCCGCAGTCCAGTTCCTGATAGTCAGATTGAAGATGTCAGTGTTGAAGTACACCAGGATGAGGAGGATATGGGTGTTGCTGGCGCTGGGGAGGAAATTGACCAGGAGGATTCTGATGGTGAGGTGGTTTGTTTAAGTCAGGCACCCGGGGAGACACCTGTTGTCCGTGGGAGGAATATGGCCGTTGACATGCCAGGTGAAAATACCAAAAAAATCAGCTCTTCGGTGTGGAGGTATTTCACCAGAAATGCGGACAACAGGTGTCAAGCCGTGTGTTCCCTTTGTCAAGCTGTAATAAGTAGGGGTAAGGACGTTAACCACCTCGGAACATCCTCCCTTATACGTCACCTGCAGCGCATTCATAATAAGTCAGTGACAAGTTCAAAAACTTTGGGTGACAGCGGAAGCAGTCCACTGACCAGTAAATCCCTTCCTCTTGTAACCAAGCTCACGCAAACCACCCCACCAACTCCCTCAGTGTCAATTTCCTCCTTCCCCAGGAATGCCAATAGTCCTGCAGGCCATGTCACTGGCAATTCTGACGAGTCCTCTCCTGCCTGGGATTCCTCCGATGCATCCTTGCGTGTAACGCCTACTGCTGCTGGCGCTGTTGTTGTTGCCGCTGGGAGTCGATGGTCATCCCAGAGGGGAAGTCGTAAGCCCACTTGTACTACTTCCAGTAAGCAATTGACTGTTCAACAGTCCTTTGCGAGGAAGATGAAATATCACAGCAGTCATCCTACTGCAAAGCGGATAACTGAGTCCTTGACAACTATGTTGGTGTTAGACGTGCGTCCGGTATCCGCCGTTAGTTCACAGGGAACTAGACAATTTATTGAGGCAGTGTGCCCCCGTTACCAAATACCATCTAGGTTCCACTTCTCTAGGCAGGCGATACCGAGAATGTACACGGACGTCAGAAAAAGACTCACCAGTGTCCTAAAAAATGCAGTTGTACCCAATGTCCACTTAACCACGGACATGTGGACAAGTGGAGCAGGGCAGGGTCAGGACTATATGACTGTGACAGCCCACTGGGTAGATGTATGGACTCCCGCCTCAAGAACAGTAGCGGCGGCACCAGTAGCAGCATCTCGCAAACGCCAACTCTTTCCTAGGCAGGCTACGCTTTGTATCACCGCTTTCCAGAATACGCACACAGCTGAAAACCTCTTACGGCAACTGAGGAAGATCATCGCGGAATGGCTTACCCCAATTGGACTCTCCTGTGGATTTGTGGCATCGGACAACGCCAGCAATATTGTGTGTGCATTAAATATGGGCAAATTCCAGCACGTCCCATGTTTTGCACATACCTTGAATTTGGTGGTGCAGAATTTTTTAAAAAACGACAGGGGCGTGCAAGAGATGCTGTCGGTGGCCAGAAAAATTGCGGGACACTTTCGGCGTACAGGCACCACGTACAGAAGACTGGAGCACCACCAAAAACTACTGAACCTGCCCTGCCATCATCTGAAGCAAGAAGTGGTAACGAGGTGGAATTCAACCCTCTATATGCTTCAGAGGTTGGAGGAGCAGCAAAAGGCCATTCAAGCCTATACAATTGAGCACGATATAGTAGGTGGAATGCACCTGTCTCAAGTGCAGTGGAGAATGATTTCAACGTTGTGCAAGGTTCTGATGCCCTTTGAACTTGCCACACGTGAAGTCAGTTCAGACACTGCCAGCCTGAGTCAGGTCATTCCCCTCATCAGGCTTTTGCAGAAGAAGCTGGAGGCATTGAAGAAGGAGCTAAAAGGGAGCGATTCCGCTAGGCATGTGGGACTTGTGGATGCAGCCCTTAATTCGCTTAACAAGGATTCACGGGTGGTCAATCTGTTGAAATCAGAGCACTACATTTTGGCCACCGTGCTCGATCCTAGATTTAAAGCCTACCTTGGATCTCTCTTTCCGGCAGACACAGGTCTGCTGGGGTTGAAAGACCTGCTGGTGACAAAATTGTCAAGTCAAGCGGAACGCGACCTGTCAACATCTCCTCCTTCACATTCTCCCGCAACTGGGGGTGCGAGGAAAAGGCTCAGAATTCCGAGCCCACCCGCTGGCGGTGATGCAGGGCAGTCTGGAGCGACTGCTGATGCTGACATCTGGTCCGGACTGAAGGACCTGACAACGATTACGGACATGTCGTCTACTGTCACTGCATATGATTCTCTCAACATTGATAGAATGGTGGAGGATTATATGAGTGACCGCATCCAAGTAGGCACGTCACACAGTCCGTACTTATACTGGCAGGAAAAAGAGGCAATTTGGAGGCCCTTGCACAAACTGGCTTTATTCTACCTAAGTTGCCCTCCCACAAGTGTGTACTCCGAAAGAGTGTTTAGTGCCGCCGCTCACCTTGTCAGCAATCGGCGTACGAGGTTACATCCAGAAAATGTGGAGAAGATGATGTTCATTAAAATGAATTATAATCAATTCCTCCGCGGAGACATTGACCAGCAGCAATTGCCTCCACAAAGTACACAGGGAGCTGAGATGGTGGATTCCAGTGGGGACGAATTGATAATCTGTGAGGAGGGGGATGTACACGGTGATATATCGGAGGGTGAAGATGAGGTGGACATCTTGCCTCTGTAGAGCCAGTTTGTGCAAGGAGAGATTAATTGCTTCTTTTTTGGGGGGGGTCCAAACCAACCCGTCATATCAGTCACAGTCGTGTGGCAGACCCTGTCACTGAAATGATGGGTTGGTTAAAGTGTGCATGTCCTGTTTTGTTTATACAACATAAGGGTGGGTGGGAGGGCCCAAGGACAATTCCATCTTGCACCGCTTTTTTCTTTTCTTTTTCTTTGCATCATGTGCTGATTGGGGAGGGTTTTTTGGAAGGGACATCCTGCGTGACACTGCAGTGCCACTCCTAGATGGGCCCGGTGTTTGTGTCGGCCACTAGGGTCGCTAATCTTACTCACACAGTCAGCTACCTCATTGCGCCTCTTTTTTTCTTTGCGTCATGTGCTGTTTGGGGAGGGTTTTTTGGAAGGGACATCCTGCGTGACACTGCAGTGCCACTCCTAGATGGGCCCGGTGTTTGTGTCGGCCACTAGGGTCGCTAATCTTACTCACACAGCTACCTCATTGCGCCTCTTTTTTTCTTTGCGTCATGTGCTGTTTGGGGAGGGTTTTTTGGAAGGGACATCCTGCGTGACACTGCAGTGCCACTCCTAGATGGGCCCGGTGTTTGTGTCGGCCACTAGGGTCGCTAATCTTACTCACACAGCTACCTCATTGCGCCTCTTTTTTTCTTTGCGTCATGTGCTGTTTGGGGAGGGTTTTTTGGAAGGGCCATCCTGCGTGACACTGCAGTGCCACTCCTAGATGGGCCCGGTGTTTGTGTCGGCCACTAGGGTCGCTAATCTTACTCACACAGCTACCTCATTGCGCCTCTTTTTTTCTTTGCGTCATGTGCTGTTTGGGGAGGGTTTTTTGGAAGGGACATCCTGCGTGACACTGCAGTGCCACTCCTAGATGGGCCCGGTGTTTGTGTCGGCCACTAGGGTCGCTAATCTTACTCACACAGCTACCTCATTGCGCCTCTTTTTTTCTTTGCGTCATGTGCTGTTTGGGGAGGGTTTTTTGGAAGGGACATCCTGCGTGACACTGCAGTGCCACTCCTAGATGGGCCCGGTGTTTGTGTCGGCCACTAGGGTCGCTAATCTTACTCACACAGCTACCTCATTGCGCCTCTTTTTTTCTTTGCGTCATGTGCTGTTTGGGGAGGGTTTTTTGGAAGGGACATCCTGCGTGACACTGCAGTGCCACTCCTAGATGGGCCCGGTGTTTGTGTCGGCCACTAGGGTCGCTAATCTTACTCACACAGCTACCTCATTGCGCCTCTTTTTTTCTTTGCGTCATGTGCTGTTTGGGGAGGGTTTTTTGGAAGGGCCATCCTGCGTGACACTGCAGTGCCACTCCTAGATGGGCCCGGTGTTTGTGTCGGCCACTAGGGTCGCTAATCTTACTCACACAGCTACCTCATTGCGCCTCTTTTTTTCTTTGCGTCATGTGCTGTTTGGGGAGGGTTTTTTGGAAGGGACATCCTGCGTGACACTGCAGTGCCACTCCTAGATGGGCCCGGTGTTTGTGTCGGCCACTAGGGTCGCTTATCTTACTCACACAGCGACCTCGGTGCAAATTTTAGGACTAAAAATAATATTGTGAGGTGTGAGGTATTCAGAATAGACTGAAAATGAGTGTAAATTATGGTTTTTGAGGTTAATAATACTTTGGGATCAAAATGACCCCCAAATTCTATGATTTAAGCTGTTTTTTAGTGTTTTTTGAAAAAAACACCCGAATCCAAAACACACCCGAATCCGACAAAAAAAATTCGGTGAGGTTTTGCCAAAACGCGTTCGAACCCAAAACACGGCCGCGGAACCGAACCCAAAACCAAAACACAAAACCCGAAAAATTTCCGGCGCTCATCTCTAAATTTTCCGCTAGGCATGTGGGACTTGTGGATGGAGCCCTTCATTCACTTAACCAGGATTCACGGGTGGTCAATCTGTTGAAATCAGAGCACTACATTTTGGCCACCGTGCTCGATCCTAGGTTTAAAGCCTACGTTGTATCTCTCTTTCCGGCAGACACAAGTTTGCAGATGTTCAAAGACCTGCTGGTGAGACACTTGTCAAGTCAAGCGGAACGTAACCCGCCAACAGCTCCTCCTTCATTTTCTCCCGCCACTGGAGCTGCCAGAAAAAGGATCAGATTTCCAAAATCACCCGCTGGCGGTGATGCAGGGCAGTCAGGAGAAAGTGCTGACATCTGGCCCGGACTGAAGGACCTGCCAACGATTACTGACATGTCGTCTGCTGTCACTGCATATGATTCTGTCACCATTGAAAGAATGGTGGAGGATTATATGAGTGACAGCATCCAAGTAGGCACGTCAGACAGTCCGTACGTATACTGGCAGGAAAAAGAGGCAATTTGGAGGCCCTTGCAGAAACTGGCTTTATTTTACCTAAGTTGCCCCCCCTCCAGTGTGTACTTCGAAAGAGTGTTTAGTGCAACCGGTAACCTTGTCAGCGATCGGCGTACGAGGTTACTTCCAGAAAATGTTGGGAAGATGATGTTCATCAAAATGAATTATAATCAATTCCTCCGTGGAGACATTCACCAGAAATTGCCTCCAGAAAGTACACAGGGACCTGAGATGGTGGATTCCAGTGGGGACGAATTAATACTCTGTGAGGAGGGGGATGTACACAGTGAAAAGGGTGATGAATCAGAGGATGAGGAAGAGGTGGACATCTTGCCTCTGTAGAGCCAGTTTGTGCAAGGAGAGATTGATTGCTTCTTTTTTGGTGGGGGCCCAAACCAACCAGTCATTTCAGCCACAGTCGTGTGGCAGACCCTGTCGCTGAAATGATGGGTTTGTTAAAGTGTGCATGTCCTGTTTATACAACATATGGGTGGGTGGGACGGCCCAAGGACAATTCCATCTTGCACTTTTTTTTTTTTTTATCTTTGCATCATGTGATGTTTGGGGCTAATTTTTTTAAGTGCCATCCTGTCTGACACTGCAGTGCCACTCCTAGATGGGCCAGGTTTTTGTGTCGGCCACTTGGGTCGCTTAGCTTAGTCATCCAGCGACCTTGGTGCAAATTTTAGGACTAAAAATAATATTGTGAGGTGTTCAGAATAGATTGGAAATTAGTGGAAATTGTGGTTATTGAGGTTAATAATACTATGGAATCAAAATTACCCCCAAATTCTATGATTTAAGCTGTTTTTGAGGGTTTTTTGTAATAAAACACCCGAATCCGACAAAAAATTTTCAGGGAGGTTTTGCCAAAACGCGCCCAAATCCAAAACACGGCCGCGGAACCGAATCCAAAACCAAAACACTAAACCCGAAAAATTTCCGGTGCACATCTCTAATTATGTCACACACTAGTGCCCCTTACACATCATGCCCACACAGTAATCCTTGTCACACTGTGGAGAAATCAGCAGTGCCTGATGCGGCCAAGGAGGGGCACCACCTGGTGATGCCACCCATGGCCAGGGGGTATAATCAAATATTAATGGCAGTGAAAAGGTATCTCTGCACACTACCTAGTAGTGGTGATGTAGTGATATATTAAGAATAGCATTCTAGTAGTTTATTTTGAGTTTCTTCACTGTGGTGCATTGTGGTGCCAAACAGCGGCGCCAGCTCTTGGCTGCTGTGCGACCCACCAACCCAGGCACAGTCACTACTAAGTGATTCCACTCCCTGGCCAAGGGTGGCACCACCAGGCAGCGCCCATTCCTCGGCCAGTGCACCTGGTGAGTGCCATCGTGGCCAATGGGTAGATAACCTCCTGTCCCCAGCACATAGCCGTAGTCCCCACCCCCTCCCAGCACACAGAAGTAATCCCCACCCCCTCCCAGCACATAAAAGTAGTCACCACCCCGCTCCCAGCACATAGCCGTAGTCTCCATTCCCCTCCCAGCACATAGCTTTAGTCTACATTCCCCTCCCGGCACATAGCCGTAGTCTCCATTCCCCTCTCAGCACATAGCCGTGGTCTTCATCCCGCTCCCAGCACATAGCCGTAGTCTCCATTCCCGTCCCAGCACATAGCCGTAGTCTCCATTCCCCTCCCAGCACATAGACGTAATCTCCATTCCCTTCCCAGCACATAGCCGTAGTCTCCATTCCCCTCCCAGCACATAGCCGTAGTCTCCATTCCCCTCCCAGCACATAGCCGTAGTCTCCATTCCCCTCCCAGCACATAGCCGTAATCTCCATTCCCCTCCCAGCACATAGCCGTAGTCTCCATTCCCCTCCCAGCACATAGCCATAGTCTCCATCCCGTTCCCAGCACATAGCCGTAGTCCCCATCCCCCTCCCAGCACATAGCCGTAGTCCCCATCTCCCTCCCAGCACATAGCCGTAGTCCCCATCCCCCTCCCAGCACATAGCCGTAGTCCCCATCCCGCTCCAAGCACATAGCCATAGTCCCCATCCCGCTCCAAGCACATAGCCGTAATCTCCATCCCGCTCCCAGCACATAGCCGTAGTTCGTCTCCTCCTCCCAGCACATAGAAGTAGACCCCATCCCCCTCCCAGCACATAAGAGTAGCCCCCATCCCCCTCCCAGCACATAGGTGTAGCCCCCATCCCCCTCCCAGCACATAGGAGTAGTCCCCATCCCCCTCCCAGGACATAGGAGCAGCCCCCATCCCCCTCCCAGCACATAGGAGTAGCCCCCATCCCCCTCCCAGCACATAGAAGTAGTCTCTCCATCCCGCTCCCAGTACTTAGCCGTAGTTCCCCTCCTCCTCCCAGCACATAGCCGTAATCTCCATTCCCCTTCCAGCACATTGCAGTAGCCCCCATCCCCCTCCCTGCACATAGCCATGGTCTCCCTCCTCCCTGCACATAGCCATGGTCTCCTTCCTCCCTGCACATAGCCATGGTCTCCCCTCTCCCTGCATATAGTCCTCCCCCCTCCCAGCACAGAGTCTCTCCCCCCCCCCCCCCCCCCGCATGTAGTCCTCTCCCCTCCCAGCACAGAGTCTCCCCCCTCCTTGCATATTGGGGGTCATTCTGACTTGTTCGCTCGCTAGCAGTTTTTAGCAGCCGTGCAAACGCTATGCCACCTCCCACTGGGAGTGTATTTTAGCTTAGCAGAAGTGCGAACAAAAGGATCGCAGAGCAGCTACAAAATAATTTTGTGCAGTTTCAGAGTAGCTTCAGACCTACTCAGCGCTTGCAATCACTGCAGACTGTTCAGTTTCTATTTTGACGTCACGAACACGCCCTGTGTACGCCCAGCCATGCCTGCGTTTTTCCTGGCACTCCTGCGTTTTTCCTGGCATGCCTGCTTTTTTTTCGAACACTCCCTGAAAACGGTCAGTTGACACCCGGAAATGCCCTCTTCCTGTCAATCACTCTGCGGTCAGCAGTGCGACTGAAAAGCTTCACTAGACCTTCTGTGAAACTACATCGTTCTTTGTAATAGTACGACGCGCGTGCACATTGTGCCGCATACGCATGCGCAGAAGTGTCGGTTTTTTGCCTGATCGCTACACAGAGAACGAAAGCAGCTAGCGAACAACTTGGAATGACCCCCATAGTCCTTTCCCCTCCCAGCATATAGTCCTCCCCCTCAAAGCACATATCAATTAATATGTTGCAGTACCTACTCTGATGAGCTGGGCATCACCTGGGCTGGAGGATTGCACAGTAGGCAGCAGGGACAGGCAGGAACACCACTCTTCAGCACCGTACCACACTTCGATGAAGAAAGTGAAAGTAAACTACAGCTTCCAGCAACCCTTGCTTCCAGGAGCTACCGACAGCAAGGGCTGCTGGGAACTGTAGTTTACTTGCACATTCTTCACTAGTGCATTGCGGTACTGAACACTGGCGCCTGTTCCTGCCTACTGTGAGATCCTCCAGCCCAGGCAATGCCACTACTAAGTGATTCCACCTATTGGTCGAGGGTGGCACTACCTGGTGGCGCCCCCTCCTTGGCTGGTGCCCCTGGCGAGTGCCGTTAGATACGCCCCTGCTGGCTGACTTCAAGCCTGCATTTCACCTGTTTTAACTAAGCAGCTAGAGAACCTATGTATTCCATAAGTGTCCCGATTTAAAGGGATAGTATGGTAATCCTATGCATATTAAATACCCCTGTTCTAGAGTCTTGCCTGTGTATTTGTGGGAGTATTTACATCTATAGTGATTACGGAATTTTGCGGGTATGGCTCCATAAAAATGTATTGCTCTTATATATATCACTGCTTGTCCCGGTCAATTGCAGGGTTGGGATTACTGGTGCTCAGACTCCTTTTCCTAGACCAGTAATACTGCATAAAATATGGAAAACTTAATTCCTATCACTGCATGAATGTTTGCACGGGATCAGCATGAGATCCCGGCAGACGGGAGACCGAAGTCGGGAACCCGGCGGCGAGCGCAGCAAGTCCCCTTGCGGGCTCGCTGCGCTCGACACAGGTTTCTATTCCCCTCTGGGTGGTGGCGTGGACCACCACCCAAGAGGGGTAACTAGCCGGCGGTCAGGACTCCGGCCACCGGTATTTCAGCTATTGTTGGAATTCCGACGTCGGTATCCTGACCACCGGGATCTCAACAGGCAGTAAACTGACTGCCTCTCGTTTGCACTGGCAGAATTTTATTATATAAAATTCCACAATCTATATTCTGCTCTTATCCCTTCTACCCCCTTCACAGTATATTATGTACTAGTGTTGTATAGCAGACCCTCCAACATGACCCGCCCCACTAGGTACAAAATGCTCTGTTTCTGGACTTCCCTCTTAATTTATGATTTCCATCACCTGTGTTGAACTAGTTAAATGATAAGAAAGCTGTTTCTTCAAATGTGATGGCAATAATAAATTAAGAGGGAAGTTCAGAAACAGAGCATTTTGTACCTAGTGGGACGGGTCATGTTGGAGGGTATGGTATAGCTGACCACTGTAATGTTTGCAGCCCCCCTATTATTCCTGTTGCTCTCGGATAAGAGATAAAGATCTTCTATTTAAAGAGCAACAGAAATGTAAGAGAACATCTTCTGTTACATATCAGAAAATAGTCTGCCGGGACCTGGAGATAAATACATTCAGCCTCAGCTTTAGAGGATAAATCAACCGCTTGTGCTGCTCAGTAAGGCCAGAAACCAACAGTTACATTTCCAGTCCAGGCTACTGTTTGTGTTTTAGTCATTAGATAATTCCAGCCTTCCAGGAGATCTGTGTTACAGAGCAATTATTCACACCACCATGTGCTGTGTCAGCAGATTATTCCTTGGGAAGCTGACTCAATGCAGAATATTGAGGTATTTCATATGATGAAGAGCACTGGGAATTATTTCTCCAGTGTCTTATTTTCCACTAAGTCTTGCAAAGCTTGTTATTATTTTTATGTTGATATTTGCAGAATTGGGATTTGGCTGCATCCCAGGTCTTTAAAAATCAAAACTCAATCAAAAGGAGGCCAGTAACCATACTATTCTGCCCATGTACAAATGCAATCACTGGCACTGAATTACAATACACACCATAGCTACAGCGCAGACAAAATAATATATTTCTGTGAAATATTATCCATTGTGCAATGAACGCTAGCTCTTGTGGGGTTATGTGGGGACTACCCTAATACCTATTGTGAGTCTCCCGCAAGTTCCGTAGGCAAGTATGGGAAAAAAAGCAAACAAATGAATAACTTTGTACCTTGCATTAATAGGAGTGCAAACGGCTTTTTTTGTGCAGGGTAAATACTGTTAGCTTTGTCGTGTAGCCCACCAGTGGCGTCACAAGGCGGGTGCACCCGGGTGTGACACCTGGAGGGGGGTGACACAAAATGTCAGCTCCTCCGCAGTGACAGGAGCCAGGTGCTGCAGTGAGAAAGTCTCCTACAGCACCCGGCTCCTGTCATAGAAGAGGAGCCGACAGCGCACGGAGACTGTCTCTGGGGACAGCCCAGCATCTCCGGAGATGCTGGGTATGCCCCCAGAGTGACGATTCCAGGCTCCCCGTGAAGCCACGCCACTCAGTGCAAGGCCACGCCCCCTTTTGCCACGATCGCGGCAGGAGATCAGGGGTGCGCACTGGGTGTCACCACACCCGGTGACGCCTCTGTAGCCCACACATGCTGGGAAGATTTATTTTTACACAGCAATGTAGATTTAGGTTTTGACACACCCATATCAAATCAAAATTTCTCTGCACCTTTTACATCTTCTTCAACTGCAGTTCAATATGGTTTTGCAAGGTGCAAAGTTACAGTACCATCTTCTCCCCCCCCCCCCTTCCTCCTTACATTAGGGTGGTGGGGCTGATCTTGTATGTGCCGGACTGACAGAGGAGTCCTGCCACCTATCAGCGCTGATGATTACAGCCACATACTGCCTCTAATGAATCGGGAACTGTACACTTTTTCTGATTCACTGCTGTCTGTGAATTAAAGGCAGCTCACAACTGGTGTAGCTGGCACTGTCAGAAAGCATAAGTATGGGGTCCCAGTCACAGACAGAGCAGAGACAGCTGTGTTCCTGCCCCTACAAAGGTAGATGAACCCTGTTCTCTGTACCGCACAGGACACTGTGTTTGTACCCCTGACACCCACTGTCTCTCCCTGTCACCCTCTGCCTTCCGCTGTCACCCTCTGCCTCCCCTTGCCTTCCAGTCACCTTCTTACTCTCTATGTCAACCTTTGCCTCCCCCAGCCTTACACTGTCACCCTCTGCCTCTGCCTGTTACCCATTGCCATGTGGCACATTGTGAATTTGGGTTGGGGTGGAGGACGGGGGCCCAAATTATATTTTTGCACCTGGGCCCACCACTCAGAAAATATGTCACTGACATGCCTAATACATGCCTCTTTGAGATCCATCACCAAAACAATTCAGGAATAGACCATACTGCAACATGATTATTGTCATACCTCCCAAACGTTATTTTTGGTGGAACAGTCCCACTTTTCAAGCACTGTCCTCCTGGCCCACCCACAGGCTGCAGTGTCCCATGGAGTGGGGGTGGGATTGGGATGCACCCTTATACCCGCTGCTCTGTTTAGCAGAGCAAGCAGTGAATAGACGCATGCATATGGCATCTATTCACTAGAGAGAGGGACTGGGGTCATGCCCAGCACCTCCCAGAGACTTAGGAATGACCCCAGCGTGATGAAAATGGGGACATGGCTTGTGGGTGTGGTATTTTCTACAAAATCACGTCCCTTACCATGAGGCAATGAACCTTTTTTTTTTTTCGTTTGGCACTTGCAAAGGTCCAAACCTTCACTTTAAAAGATTTGGGAGGTATGTGTTGCAAACAAGTAGCTATGCATTGATATGCTACATCATATAACTTGTGTTCTTTAGATGTCAGCCTAATAATGGAATTAGTGATTAAATATACTGCACTTCTTGTTCTCTTAAGGCCCCTTTACATCAGCAATCAATTGGGGCAATTTTCCATTTTGCAGATGATTGTGCAAATAAATCTGCAATGTATGGGGTTCACAGATCGCAGATTCAGACCCAAAATTGATTGTTATTGTTAAATCAGGTTGTCCAACATGTTGAATTTCACAGATTAATTGCGGCTGTAGATGGCTAGTGTATGGTAAAAATCAGATTTGTATACAGTGTCTAGTAAACTGATGAGTCTCATGATTGGTGAAAATGATCTGCAAATCACTGAAACATATCTGTAATGTATGGGCGTGAACTGGGGAATCTTTAAATCTAAGGAAAAAAAATCTCAGAATCTGCAAATTGTTTCCTGTTGATGGTTGATTTATGGGGGCCTTTATTCATCTGTCTATGTATTCCTGTACATCATAGGTCTGCAAACTCGTTCCTCATTACCCCACACAGTTCATGTTTTGCAGGTAACCCAGCAGGTGCACAGGTGTATTAATTACTCACAGACACATTTTAAAAGGTCCACAGGTTTAGTTAATTTTTTCATTTTTGATTCTGTGAGGAGACCTGCAAAACATGCACTGTGTGGGGTAATGAGGACCGAGTTTACAGACCTATGCTGTACATTGTTATATTGCATACCACCCAACATGACCCTCTCCAGGAGGGACAGAATGCTCTGCTCCTGGACTTCCCTCTTACTGCACGATTGCCCGGGGTACTTAAGGCCCCTCAGGTCTAAAATTAAATCCATAAAATAAATAAATAAATATATATATATATATATATATATATATATATATATATATATATATATATACACACATGACCCAGAGCCTTAACTCAAATTTAATTCTTCACAGCAAAGTAAAAATGAAATGCGGCCTGTCTTACTTGTCTTGCTGCTGATAAAGACAGGCTGTGATGAGAGACACAGTACAGGAGCAGAGGGAGAGATCCTCTGCTCTCCTCGGAGCACAACCACCTTGCTCCACGAGTCAACAGGCTGCTCCATTTCCACTTCAGCCTGCGCTCCAGCCAGTAACGGAGCTGCAGGCTGCAGCTGTACAGCCCATTGGTTAGCTGAGCCGTCACCTAGCAACCTAGCAAAAGTCTGCGGCGCTGGCGGCAGTGACGACGCCCAGCGCCTGTGGGGAAACTCACAGCTGCGGATCGGATCTATAACAGAGATCCGATCTGTCACTGGTGGCAGGGGGGCCCTCTCAGACTCCCCCCCCCTTAATCTGGCTCTGCCATCACCTGTGCTGAAACACCTTTCTTATCCATTAACCTCTTCAGCACAGGTGTCGGCAATCATACATTAAGAGGAAAGTCCAGAAGCAGAGCATTGTGTCCCTCCTGGAGAGGGTCATGTTGGGAGGTATGATATTGTATATGTCTAGTGTAGAGCAACCTTTCCTCATGTGTGTCTGTAAAGAATCCAGAGCCTTCCACAGGTTAATAACATACCTCCCAACATGACCCTCTCCAGGAGGGACAGATTGCTCTGCTTCTGGACTTTTCTCTTAATTTATGATTGATGACACCTGTTTGGAACAGGTTAGTGGATAAGAAAGGTGTTTCAGCACAGGTGCTGGCAATCATAAATTAAGAGAAAAGTCCAGAAGCAGAGCATTCTGTCCCTCCTGGAGAGGGTCATGTTGGGAGGTATGTAATAATATTGTATAATATGTAAGTGTATGCTGTATGTAACCACTTTTTGGTATACATAACCAGGCTTGCATTTTCCACAGCAACCTGTGTATACAGTAGATAGTGAAGGTCAAGAATAGTACAGAGGTTAAAGCGTATTTTAATATTTCTCACATTTGACTTGCTGCTTCCAGGTTAAAGGGTGTGTGAAGGGGGGAGGGGGGTAAAGGACAGCAGTCTTTGAGCAGATGGGAGGAAAATGGCCTGTCCACCCCTCCAGGCTGAACCAGGAGCTCATGAGAACATTCGATGACCAGGTGGTGGCAAACCCCTGACCAGCTGCAACTCAGGATCCATCTGACAGGCTGGGGAAGCAAGCATTGTCACACAGCACTTTGCATCTCAATACAGACTGCTGCAGTGCTACAAAAGAGCAAAATGAGCATTTTATTGTATGTGAGTTCATTATCCCAGGCCACCATATTAGGAAAGTGAAAGAGAAACTCCCATGTGGCTGATGGACAGGACTGCCGGCACTAAATGGCCTTATACTGATGGTTTTAACATTATCTACATGTTTCTTCTCACATTAGTTCTTCCCCTCAGAAAATAAGTTCCTAATATAATAAAGTGACACATTTTTATAGTGGGATATCTGTGTGCAGTTTAATAATGATTTAGAGTTAAATGTAAATCCTACTGTGGACTGCAAAAACCAGATTTGTATTAGTGTGCATGCGCAATAAAACAAAGGAGGTCATTCCGAGTTGTTCGCTCGCAAGGCGATTTTAGCAGAGTTGCTCACGCTAAGCCGCCGCCTACTGGGAGTGAATCTTAGCAGCTTAAAATTGCGAACGACGTATTCGCAATTTTGCGATTACAAACTTCTTAGCAGTTTCAGAGTAGCTTCAGACTTACTCGGCATCTGCGATCAGTTCAGTGCTTGTCGTTCCTGGTTTGACGTCACAAACACACCCAGCGTTCGCCCAGACACTCCCCCGTTTCTCCAGCCACTCCTGCGTTTTTTCCGGAAACGGTAGCGTTTTTTCCCACACGCCCATAAAACAGCCTGTTTCCGCCCAGAAACACCCATTTCCTGTCAATCACACTACGATCGCCTGAGCGAAGAAAAAGCCGTGAGTAAAAATCCTAACTTCATAGCAAATTTACTTGGCGCAGTCGCAGTGCGGACATTGCGCATGCGCACTAAGCGGAAAATCGCTGCGATGCGATGAAATTTACCGAGCGAACAACTCGGAATGAGGGCCAAAGTTAGTCGCACATACAGCTCCCTGCATCTGGAGAGGAGGCGCAGGGGCGCTTTAACAGAGGCAAGGGCCCGTGTGCACCTCCAAGTGGATCCCCTCCTCTGCACGGCGCAGTAGTCTTCGGCAATGTGCTGGAGTCTACTGCGCATGTGCAGGTTCCTGGAAATATGGCGCCCACCATGTTCGGAGACCAATTTGGCTACCGTGCATGCGCTGCGGCCATTTTTTGGCTGCGATTTTCGCCGTGAGAGCAGCGCCCGACGCTGGACTCCGGAAAGGTGAGTATTAAAATATGGGTGCGGTGTGCACCGCACACATCACACTCATTATAGAAACGCCAATGCGCAGGGGCATTCATAAAGGGGGTTATTCAGGTTTGTTAGCAAACCAAAATGCACACTAATGGGCAAAACCATGTGCGCTGCAGGTGCGCTAAATGTAACATGTGCAGAGAGCTTTAGATTTGGGTGAGTTACATTGTTATACCTCCCAACATGACCCTCTCCAGGAGGGACAGAGTGCTCTGCTTCTGGACTTTTCTCTTAATTTAAGATTGCTGGCACCTGTTTTTAACAAGTTAACGGATAAAAAAGGTGTTTCAGCACAGGTTATGGCAATCATAAATTAAGAGGGAAGTCCAGGAGCAGAGCATTCTGTCGCTCCTGGTGAGGGTCATGTTGGGAGATATGCATTGTTTCTGTGCAGGGTAAATACTGGCTTCTTTATTTTTACACTGCAGTTTAGATTTCCATACCTCCTAACATGACCCTCTCCAGGAGGGACAGAATGCTCTGCTCCTGGACTTCTCTCTTCATTTATGATTTCCATCACCAAACACATTTCTTAGCCATTAACCTGTTCAACACAGGTGCCAGCAATCATACATTAAGAAAAAAATCCAGAAGCAGAGCATTCTGGCCCTCCTGGAGAGGGTCATGTTGGGAGGTATGGATTTCTGTTTGAACACACCACACCCAAAGCTAACTCTCTCTGCACATGCCCCACCTGCAGTGCACTATGGTTTTGCCCATTAGAGTGCTTTTTTGGTTTGCTGCCTAACAATTCTGAATAAGGCGAGAGTGAGTTTAGCAAGCACCCTGGAGATGAAGCCTATTTATCAAATAATATTTACGGGAAATCACACAAAAACACACATTTGAGGATATCCACAAATAAGTATCACCCTAATGTACCATGAAAGGACCGCAGCAGATATCTCCAATATTTACTGCAGTCACTCCATTTCCAACACTATTTTTAAGGGGGCTACAAAGCTGTAAGATTTACCAAGCTGCGCTTGGCTCCGGCAGCTAGCATGCATCCCTGTTTCCTGTTACAGCCAAGAGCTCGCTATTTCAACCTGCACCTGTGGCTAAGCTGTTGTCAGAACTAGAGATGAGCGCCGGAAATTTTTCGGGTTTTGTGTTTTGGTTTTGGGTTCGGTTCCGCGGCCGTGTTTTGGGTTCGAACGCGTTTTGGCAAAACCTCACCGAATTTTTTTTGTCGGATTCGGGTGTGTTTTGGATTCGGGTGTTTTTTTCAAAAAACCCTAAAAAACAGCTTAAATCATAGAATTTGGGGGTAATTTTGATCCCAAAGTATTATTAACCTCAAAAAACATAATTTACACTCATTTTCAGCCTATTCTGAACACATCACACCTCACAATATTATTTTTAGTCCTAAAATTTGCACCGAGGTCGCTGTGTGAGTAAGATAAGCGACCCTAGTGGCCGACACAAACACCGGGCCCATCTAGGAGTGGCACTGCAGTGTCACGCAGGATGTCCCTTCCAAAAAACCCTCCCCAAACAGCACATGACGCAAAGAAAAAAAGAGGCGCAATGAGGTAGCTGACTGTGTGAGAAAGATAAGCGACCCTAGTGGCCGACACAAACACCGGGCCCATCTAGGAGTGGCACTGCAGTGTCACGCAGGATGTCCCTTCCAAAAAACCCTCCCCAAACAGCACATGACGCAAAGAAAAAAAGAGGCGCAATGAGGTAGCTGTGTGAGAAAGATAAGCGACCCTAGTGGCCGACACAAACACCGGGCCCATCTAGGAGTGGCACTGCAGTGTCACGCAGGATGTCCCTTCCAAAAAACCCTCCCCAAACAGCACATGACGCAAAGAAAAAAAGAGGCGCAATGAGGTAGCTGTGTGAGTAAGATTAGCGACCCTAGTGGCCGACACAAACACCGGGCCCATCTAGGAGTGGCACTGCAGTGTCACGCAGGATGGCCCTTCCAAAAAACCCTCCCCAAACAGCACATGACGCAAAGAAAAAAAGAGGCGCAATGAGGTAGCTGACTGTGTGAGTAAGATTAGCGACCCTAGTGGCCGACACAAACACCGGGCACATCTAGGAGTGGCACTGCAGTGTCACGCAGGATGTCCCTTCCAAAAAACCCTCCCCAAACAGCACATGACGCAAAGAAAAAAAGAGGCGCAATGAGGTAGCTGTGTGAGTAAGATTAGCGACCCTAGTGGCCGACACAAACACCGGGCCCATCTAGGAGTGGCACTGCAGTGTCACGCAGGATGGCCCTTCCAAAAAACCCTCCCCAAACAGCACATGACGCAAAGAAAAAAAGAGGCGCAATGAGGTAGCTGACTGTGTGAGTAAGATTAGCGACCCTAGTGGCCGACACAAACACCGGGCACATCTAGGAGTGGCACTGCAGTGTCACGCAGGATGTCCCTTCCAAAAAACCCTCCCCAAACAGCACATGACGCAAAGAAAAAAAGAGGCGCAATGAGGTAGCTGTGTGAGTAAGATTAGCGACCCTAGTGGCCGACACAAACACCGGGCCCATCTAGGAGTGGCACTGCAGTGTCACGCAGGATGTCCCTTCCAAAAAACCCTCCCCAATCAGCACATGATGCAAAGAAAAAGAAAAGAAAAAAGAGGTGCAAGATGGAATTATCCTTGGGCCCTCCCACCCACCCTTATGTTGTATAAACAAAACAGGACATGCACACTTTAACCAACCCATCATTTCAGTGACAGGGTCTGCCACACGACTGTGACTGATATGACGGGTTGGTTTGGACCCCCCCCAAAAAAGAAGCAATTAATCTCTCCTTGCACAAACTGGCTCTACAGAGGCAAGATGTCCACCTCATCTTCACCCTCCGATATATCACCGTGTACATCCCCCTCCTCACAGATTATCAATTCGTCCCCACTGGAATCCACCATCTCAGCTCCCTGTGTACTTTGTGGAGGCAATTGCTGCTGGTCAATGTCTCCGCGGAGGAATTGATTATAATTCATTTTAATGAACATCATCTTCTCCACATTTTCTGGATGTAACCTCGTACGCCGATTGCTGACAAGGTGAGCGGCGGCACTAAACACTCTTTCGGAGTACACACTTGTGGGAGGGCAACTTAGGTAGAATAAAGCCAGTTTGTGCAAGGGCCTCCAAATTGCCTCTTTTTCCTGCCAGTATAAGTACGGACTGTGTGACGTGCCTACTTGGATGCGGTCACTCATATAATCCTCCACCATTCTATCAATGTTGAGAGAATCATATGCAGTGACAGTAGACGACATGTCCGTAATCGTTGTCAGGTCCTTCAGTCCGGACCAGATGTCAGCATCAGCAGTCGCTCCAGACTGCCCTGCATCACCGCCAGCGGGTGGGCTCGGAATTCTGAGCCTTTTCCTCGCACCCCCAGTTGCGGGAGAATGTGAAGGAGGAGATGTTGACAGGTCGCGTTCCGCTTGACTTGACAATTTTGTCACCAGCAGGTCTTTCAACCCCAGCAGACCTGTGTCTGCCGGAAAGAGAGATCCAAGGTAGGCTTTAAATCTAGGATCGAGCACGGTGGCCAAAATGTAGTGCTCTGATTTCAACAGATTGACCACCCGTGAATCCTTGTTAAGCGAATTAAGGGCTGCATCCACAAGTCCCACATGCCTAGCGGAATCGCTCCGTGTTAGCTCCTTCTTCAATGCCTCCAGCTTCTTCTGCAAAAGCCTGATGAGGGGAATGACCTGACTCAGGCTGGCAGTGTCTGAACTGACTTCACGTGTGGCAAGTTCAAAGGGCATCAGAACCTTGCACAACGTTGAAATCATTCTCCACTGCACTTGAGACAGGTGCATTCCATCTCCTATATCGTGCTCAATTGTATAGGCTTGAATGGCCTTTTGCTGCTCCTCCAACCTCTGAAGCATATAGAGGGTTGAATTCCACCTCGTTACCACTTCTTGCTTCAGATGATGGCAGGGCAGGTTCAGTAGTTTTTGGTGGTGCTCCAGTCTTCTGTACGTGGTGCCTGTACGCCGAAAGTGTCCCGCAATTTTTCTGGCCACCGACAGCATCTCTTGCACGCCCCTGTCGTTTTTTAAAAAATTCTGCACCACCAAATTCAAGGTATGTGCAAAACATGGGACGTGCTGGAATTTGCCCATATTTAATGCACACACAATATTGCTGGCGTTGTCCGATGCCACAAATCCACAGGAGAGTCCAATTGGGGTAAGCCATTCCGCGATGATCTTCCTCAGTTGCCGTAAGAGGTTTTCAGCTGTGTGCGTATTCTGGAAAGCGGTGATACAAAGCGTAGCCTGCCTAGGAAAGAGTTGGCGTTTGCGAGATGCTGCTACTGGTGCCGCCGCTGCTGTTCTTGCGGCGGGAGTCCATACATCTACCCAGTGGGCTGTCACAGTCATATAGTCCTGACCCTGCCCTGCTCCACTTGTCCACATGTCCGTGGTTAAGTGGACATTGGGTACAACTGCATTTTTTAGGACACTGGTGAGTCTTTTTCTGACGTCCGTGTACATTCTCAGTATCGCCTGCCTAGAGAAGTGGAACCTAGATGGTATTTGGTAACGGGGGCACACTGCCTCAATAAATTGTCTAGTTCCCTGTGAACTAACGGCGGATACCGGACGCACGTCTAACACCAACATAGTTGTCAAGGACTCAGTTATCCGCTTTGCAGTAGGATGACTGCTGTGATATTTCATCTTCCTCGCAAAGGACTGTTGAACAGTCAATTGCTTACTGGAAGTAGTACAAGTGGGCTTACGACTTCCCCTCTGGGATGACCATCGACTCCCAGCGGCAACAACAGCAGCGCCAGCAGCAGTAGGCGTTACACGCAAGGATGCATCGGAGGAATCCCAGGCAGGAGAGGACTCGTCAGACTTGCCAGTGACATGGCCTGCAGGACTATTGGCATTCCTGGGGAAGGAGGAAATTGACACTGAGGGAGTTGGTGGGGTGGTTTGCGTGAGCTTGGTTACAAGAGGAAGGGATTTACTGGTCAGTGGACTGCTTCCGCTGTCACCCAAAGTTTTTGAACTTGTCACTGACTTATTATGAATGCGCTGCAGGTGACGTATAAGGGAGGATGTTCCGAGGTGGTTAACGTCCTTACCCCTACTTATTACAGCTTGACAAAGGGAACACACGGCTTGACACCTGTTGTCCGCATTTCTGGTGAAATACCTCCACACCGAAGAGCTGATTTTTTTGGTATTTTCACCTGGCATGTCAACGGCCATATTCCTCCCACGGACAACAGGTGTCTCCCCGGGTGCCTGACTTAAACAAACCACCTCACCATCAGAATCCTCCTGGTTAATTTCCTCCCCAGCGCCAGCAACACCCATATCCTCCTCATCCTGGTGTACTTCAACACTGACATCTTCAATCTGACTATCAGGAACTGGACTGCGGGTGCTCCTTCCAGCACTTGCAGGGGGCATGCAAATAGTGGAAGGCGCATGCTCTTCACGTCCAGTGTTGGGAAGGTCAGGCATCGCAAACGACACAATTGGACTCTCCTTGTGGATTTGGGATTTCAAAGAACGCACAGTTCTTTGCGGTGCTTTTGCCAGCTTGAGTCTTTTCAGTTTTCTAGCGAGAGGCTGAGTGCTTCCATCCTCATGTGAAGCTGAACCACTAGCCATGAACATAGGCCAGGGCCTCAGCCGTTCCTTGCCACTCCGTGTGGTAAATGGCATATTGGCAAGTTTACGCTTCTCCTCCGACAATTTTATTTTAGGTTTTGGAGTCCTTTTTTTTCTGATATTTGGTGTTTTGGATTTGACATGCTCTGTACTATGACATTGGGCATCGGCCTTGGCAGACGACGTTGCTGGCATTTCATCGTCTCGGCCATGACTAGTGGCAGCAGCTTCAGCACGAGGTGGAAGTGGATCTTGATCTTTCCCTAATTTTGGAACCTCAACTTTTTTGTTCTCCATATTTTATAGGCAGAACTAAAAGGCACCTCAGGTAAACAATGGAGATGGATGGATTGGATACTAGTATACAATTATGGACGGACTGCCACGGTTAGGTGGTATAAAAAAACCACGGTTAGGTGGTATATATTATAATAATAATACAATTATGGATGGACGGACTGCCTGCCGACTGCCGACACAGAGGTAGCCACAGCCGTGAACTACCGCACTGTACACTGGTTGATAAAGAGATAGTAGTATACTCGTAACAACTAGTATGACACTATGACGACGGTATAAAGAAAGAAAAAAAAATACCACAGTTAGGTGGTATATATTATAATAATAATACAATTATGGATGGACGGACTGCCTGCCGACTGCCGACACAGAGGTAGCCACAGCCGTGAACTACCGCACTGTACACTGGTTGATAAAGAGATAGTAGTATACTCGTAACAACTAGTATGACACTATGACGACGGTATAAAGAATGAAAAAAAAACCACGGTTAGGTGGTATATATTATAATAATAATACAATTATGGATGGACGGACTGCCTGCCGACTGCCGACACAGAGGTAGCCACAGCCGTGAACTACCGCACTGTACACTGGTTGATAAAGAGATAGTAGTATACTCGTAACAACTAGCATGACACTATGACGACGGTATAAAGAATGAAAAAAAAACCACGGTTAGGTGGTATATATTATAATAATAATACAATTATGGATGGACGGACTGCCTGCCGACTGCCGACACAGAGGTAGCCACAGCCGTGAACTACCGCACTGTACACTGGTTGATAAAGAGATAGTAGTATACTCGTAACAACTAGTATGACACTATGACGACGGTATAAAGAATGAAAAAAAAACCACGGTTAGGTGGTATATATTATAATAATAATACAATTATGGATGGACGGACTGCCTGCCGACTGCCGACACAGAGGTAGCCACAGCCGTGAACTACCGCACTGTACACTGGTTGATAAAGAGATAGTAGTATACTCGTAACAACTAGTATGCCACTATGACGACGGTATAAAGAATGAAAAAAAAACCACGGTTAGGTGGTATATATTATAATAATAATACAATTATAGATGGACGGACTGCCTGCCGACTGCCGACACAGAGGTAGCCACAGCCGTGAACTACCGCACTGTACACTGGTTGATAAAGAGATAGTAGTATACTCGTAACAACTAGTATGACACTATGACGACGGTATAAAGAATGAAAAAAAAACCACGGTTAGGTGGTATATATTATAATAATAATACAATTATGGATGGACGGACTGCCTGCCGACTGCCGACACAGAGGTAGCCACAGCCGTGAACTACCGCACTGTACACTGGTTGATAAAGAGATAGTAGTATACTCGTAACAACTAGTATGACACTATGACGGTATAAAGAATGAAAAAAAAACCACGGTTAGGTGGTATATATTATAATAATAATACAATTATGGATGGACGGACTGCCTGCCGACTGCCGACACAGAGGTAGCCACAGCCGTGAACTACCGCACTGTACACTGGTTGATAAAGAGATAGTAGTATACTCGTAACAACTAGTATGACACTATGACGACGGTATAAAGAAAGAAAAAAAAATACCACGGTTAGGTGGTATATATTGTAATACAATTATGGATGGACGGACTGCCTGCCGAGTTCCGACTGCCGACACAGAGGTAGCCACAGCCGTGAACTACCGCACTGTACTGTGTCTGCTGCTAATATAGACTGGTTGATAAAGAGATAGTATACTCGTAACTAGTATGTATGTATAAAGAAAGAAAAAAAAACCACGGTTAGGTGGTATACTATATACAATTATGGACGGGCTGCCGAGTGCCGACACAGAGGTAGCCACAGCCGTGAACTACCGCACTGTACTGTGTCTGCACAGTAAAGGACCTCTCCACGAAGGGAAACACTAGTTTCCCTTCACAGCAGGCAGCGGGGGGCACAGCAGCAGCGGATCTTGCCCTGGTGCGGCGCCCTCCGGATGGCGCCGGCGCCCTCCGGAAGGCGTCGCCCCGGGCAAAAGTCCTGCTTGCCCGTGGCAAAATCCACTACTGCTCCCAACCTCTCACTTTGCTAGGGCTGCTGCCGGAGCATTAACGTGACACCAGCGTCACACTCCCAGAACTTCAGCCTGCTGCCTGGCCTTAATGTCTCTGATGGTTCCCGGCTCCCAGCTGAAGTTCAGGAGGCAGAACGGGTGGGGGAGACACACAGAGGGAGACATAGAATGAAAGGGAAAGTGGGAGACACACAGGCATAGAATAAGGGGGGGGGGGGGGCACAGAGGCATAGACTAAAGTAAAGAGAGGCAAAGAATGTAGGGGAGGAAGGGACACAGAGAGACATAGAATGAAGGGGAAGACGACACAAGGGGAGGTGATGGTGTGCTGAGAGACAACGCGGGGGGGGGGGGGGGGTGATGGTGTACCGAGAGATGATGTGGTGGGGGTGGAAATGGTGTACAAAAAGATGCAGGGGGAGATGATGGTATGACTGAGAGACACAAGGGGGATGGTGTGGCTGAGAGACGCAGGGGGCAGGAGATAACACAGGGGGCACAAGTGTGATTGAACTGCTATTGTATGATGATGACCCTGTTATATTCCATTTCCTACACAAACCGGCATCTTCTGGACGATGTGACTTACATGAATAGTGACTAGCGACTGAAGATGCTGTCTTCCCAGGGAGGATACATTTCTTCTAAGGTTCCACATTGTGAGAAACCATCATATAGGTAAGGTGCATATGCAATAGAAAGGAATGTTCACAGAGTGACGAGAAATGGGTGGCGTGTCACGTTGACACACCCCATTTTTTGGGGGGTCACTCCCCTTCCAGTATGAGGTCACGCCACTTTTTTGGTGCTTGGCTTTGGTGCGTGCACATAGTTTACTTTGTATGTATGTATGTGGTGGTGGTGGTGGGGGGGGCATTCTTCATCTTGCCCTGGGCGCTAAAAACTCTAGTTACGTCTCTGACCAATGCTCCTGTTGCCAGTACTGCTACCACCTTCTGCATTCAGCGCATCTGCTGTCAGCCTGTGCTCCTGCCTGTTAACCTGAGAACTGTCCCTGCCATTCACCTGTATCCTGCCTTCCATGTTCAGTCTGAGCTAATGCTCCTGTTAAACAACCCATTTACAGTGGGTGCCAGTGCTCCTGTCATTTTCACTCCGACATTGGAGAGTGTATAGAGAGGACGTGTCTCCGTTCTCTCAGTGTCCGTGTCTTGTGCTGTATTTGTCCAGTCACAGTGGATGTGTCCTCTTGCTGCCATATGTCCATTGCTGCTGTGTTGTACTGCATCAGTTCAGTGGTGGTGTATTGTGCTGCATCAGTCCAATGGTAATTGTCCTGTGTATCAGCCATCAGTCATTCCAGTGACCAGGCAGTCACAGTGGTTGTGTCCTCTTGCTGCCATATGTCCATTGCTGCTGTGTTGTGCTGCATTAGTTCAGTGGTGATGTATTGTGCTGCATCAGTCCAGTGGTAGTGTCCTGTGCATCAACCAGCAGTTATTCCAGTTAGAGATGAGCGGGTTCGGTTCCTCGGAATCCGAACCCCCCCGAACTTCAGCCTTTTTACACGGGTCCGAGGCAGACTCGGATCTTCCCGCCTTGCTCGGCTAACCCGAGCGCGCCCGAACGTCATCATACCGCTGTCGGATTCTCGCGAGGCTCGTATTCTATCGCGAGACTCGGATTCTATATAAGGAGCCGTGCGTCGCCGCCATTTTCACACGTGCATTGAGATTGATAGGGAGAGGACGTGGCTGGCGTCCTCTCCGTTAGAATAGATAGAGACACTTGAGTTGATTACTTAGTAATTTTGGGGAGCATTAGGAGTACTCAGAGTGCAGAGTTTTGCTGATAGTTACTAGTGACTGACCACCACCAGTTTTATTTATTATTTAATATAATCCGTTCTCTGCCTGAAAAAAAACGATACACAGTCACATACCATATCTGTGCTCAGCCTCAGTGTGCTGCATGATAATATCATCTATGTATATCTGACTGTGCTGAGTGCTCACTGCTCACACAGCTGAATTGTGGGGGAGACTGGGGTGCAGTTATAGCAGGAGTACAGTGCACACTTGCTGCCAGTGTGACTGACCAGTGACCACAAGTATATTGTCTGCCTGAAAAAGTTAAACACTCCTGTCTGTGGTGTTTTTTTTATTTATTCTATAAACGCATTCTGCTGACAGTGTCCAGCAGGTCCGTCATTCATTATATTATATAAATATTTACCTGCAGTAGTGTTATATTTTTTTTGTTCATCTCTATCATCTTTATCATCTCTATATTAGCAGACGCAGTACTGTAGTCCACGGCTGTGGCTACCTCTGTGTCGTCACTCGTCAGTGCTCGTCCATAATTGTATACCTACCTGTGGTGGGGTTTTTTTTTCTATCTTCTTCATACTAGTAGTTTAGGAGTCTGCTGACAGTGTCCGGCAGGTCCATCATTATATTATATATACCTGCAGTAGTGATTATATATATATATTTTTTATATCATTATCATCTCTATACTAGCAGACGCAGTACGGTAGTCCACGGCTGTAGCTACCTCTGTGTCGTCAGTGCTCGTCCATAATTGTATACCTACCTGTGGTGGGTTTTTTTTTTCTATCTTCTTCATACTAGTAGTTTAGGAGTCTGCTGACAGTGTCCGGCAGGTCCATCATTATATTATATATACCTGCAGTAGTGATTATATATATATTTTTTATATCATTATCATCTCTATACTAGCAGACGCAGTACGGTAGTCCACGGCTGTAGCTACCTCTGTGTCGTCAGTCACTCGTCATCCATAAGTATACTAGTATCCATCCATCTCCATTATTTACCTGAGGTGCCTTTTAGTTGTGCCTCATAAAATATGGAGAACAAAAATGTTGAGGTTCCAAAAATAGGGAAAGATCAAGATCCACTTCCACCTCGTGCTGAAGCTGCTGCCACTAGTCATGGCCGAGACGATGAAATTCCATCAACGTCGTCTGCCAAGGCCGATGCCCAATGTCATAGTACAGAGCATGTAAAATCCAAAACACAAAAGATCAGTAAAAAAAGGACTCAAAAATCTAAATTCAAATCGAGGGAGGAGAAGCGTAAACTTGCCAATATGCCATTTACCACACGGAGTGGCAAGGAACGGCTGAGGCCCTGGCCTATGTTCATGGCTAGTGGTTCAGCTTCACATGAGGATGGAAGCACTCAGCCTCTCGCTAGAAAAATGAAAAGACTTAAGCTGGCAAAAGCACAGCAAAGAACTGTGCGTTCTTCGAAATCACAAATCCACAAGGAGAGTCCAATTGTGTCGGTTGCGATGCCTGACCTTCCCAACACTGGACGTGAAGAGCATGCGCCTTCCACCATTTGCACGCCCCCTGCAAGTGCTGGAAGGAGCACCCGCAGTCCAGTTCCTGATAGTCAGATTGAAGATGTCAGTGTTGAAGTACACCAGGATGAGGAGGATATGGGTGTTGCTGGCGCTGGGGAGGAAATTGACAAGGAGGATTCTGATGGTGAGGTGGTTTGTTTAAGTCAGGCACCCGGGGAGACACCTGTTGTCCATGGGAGGAATATGGCCATTGACATGCCTGGTGAAAATACCAAAAAAATCAGCTCTTCGGTGTGGAAGTATTTCAACAGAAATGCGGACAACATTTGTCAAGCCGTGTGTTGCCTTTGTCAAGCTGTAATAAGTAGGGGTAAGGACGTTAACCACCTCGGAACATCCTCCCTTATACGTCACCTGCAGCGCATTCATCATAAGTCAGTGACAAGTTCAAAAACTTTGGGTGACAGCGGAAGCAGTCCACTGACCAGTAAATCCCTTCCTCTTGTAACCAAGCTCACGCAAACCACCCCACCAACTCCCTCAGTGTCAATTTCCTCCTTCCCCAGGAATGCCAATAGTCCTGCAGGCCATGTCACTGGCAATTCTGACGAGTCCTCTCCTGCCTGGGATTCCTCCGATGCATCCTTGCGTGTAACGCCTACTGCTGCTGGCGCTGCTGTTGTTGCTGCTGGGAGTCGATGGTCATCTCAGAGGGGAAGTCGTAAGACCACTTTTACTACTTCCACCAAGCAATTGACTGTCCAACAGTCCTTTGCGAGGAAGATGAAATATCACAGCAGTCATCCTGCTGCAAAGCGGATAACTGAGGCCTTGGCATCCTGGGCGGTGAGAAACGTGGTTCCGGTATCCATCATTACTGCAGAGCCAACTATAGACTTGATTGAGGTACTGTGTCCCCGGTACCAAATATCATCTAGGTTCCATTTCTCTAGGCAGGCGATACCGAAAATGTACACAGACCTCAGAAAAAGACTCACCAGTGTCCTAAAAAATGCAGTTGTACCCAATGTCCACTTAACCACGGACATGTGGACAAGTGGAGCAGGGCAGACTCAGGACTATATGACTGTGACAGCCCACTGGGTAGATGTATTGACTCCCGCCGCAAGAACAGCAGCGGCGGCACCAGTAGCAGCATCTCGCAAACACCAACTCTTTCCTAGGCAGGCTACGCTTTGTATCACCGCTTTCTAGAATACGCACACAGCTGAAAACCTCTTACGGCAACTGAGGAAGATCATCGCAGAATGGCTTACCCCAATTGGACTCTCCTGTGGATTTGTGGCATCGGACAACGCCAGCAATATTGTGTGTGCATTAAATATGGGCAAATTCCAGCACGTCCCATGTTTTGCACATACCTTGAATTTGGTGGTGCAGAATTATTTAAAAAACGAGAGGGGCGTGCAAGAGATGCTGTCGGTTGCCAGAAGAATTGCGGGACACTTTCAGCGTACAGGCACCACGTACAGAAGACTGGAGCAACACCAAAAACGCCTGAACCTGCCCTGCCATCATCTGAAGCAAGAAGTGGTAACGAGGTGGAATTCTACCCTCTATATGCTTCAGAGGTTGGAGGAGCAGCAAAAGGCCATTCAAGCCTATACAACTGAGCACGATATAGGAGGTGGAATGCACCTGTCTCAAGCGCAGTGGAGAATGATTTCAACGTTGTGCAAGGTTCTGCAACCTTTTGAACTTGCCACACGTGAAGTCAGTTCAGACACTGCCAGCCTGAGTCAGGTCATTCCCCTCATCAGGCTTTTGCAGAAGAAGCTGGAGACATTGAAGGAGGAGCTAACACAGAGCGATTCCGCTAGGCATGTGGGACTTGTGGATGG
Source organism: Pseudophryne corroboree (assembly GCF_028390025.1). Classification (NCBI taxonomy): domain Eukaryota; kingdom Metazoa; phylum Chordata; class Amphibia; order Anura; family Myobatrachidae; genus Pseudophryne; species Pseudophryne corroboree. The sequence goes on from NC_086446.1 coordinate 274,074,096, forward strand.
AGCCCTTAATTCGCTTAACAAGGATTCACGGGTGGTCAATCTGTTGAAATCAGAGCACTACATTTTGGCCACCGTGCTCGATCCTAGATTTAAAGCCTACCTTGGATCTCTCTTTCCGGCAGACACAAGTCTGCAGGGGTTCAAAGAACTGCTGGTGAGAAAATTGTCAAGTCAAGCGGAACGCGGCCTGTCAACATCTCCTCCTTCATTCTCCCGCAACTGGGGGTGCGAGAAAAAGGCTCAGAATTCCGAGCCCACCCGCTGGCGGTGATGCAGGGCAGTCTGGAGCGACTTCTGATGCTGACATCTGGTCCGGACTGAAGGACCTGCCAACGATTATGGACATGTTGTCTACTGTCACTGCATATGATTCTCTCCCCATTGAAAGAATGGTGGAGGATTATATGAGTGACCGCATCCAAGTAGGCACGTCAGACAGTCCGTACGTATACTGGCAGGAAAAAGAGGCAATTTGGAGGCCCTTGCACAAACTGGCTTTATTCTACCTAAGTTGCCCTCCCACAAGTGTGTACTCCGAAAGAGTGTTTAGTGCCGCCGCTCACCTTGTCAGCAATCGGCGTACGAGGTTACTTCCAGAAAATGTGGAGAAGATGATGTTCATTAAAATGAATTATAATCAATTCCTCCATGGAGACATTCACCAGCAGCAATTGCCTCCACAAAGTACACAGGGAGCTGTGATGGTGGATTCCAGTGGGGACGAATTGATAATCTGTGAGGAGGGGGATGTACACGGTGATGAATCGGAGGATGATGATGAGGTGGACATCTTGCCTCTGTAGAGCCAGTTTGTGCAAGGAGAGATTAATTGCTTCTTTTTTGGTGGGGGTCCAAACCAACCCGTCATTTCAGTCACAGTCGTGTGGCAGACCCTGTCACTGAAATGATGGGTTGGTTAAAGTGTGCATGTCCTGTTTATACAACATAAGGGTGGGTGGGAGGGCCCAAGGACAATTCCATCTTGCACCTCTTTTTTCTTTCATTTTTCTTTGCGTCATGTGCTGTTTTTTGGAAGGGCCATCCTGCGTGACACTGCAGTGCCACTCCTAGATGGGCCAGGTGTTTGTGTCGGCCACTAGGGTCACTTATCTTAGTCACACAGCTACCTCATTGCGCCTCTTTTTTTTCTTCTTTGCGTCATGTGCTGTTTGGGGAGTATTTTTTGGAAGGGCCATCCGGCCTGACACTGCAGTGCCACTCCCAGATGGGCCAGGTGTTTGTGTCGGCCACTAGGGTCGCTTAGCTTACTCACACAGCTACCTCATTGCGCCTCTTTTTTTCTTTGCGTCATGTGCTGTTTGGGGAGTGTTTTTTGGAAGGGCCATCCTGCGTGACACTGCAGTGCCACTCCTAGATGGGCCAGGTGTTTGTGTCGGCCACTTGGGTCGCTGAGCTTAGTCATCCAGCGACCTCGGTGCAAATTTTAGGACTAAAAATAATATTGTGAGGTGTGAGGTGTTCAGAATAGACTGAAAATTAGTGGAAATTATGGTTATTGAGGTTAATAATACTTTGGGATCAAAATGACCCCCAAATTCTATGATTTAAGCTGTTTTTTAGGGTTTTTTGAAAAAAACACCCGAATCCAAAACACACCCGAATCCGACAAAAAAAATTCGGTGAGGTTTTGCCAAAACGCGTTCGAACCCAAAACACGGCCACGGAACCGAACCCAAAACCAAAACACAAAACCCGAAAAATTTCCGGTGCACATCTCTAATTCCAGTGACCAGGCAGTCACAGTGGATGTGTCCTCTTGCTGCCACATGTCCATTGCTGCTGTGTTGTGCTGCATTAGTTCAATGGTGGTGTATTGTGCTGCTCAGTCCAGTGGTAGTGTCCTGTGCATCAGCCATCAGTCATTCCAGTGACCAGGCAGTCACAGTGGTATACTCTGCAGCCATATGTCCACTGCTGCTGTATAATAATAAATTATAATAACAACAAATTCCTTACAGTGTTGCTATGTTGTCCTGCATCAGACCAGTGGTAGTGTCATGTGCATCAGTCATTCCAGTGACCAGGCAGTCACAGTGGTATACTCTGCAGCCATTTGTCCACTGCTGACGTATAATAATTAGAGATGAGCGGGTTCGGTTCCTCTGAATCCGAACCCGCCCGAACTTCATGTTTTTTTTCACGGGTCCGAGCGACTCGGATCTTCCCGCCTTGCTCGGTTAACCCGAGCGCGCCTGAACGTCATCATCCCGCTGTCGGATTCTTGCGAGGCTCGGATTCTATCGCGAGACTCGGATTCTATATAAGGAGCCGCGCGTCGCCGCCATTTTCACACGTGCATTGAGAGTCATAGGGAGAGGACGTGGCTGGCGTCCTCTCCGTTTAGAGAAGAGAGAGACACAGTAGAGACGAGAGAGACACAGTAGTAGTAATTTTGGGGAGCATTATTAGGAGGAGTACTACTATACTACTATACTACTTGCTGAAGTGATATAGATTAGATAGTGTGACTGTAAGTGTATTGTATTATCTGACTTGTGGGGGAGACACTGACAGTGGGGAGCAGTTAGAGTCTGAGAGCAGGATTTAGGAGTACATATAACGTACAGTGCACACTTTTGCTGCCAGAGTCAGTGCCACACTGCCATTGTTGTGACCACACTGACCACCAGTATAATAATATATTTTGTGATTGTCTGCTTAGGACTCGGAGTACTAGTTGCAACGTGAGTGACCTGACCACCAGTTTAATAATCAATCACCACCAGTTTAATATATATATATATATATATATATATATATATATATATATAATTGTATATAATATATATATATATATATATATATATATATATATATAATATTGTATACCACCTACCCGTGGTTTTTTTTTTTTTTTTCATTCTTCTTTATACATACTACTATAGTAGCTTACTGTAGCAGTCTGCGGTGCTGCTGACCTGACAGTGTCCAGCAGGTCCGTCATCAGTCATTACATAATAAATATATATAGTACCTGTCCGGCTGCAGTACTAGTGATATTATATTGATTTCATCTCATTATCAATAATTTATCATCCAGTCTAGACTCTATATTAGCAGCAGACACAGTACGTTAGTCCACGGCTGTAGCTACCTCTGTGTCGGCACTCGGCAGTCCATCCATAATTGTATACCACCTACCCGTGGTTTTTTTTTTTTCTTTCTTCTTTGTACATACTACTATAGTATAGTAGCTTACTGTAGCAGTCTGCGGTGCTGCTGAGCTGACAGTGTCCAGCAGGTCCGTCATCAGTCATCATTACCTAATAAATATATTATCTACCTGTCCGGCCGCAGTACTAGTGATATTATATATACATACATATATATATATTGATTTCATATCATTATCATCCAGTCTATATTAGCAGCAGACACAGTACGTTAGTCCACGGCTGTAGCTACCTCTGTGTCGGCACTCGGCAGTCCATCCATAATTGTATACCACCTACCCGTGGTTTTTTTTTTTTCTTTCTTCTTTGTACATACTACTATAGTATAGTAGCTTACTGTAGCAGTCTGCGGTGCTGCTGAGCTGACAGTGTCCAGCAGGTCCGTCATCAGTCATCATTACCTAATAAATATATTATCTACCTGTCCGGCTGCAGTACTAGTGATATTATATATACATACATATATATATTGATTTCATATCATTATCATCCAGTCTATATTAGCAGCAGACACAGTACGTTAGTCCACGGCTGTAGCTACCTCTGTGTCGGCACTCGGCAGTCCATCCATAATTGTATACCACCTACCCGTGGTTTTTTTTTTCTTTCTTCTTTGTACATACTACTATAGTATAGTAGCTTACTGTAGCAGTCTGCGGTGCTGCTGAGCTGACCGTGTCCAGCAGGTCCGTCATCAGTCATCATTACCTAATAAATATATTATCTACCTGTCCGGCTGCAGTACTAGTGATATTATATATACATACATATATATATTGATTTCATATCATTATCATCCAGTCTATATTAGCAGTAGACACAGTACGGTAGTCCACGGCTGTAGCTACCTCTGTGTCGGCACTCGGCAGTCCATCCATAATTGTATACCACCTACCCGTGGTTTTTTTTTTCTTTCTTCTTTGTACATACTACTATAGTATAGTAGCTTACTGTAGCAGTCTGCGGTGCTGCTGAGCTGACAGTGTCCAGCAGGTCCGTCATCAGTCATCATTACCTAATAAATATATTATCTACCTGTCCGGCTGCAGTACTAGTGATATTATAAATACATACATATATATATATATTGATTTCATATCATTATCATCCAGTCTATATTAGCAGCAGACACAGTACGTTAGTCCACGGCTGTAGCTACCTCTGTGTCGGCACTCGGCAGTCCATCCATAATTGTATACCACCTACTGTACCCGTGGTTTTTTTTTTTCTTTCTTCTTTGTACATACTACTATAGTATAGTAGCTTACTGTAGCAGTCTGCGGTGCTGCTGAGCTGACAGTGTCCAGCAGGTCCGTCATCAGTCATCATTACCTAATAAATATATTATCTACCTGTCCGGCTGCAGTACTAGTGATATTATATATACATACATATATATATTGATTTCATATCATTATCATCCAGTCTATATTAGCAGCAGACACAGTATGGTAGTCCACGGCTGTAGCTACCTCTGTGTCGGCACTTGGCAGTCCATCCATAATTGTATACCACCTACCCGTGGTTTTTTTTTTTTTTTTTCTTCTTTGTACATACTACTATAGTATTTCTAAAGATAAAAATGAGTAGAAGGTGCGCTCATAGTGCAGGTAAATATTTTAATGGATAAAACAACACTATGTACAATCCAGGACAGGTAATTCAAAGACTCGTACCCTGATTACCCACTCTGTGGGCTGATTACCACATGATATAAAGGTTTCCACAAGGCTGTCTCAATGATCGCCTACCGCAGTCCGGGACAAAGCACCGTATCCAGCCGTGAACACGTCAGGATCCGTCCAGCCACCGTGCCGTGCAATCGACCAGATCAACCAGTACACTTGTGGAGAGAAGACGTCAGACAGACCACGCCCCTAGTATAGTAGCTTACTGTAGCAGTCTGCGGTGCTGCTGAGCTGACAGTGTCCAGCAGGTCCGTCATCAGTCATCATTACCTAATAAATATATTATCTACCTGTCCGGCTGCAGTACTAGTGATATTATATATGCATACATATATATATTGATTTCATATCATTATCATCCAGTCTATATTAGCAGCAGACACAGTACGGTAGTCCACGGCTGTAGCTACCTCTGTGTCGGCACTCGGCAGTCCATCCATAAGTATACTAGTATCCATCCATCTCCATTGTTTACCTGAGGTGCCTTTTAGTTGTGCCTATTAAAATATGGAGAACAAAAATGTTGAGGTTCCAAAATTAGGGAAAGATCAAGATCCACTTCCACCTCGTGCTGAAGCTCCTGCCACTAGTCATGGCCGAGACGATGAAATGCCAGCAACGTCGTCTGCCAAGGCCGATGCCCAATGTCATAGTACAGAGCATGTCAAATCCAAAACACCAAATATCAGTAAAAAAAGGACTCCAAAACCTAAAATAAAATTGTCGGAAGAGAAGCGTAAACTTGCCAATATGCCATTTACCACACGGAGTGGCAAGGAACGGCTGAGGCCCTGGCCTATGTTCATGGCTAGTGGTTCAGCTTCACATGAGGATGGAAGCACTCAGCATCTCGCTAGAAAAATGAAAAGACTCAAGCTGGCAAAAGCAGTAGCACCGCAAAGAACTGTGCGTTCTTCGAAATCCCAAATCCACAAGGAGAGTCTGACTCCAATTGTGTCGGTTGCGATGCCTGACCTTCCCAACACTGGACGTGAAGAGCATGCGCCTTCCACCATTTGCACGCCCCCTGCAAGTGCTGGAAGGAGCACCCGCAGTCCAGTTCCTGATAGTCAGATTGAAGATGTCAGTGTTGAAGTACACCAGGATGAGGAGGATATGGGTGTTGCTGGCGCTGGGGAGGAAATTGACCAGGAGGATTCTAATGGTGAGGTGGTTTGTTTAAGTCAGGCACCCGGGGAGACACCTGTTGTCCGTGGGAGGAATATGGCCACTGACATGCCTGGTGAAAATACCAAAAAAATCAGCTCTTCGGTGTGGAAGTAATTCAACAGAAATGCGGACAACAGGTGTCAAGCCGTGTGTTGCCTTTGTCAAGCTGTAATAAGTAGGGGTAAGGACGTTAACCACCTCGGAACATCCTCCCTTATACGTCACCTGCAGCGCATTCATAATAAGTCAGTGACAAGTTCAAAAACTTTGGGTGACAGCGGAAGCAGTCCACTGACCAGTAAATACCTTCCTCTTGTAACCAAGCTCACGCAAACCACCCCACCAACTCCCTCAGTGTCAATTTCCTCCTTCCCCAGGAATGCCAATAGTCCTGCAGGCCATGTCACTGGCAATTCTGACGATTCCTCTCCTGCCTGGGATTCCTCCGATGCATCCTTGCGTGTAACGCCTACTGCTGCTGGCGCTGCTGTTGTTGCTGCTGGGAGTCGATGGTCATCCCAGAGGGGAAGTCGTAAGACCACTTTTACTACTTCCACCAAGCAATTGACTGTCCAACAGTCCTTTGCGAGGAAGATGAAATATCACAGCAGTCATCCTACTGCAAAGCGGATAACTGTGGCCTTGGCATCCTGGGTGGTGAGAAACGTGGTTCCGGTATCCATCATTACTGCAGAGCCAACTAGAGACTTGTTGGAGGTACTGTGTCCCCGGTACCAAATACCATCTAGGTTCCATTTCTCTAGGCAGGCGATACCGAAAATGTACACAGACCTCAGAAAAAGAGTCACCAGTGTCCTAAAAAATGCAGCTGTACCCAATGTCCACTTAACCACGGACATGTGGAGCAGGGCAGGGTCAGGACTATATGACTGTGACAGCCCACTGGGTAGATGTATGGACTCCCGCCGCAAGAACAGCAGCGGCGGCACCAGTAGCAGCATCTCGCAAACGCCAACTCTTTCCTAGGCAGGCTACGCTTTGTATCACCGGTTTCCAGAATACGCACACAGCTGAAAACCTCTTACGGCAACTGAGGAAGATCATCGCGGAATGGCTTACCCCAATTGGACTCTCCTGTGGATTTGTGGCATCAGACAACGCCAGCAATATTGTGTGTGCATTAAATATGGGCAAATTCCAGCACGTCCCATGTTTTGCACATACCTTGAATTTGGTGGTGCAGAATTATTTAAAAAACTACAGGGGCGTGCAAGAGATGCTGTCGGTGGCCAGAAGAATTGCGGGACACTTTCGGCGTACAGGCACCACGTACAGAAGACTGGAGCACCACCAAAAACTACTGAACCTGCCCTGCCATCATCTGAAGCAAGAAGTGGTAACGAGGTGGAATTCAACTCTCTATATGCTTCAGAGGTTGGAGGAGCAGCAAAAGGCCATTCAAGCCTATACAATTGAGCACGATATAGGAGGTGGAATGCACCTGTCTCAAGCGCAGTGGAGAATGATTTCAACGTTGTGCAAGGTTCTGATGCCCTTTGAACTTGCCACACGTGAAGTCAGTTCAGACACTGCCAGCCTGAGTCAGGTCATTCCCCTCATCAGGCTTTTGCAGAAGAAGCTGGAGACATTGAAGGAGGAGCTAACACAGAGCGATTCCGCTAGGCATGTGGGACTTGTGGATGGAGCCCTTAATTCGCTTAACAAGGATTCACGGGTGGTCAATCTGTTGAAGTCAGAGCACTACATTTTGGCCACCGTGCTCGATCCTAGATTTAAAGCCTACCTTGGATCTCTCTTTCCGGCAGACACAAGTCTGCTGGGGTTGAAAGACCTGCTGGTGACAAAATTGTCAAGTCAAGCGGAACGCGACCTGTCAACATCTCCTCCTTCACATTCTCCCGCAACTGGGGGTGCGAGGAAAAGGCTCAGAATTCTGAGCCCACCCGCTGGCGGTGATGCAGGGCAGTCTGGAGCGACTGCTGATGCTGACATCTGGTCCGGACTGAAGGACCTGACAACGATTACGGACATGTCGTCTACTGTCACTGCATATGATTCTCTCAACATTGAAAGAATGGTGGAGGATTATATGAGTGACCGCATCCAAGTAGGCACGTCACACAGTCCGTACTTATACTGGCAGGAAAAAGAGGCAATTTGGAGGCCCTTGCACAAACTGGCTTTATTCTACCTAAGTTGCCCTCCCACAAGTGTGTACTCCGAAAGAGTGTTTAGTGCCGCCGCTCACCTTGTCAGCAATCGGCGTACGAGGTTACATCCAGAAAATGTGGAGAAGATGATGTTCATTAAAATGAATTATAATCAATTCCTCCGTGGAGACATTGACCAGCAGCAATTGCCTCCACAAAGTACACAGGGAGCTGAGATGGTGGATTCCAGTGGGGACGAATTGATAATCTGTGAGGAGGGGGATGTACACGGTGATATATCGGAGGATGATGATGAGGTGGACATCTTGCCTCTGTAGAGCCAGTTTGTGCAAGGAGAGATTAATTGCTTCTTTTTTGGTGGGGGTCCAAACCAACCCGTCATTTCAGTCACAGTCGTGTGGCAGACCCTGTCACTGAAATGATGGGTTGGTTAAAGTGTGCATGTCCTGTTTATACAACATAAGGGTGGGTGGGAGGGCCCAAGGACAATTCCATCTTGCACCTCTTTTTTCTTTAATTTTTCTTTGCGTCATGTGCTGTTTGTGGAATGTTTTTTGGAAGGGCCATCCTGCGTGACACTGCAGTGCCACTCCTAGATGGGCCCGGTGTTTGTGTCGGCCACTAGGGTCGCTTATCTTACTCACACAGCTACCTCATTGCGCCTCTTTTTTTCTTTGCGTCATGTGCTGTTTGGGGAGGGTTTTTTAGAAGCGCCATCCTGCGTGACACTGCAGTGCAACTCCTAGATGGGCCCGGTGTTTGTGTCGGCCACTAGGGTCGCTCATCTTACTCACACAGCTACCTCATTGCGCCTCTTTTTTTCTTTGCGTCATGTGCTGTTTGGGGAGGGTTTTTTGGAAGGGCCATCCTGCGTGACACTGCAGTGCCACTCCTAGATGGGCCCGGTGTTTGTGTCGGCCACTAGGGTCGCTTATCTTACTCACACAGCTACCTCATTGCGCCTCTTTTTTTCTTTGCGTCATGTGCTGTTTGGGGAGGGTTTTTTGGAAGGGACATCCTGCGTGACACTGCAGTGCCACTCCTAGATGGGCCCGGTGTTTGTGTCGGCCACTAGGGTCGCTTATCTTACTCACACAGATACCTCATTGCGCCTCTTTTTTTCTTTGCGTCATGTGCTGTTTGGGGAGGGTTTTTTGGAAGGGACATCCTGCGTGACACTGCAGTGCCACTCCTAGATGGGCCCGGTGTTTGTGTCGGCCACTAGGGTCGCTTATCTTACTCACACAGCTACCTCATTGCGCCTCTTTTTTTTCTTTGCGTCATGTGCTGTTTGGGGAGGGTTTTTTGGAAGGGCCATCCTGCGTGACACTGCAGTGCCACTCCTAGATGGGCCCGGTGTTTGTGTCGGCCACTAGGGTCGCTTATCTTACTCACACAGCTACCTCATTGCGCCTCTTTTTTTCTTTGCGTCATGTGCTGTTTGGGGAGGGTTTTTTGGAAGGGACATCCTGCGTGACACTGCAGTGCCACTCCTAGATGGGCCCGGTGTTTGTGTCGGCCACTAGGGTCGCTTATCTTACTCACACAGCTACCTCATTGCGCCTCTTTTTTTCTTTGCGTCATGTGCTGTTTGGGGAGGGTTTTTTGGAAGGGCCATCCTGCGTGACACTGCAGTGCCACTCCTAGATGGGCCCGGTGTTTGTGTCGGCCACTAGGGTCGCTTATCTTACTCACACAGCTACCTCATTGCGCCTCTTTTTTTCTTTGCGTCATGTGCTGTTTGGGGAGGGTTTTTTGGAAGGGACATCCTGCGTGACACTGCAGTGCCACTCCTAGATGGGCCCGGTGTTTGTGTCGGCCACTAGGGTCGCTTATCTTACTCACACAGCTACCTCATTGCGCCTCTTTTTTTTCTTTGCGTCATGTGCTGTTTGGGGAGGGTTTTTTGGAAGGGCCATCCTGCGTGACACTGCAGTGCCACTCCTAGATGGGCCCGGTGTTTGTGTCGGCCACTAGGGTCGCTTATCTTACTCACACAGCTACCTCATTGCGCCTCTTTTTTTCTTTGCGTCATGTGCTGTTTGGGGAGGGTTTTTTGGAAGGGACATCCTGCGTGACACTGCAGTGCCACTCCTAGATGGGCCCGGTGTTTGTGTCGGCCACTAGGGTCGCTTAGCTTAGTCATCCAGCGACCTAGGTGCAAATTTTAGGACTAAAAATAATATTGTGAGGTGTGAGGTATTCAGAATAGACTGAAAATGAGTGTAAATTATGGTTTTTGAGGTTAATAATACTTTGGGATCAAAATGACCCCCAAATTCTATGATTTAAGCTGTTTTTTAGTGTTTTTTAAAAAAAACACCCGAATCCAAAACACACCCGAATCCGACAAAAAATTCGGTGAGGTTTTGCCAAAACGCGGTCGAACCCAAAACACGGCCGCGGAACCGAACCCAAAACCAAAACACAAAACCCGAAAAATTTCCGGCGCTCATCTATAATAATAATAACAAAAGCAAGCCCCTAACAGTGTTGCTGTGTTGTCCTGCATCAGACCAGTGGTAGTGTCCTGTGCATCAGCTATCAGTCATTCTAGTGACCAGGCAGTCACAGTGGTATACTCTGCTGCCATATGTCCAGTGTTCCTGTGCTGCAAATTGTGTTATATAACTCCAGAAAATATAGCTTCTAGTATTACAGTGCAGCATTTTGGTGACCAACAGTATACATATATAGTACAGTACAGTAGGCCATTGCTATTGATATATTACTGGCATATAATTCCACACATTAAAAAATGGAGAACAAAAATTTGGAGGATAAAATATGGAAAGATCAAGAACCACTTCCTCCTAGTGCTGAGGCTGCTGCCACTAACCATGACATAGACGATGAAATGCCATCAACGTCGTCTGCCAAGGCCGATACCCAATGTGATAGTAGAGGGCATGTAAAATCCAAAAAGGCAAAGTTCAGTAAAAAGACCCAAAAAAGAAATTTAAATGGTCTGATGAGAAGCGTAAACTTGCCAATATGCCATATACGACACGGAGTGGCAAGGAACGGCTGAGGCCCTGGCCTATGTTCATGACTAGTGGTTCAGCTTCACATGACGATGGAAGCCCTCAACCTCCATTTTGCCATTTAATTCCAGTGATTTGGACGTATAATTCCAGTGATTTGCAGTATAATTCCAGTGATTTGGACGTATAATTCCAGTGATTTTGCCATTTAATTCCAGTGATTTGGATGTATAATTTCAGTGATTTTGCCATTTAATTCCAGTGATTTGGATGTATAATTCCAGTGATTTGGACGTATAATTCCAGTGGGAATTGTTTGTGTCGCTTGGCTTAGTCATACAGCTACCTCATTGCACCTCTTCGACATCTTTGCATGAGGTGCTGTTTGGGACCTAGATTTTGAAAAGTACCATCGTGTCTGACACTGCCGTATGAGTCCAGCGGTACTGCTGTATTAGTCCTGGGGTACTGCCATGTAAGTCTACTAATTGCAGAATTTTTGAAAACTGACAGGGGCGTGCAGGATATGCTGTCAGTGGACTGAACAATTGCGGCCCACTTTCGACATTCAGCCACTGCGTGACACTACTAGATGGGCCAGGTGGTTGTGTCGCCTAGCTTAGTCATACAGCAACCTCTGTGCACCTCTTCTACATCTTTGCATAAGGTGCTGTTTGGAGCCTAGTTTTTGAAAAGTGCCATCCTGTCTGACACTGCAGTGCCTCTCCTAGATGGGCCAGGTGTTTGTGCCGCACTCTTGTGTCGCTTGGCTTAGTCATACAGCAGCCTTGGTGCACCTCTTTTTCATCTTTGCATCATGTGCTGTTTGGGGCCTTTTTTTATATCTGCCCTCATGTCTGACACTGCAGTGCCACTCCTAGATGGGCCAGTTGTTTGTGCCGCACACTTGTGTCGTTTAGCTTAGTCAGACAGCCACCTTGGTGCAACCTTTTTGCCTAAAAACAATATTGTGAGGTGTTCGGTGTTCAGAATAGACTGGAAATTAGAGGAAATTAATGTTATTGAGGATAATAATACCCTAGGATCAAAATTACCCCCAAATTCTGTGATTTTAGCCGATTTTATGTAGAGATGAGCGGGTTCGGTTCCTCAGAATCCGAACCCCCCCGAACTTCAGCCTTTTTACACGGGTCCGAGGCAGACTCGGATCTTCCCGCCTTGCTCGGCTAACCCGAGCGCGCCCGAACGTCATCATCCCGCTGTCGGATTCTCGCGAGGCTCGTATTCTATCGCGAGACTCGGATTCTATATAAGGAGCCGCGCGTCGCCGCCATTTTCACACGTGCATTGAGATTGATAGGGAGAGGACGTGGCTGGCGTCCTCTCCGTTAGAATAGATAGAGACACTTGAGTTGATTACTTAGTAATTTTGGGGAGCATTAGGAGTACTCAGAGTGCAGAGTTTTGCTGATAGTTACTAGTGACTGACCACCACCAGTTTTATTTATAATTTAATATAATCCGTTCTCTGCCTGAAAAAAAACGATACACAGTCACATACCATATCTGTGCTCAGCCTCAGTGTGCTGCATGATAATATCATCTATATGTATATCTGACTGTGCTGAGTGCTCACTGCTTGTCAGGAATCGACTTACCAGGCTGACATCCGTCCGCCGCTGCGGACTCCGTCCTGGCTCCCTGCGGTCATCGGACGCCTATGCCCCTGCCATGGGTCATCATCTGGATCCTGGGGGCACTGCTGAGACAGCAGGCGTGTAGCGCGCCGCGTCCCCGCTGGGCCGCGGCGTGGGCGCCGCCATGACAGTCTGCAATAGCCAGTATGCTGCGGCCAATCCGGTGCGTGGCCGCACCCACCTTTCCTGCACTCATCCAATCCCTGCGTACCATGGGGTATATAGGAGGCTACAGGTACAGCTCACAGGCATCCTGGACTTTGTGTCTATCTGCGACCTACATGAAAGGATCGGTTCCTGTCTCTCCTGAGTTCCTGGTTCTCTGCTAAGAACATTATACTCCTGGTTACTCTGCATTCTCCCGTGGAACTTCAAGGCTCAGCAATACCTGCAACCTGCATAAGGCTTCACACTCATCACCACCTTGTGTGCTTCAGCCTGCAGTTGAAGACAAACTCCAGGTGCGTTCATTTCCTCCACCTGTGACACAGCTTGCTGCTGCCAGTGCCCATCACCTGCACTGTGAGTCGGTCTCCTGCTTATGCTCAGGTTTGCCATATCATCTACTGCCTAGTTTCCCGTTTTAACCCTGCACTGGTTTCCAAGCCAGAATCATTCCATAAGACATTCTGCTCTTCTGATTTATATTCTGGATATTATTTCTCAAATTCATTTATCATTCATTTGCCATAGACTTTCAGATTCATTACTGAGTGATTGACTTTTTTCACCTGTTATTATTATTTCTGCTGCAATAACTGTTATACATCTGCCTAATAAAAATACCTTTGCGCTCATGCGCAGGAACGTTATTCAACCTCCTCGTTTCCTTCCTTCCACCTCCACTGACCCACTAGCGCCCCCTCCGGGGACACAGACCGAACACAATCTGACAGTAAGTCCAGGATCGATGGACTCGGATGGTGGACGGAGTGTGGGGTCAGAGGCCTTGCAAGATCTGGTCTCCCGTTTGGATGGTCAAGAGGTTGCGCAGCAGCAGATGCTTCACTTTCTACAAGGGATGTCCTCCCGATTGGATACACTGCAGCAATCCCTGCCTAGTGTACTTTCACCTACTGTTCCAGTTACTCCAGCACCTGCCAGTGCTGTAAATTCTTCTACGTCGGCTGCATCAGTTCCAGTATCACGCCTGCACCTGCCCGTGCCGAGCAAATATGATGGCAGTCCTAAACTATGTCGCGGCTTTCTCAATCAGTGTGAAATACAGTTTGAGTTATTGCCACATAACTTTCCCACACCAAGGTCCAAGGTTGCCTACATCATTTCCTTACTCTCTGGTTCTGCTCTGAGTTGGGTGTCTCCTCTGTGGGAACGTGCTGACCCTCTGATCAACAACTACTCAGACTTCGTGTCAACCTTTAGACGGATCTTTGACGAACCTGGTCGAGCAACATCAGCTTCGGCAGACCTGATCCAACTTCGTCAAGGTAACCGAAGCATGGGACAATATGTCATCCAGTTCCAGACGTTGGCTGCAGAGATCCAGTGGAACAACCAAGCTCTGGTAGCAGCCTTCTGGCACGGACTTTCGGATCGGATCAAGGACGAATTGACAACCCGTGACATTCCTGTTCAACTGCCTGATTTGATCTCCCTATGTATTAAGCTGGACTCTCGCATCCGCGAACGCAATAATGAACGCGCTCGGAGTGAGTCTCGCAGATCAAGGTACATACCTCCTGTACAGTTCCAGTCTCCCTCTTCTGACGAGCCTATGCAGATTAATAGGTCCCGCCTATCTCCTGAAGAGCGGGCAAGAAGAATACGGGAGAGGCTCTGCCTGTACTGTGCTGCTGCGGGTCATCAAATTAACTCCTGCACGATGCGTTCGGGAAACGCCAGATCCTGACTTGTAAGGGAGGAGTCAAGTTAGGATCTCTCAGTCAAGCTCCTTCCCAACAAGACCTCATTCTTCCAGTGACGCTAGAAACCTCCGTTGGGCTCCAGTCTGCATCAGCATTAGTGGACTGCGGTGCTGCAGGAAATTTTATCACCCAAGCTGCCGTAAATAAATTTCGTCTGTCTACCTGTGAACTTTCTTGTCCTGTATACATTACTGCTGTGGATGGTAGTAGAATCTCTAAGGGGAACATTTCACATCAAACTACCCCAGTGGTTCTGGGAGTTGGATTTCTTCATTCAGAACTGATCAAGTTCCTGGTCATCCCTCAGGCCACCCAGGAGATTGTCTTGGGCATGCCTTGGCTCCAGCTACATAACCCACAGTTCAACTGGACAACGTTGCAGCTTACCTCATGGGGTTCACATTGTCACCAATCCTGCTTAGCCCAAGTGTGTCCCATTAAATCAACCGAAGTAAAGTCACAGCTAAGTCTTCCAGCAGTTTATCAAGACTTCGCAGACGTCTTCTGTGAAAAGGCTGCTGATATTCTGCCGCCCCATAGGGAATGGGATTGTCCCATCGATCTCCTTCCTTGCAAGAAGCCACCTAGGGGGCGCACCTACCCTTTATCTGTTCCTGAAACAGAGGCGATGAGTAATTACATCAGAGAGAATCTCCAGAAAGGATTCATCCGTCCGTCATCATCACCCGCTGGTGCAGGTTTCTTCTTTGTCAAAAAGAAGGATGGAGGACTGCGTCCATGCATTGACTATCGGGGTCTCAATGACATTACCATCAAGAATAGTTATCCTTTACCACTCATTACCGAACTTTTTGATAGAGTTAAGGGGGCCCGCATTTTCACCAAGTTAGATCTCCGCGGTGCCTATAATCTCATCAGAATCCGGAGTGGTGACGAGTGGAAAACAGCTTTCAACACTCGAGATGGCCATTATGAATACCTGGTAATGCCATTTGGGTTGTGTAATGCTCCAGCGGTATTCCAACACTTTGTGAATGAAATTTTTCGAGATGTGCTGTATAAATACCTCGTTGTCTACCTAGATGATATTCTTATCTTTTCTCAAGACCTTCCATCTCATCGCCTACAAGTCTGTGAAGTTCTCCGACGTCTTCGTGAGAATCGTCTCTACGGGAAACTATCTAAATGCACCTTTGAAGTTCCCTCTATACCCTTTCTGGGTTATATAATCTCCGGATCGGATCTTCAGATGGACCCGACGAAATTGGAAGCCATTGCCAACTGGTCCATTCCAACTTCCCTCAAAGCTATCCAGCGGTTCCTGGGTTTCGCCAACTACTATAGAAAATTTATTCGAGGATTCTCCACTCTCATCGCTCCTGTTACCAACCTGACTCGGAAAGGGGCAGATCATTCCAACTGGTCAGAAGAAGCCTTGGCAGCCTTCCGGAAAATCAAGCTAGCCTTTATGTCTGCTCCAGTGCTGTCACAGCCAGATGTCGACAGACCATTCGAGTTGGAGGTAGACGCCTCTACAGTTGGGGTAGGTGCTGTTCTCTCCCAGAAGGGATCTGATGGGAAAGTCCACCCGTGTGGATTCTATTCTCGCAAGTTTCTTCCTGCAGAAGCTAACTACTCCGTGGGAGATCAAGAGTTACTGGCAATCAAGCTGGCTCTCGAGGAATGGAGATATCTCCTAGAAGGGGCCAAACATCCGTTTAACATCTTCACGGATCATAAGAACTTGCTTTATTTAAAAGCAGCCCAGTGCCTTAACCCTCGCCAGTCCAGGTGGGCTATGTTTTTCTCACGTTTTAATTTTAAGCTTCATTTCCGCCCAGGTTCACAGAATGTGAAAGCCGATGCATTATCCCGATCCATGGAATCTGAAGAAGGAACATCTGACTCTGTGCCACATTCCATCCTGAGTCCCGTGGTTTTCGCTGCCTCTCAAGTCTCCCCAGCTCCTCCTCCTGGTAAGACTTTTGTTTCCTCAGAGCTCCGTCCCAAGTTGCTATCTTGGGCCTATCAGTCCAAGTTCACTGGTCATCCTGGTGTCCTGAAGACATTCAAGTTCCTTTCCGCATCATATTGGTGGCCAAAGATGAAAATGGACATCCAGGATTTCGTGGCATCCTGTCCTAAATGTGTGCAGCACAAGACTCCTCGTCAGTCACCAGCAGGTCAGTTACAACCCTTGTCTGTCCCTAGTCGTCCTTGGTCTCATCTGTCCATGGATTTTATCACTGACCTTCCATCTTCTCAGGGACATAATACCATTTGGGTTGTAGTGGACAGATTCACCAAAATGGCTCATTTCGTTCCCCTCCAGGGTCTCCCTTCTGCCCCGAAACTTGCCCAAATCTTCATACAGGAGATTTTCCGCTTACATGGTTTACCCTCTGAAATAATATCTGATCGGGGGGTACAGTTTGTAGCGAGGTTTTGGAGGGCCCTCTGTTCTGCCATGCAGGTAAAATTGAAATTCTCGTCATCATACCATCCTCAGACGAATGGGCAGACAGAGAGAGTCAATCAAGAACTTGAGACTTTTTTAAGGTTATATGTGTCATCTTCCCAGGATGATTGGTTCAATCTGCTCCCGTGGGCCGAGTTTGCCCATAACTTTCGATATCATACTGCCACTGATACGACACCATTCTTTGCAGTTTATGGGCAACATCCCCGTGTACCTGAATTCCAAGAGCTTCCTCATATGGATGTTCCAGCTGCCACTTCTGCACTAACTCAGTTTTCAACCATTTGGAAAAAGATTCACGTTTCCCTCAAAAAAGCCTCCAGTCGATATAAAATCTTTGCCGACCGCAAGAGACGTGCGGTTCCCTATTTGAAACCTGGGGATCGAGTTTGGTTATCAACCCGCAACCTTCGTCTCAGGGTTCCTTCCATGAAGTTTGCACCACGCTTCATTGGTCCTTACCCTATTGAGAGTGTCATCAACCCAGTGGCTTACAAGTTGAAATTACCATCTTCACTTCGTATACCTAATGCCTTTCACATTTCTCTCCTCAGACCTTTAGTTCTAAACCGCTTTCAGAATACTCTTCCAGCAGGTCCCAAGATCCGAACTCAGCGGGGCGTGGAATTTGAGATCAACAAGATTCTGGACTCCCGTTGCCGGTATGGACGTCTCCAGTACCTGGTCGATTGGTGCGGTTATGGCCCAGAGGAGAGAAGCTGGGTGAATTCATCTGATGTCCATGCTCCTAGGTTGGTCCGTGTTTTCCACAGCACTCATCCCTCCAAACCACGTGGGTGTTCGGTGTCCACCCCTAAAGGAGGGGGTACTGTCAGGAATCGACTTACCAGGCTGACATCCGTCCGCCGCTGCGGACTCCGTCCTGGCTCCCTGCGGTCATCGGTCGCCTATGCCCCTGCCATGGGTCATCATCTGGATCCTGGGGGCACTGCTGAGACAGCAGGCGTGTAGCGCGCCGCGTCCCCGCTGGGCCGCGGCGTGGGCGCCGCCATGACAGTCTGCAATAGCCAGTATGCTGCGGCCAATCCGGTGCGTGGCCGCACCCACCTTTCCTGCACTCATCCAATCCCTGCGTACCATGGGGTATATAGGAGGCTACAGGTACAGCTCACAGGCATCCTGGACTTTGTGTCTATCTGCGACCTACATGAAAGGATCGGTTCCTGTCTCTCCTGAGTTCCTGGTTCTCTGCTAAGAACATTATACTCCTGGTTACTCTGCATTCTCCCGTGGAACTTCAAGGCTCAGCAATACCTGCAACCTGCATAAGGCTTCACACTCATCACCACCTTGTGTGCTTCAGCCTGCAGTTGAAGACAAACTCCAGGTGCGTTCATTTCCTCCACCTGTGACACAGCTTGCTGCTGCCAGTGCCCATCACCTGCACTGTGAGTCGGTCTCCTGCTTATGCTCAGGTTTGCCATATCATCTACTGCCTAGTTTCCCGTTTTAACCCTGCACTGGTTTCCAAGCCAGAATCATTCCATAAGACATTCTGCTCTTCTGATTTATATTCTGGATATTATTTCTCAAATTCATTTATCATTCATTTGCCATAGACTTTCAGATTCATTACTGAGTGATTGACTTTTTTCACCTGTTATTATTATTTCTGCTGCAATAACTGTTATACATCTGCCTAATAAAAATACCTTTGCGCTCATGCGCAGGAACGTTATTCAACCTCCTCGTTTCCTTCCTTCCACCTCCACTGACCCACTAGCGCCCCCTCCGGGGACACAGACCGAACACAATCTGACACTGCTCACACAGCTGAATTGTGGGGGAGACTGGGGTGCAGTTATAGCAGGAGTACAGTGCACACTTTTGCTGCCAGTGTGACTGACCAGTGACCACCAGTATATTGTCTGCCTGAAAAAGTTAAACACTCCTGTGGTGTTTTTTTATTTTTTTTATTCTATAAACGCATTCTGCTGACAGTGTCCAGCAGGTCCGTCATTCATTATATTATATAAATATTTACCTGCAGTAGTGTTATATTTTTTTTGTTCATCTCTATCATCTTTATCATCTCTATACTAGCAGACGCAGTACGGTAGTCCACGGCTGTAGCTACCTCTGTGTCGTCAGTGCTCGTCCATTATTGTATACCTACCTGTGGTGGGTTTTTTTTTTCTATCTTCTTCATACTAGTAGTTTAGGAGTCTGCTGACAGTGTCCAGCAGGTCCATCATTATATTATATATACCTGCAGTAGTGATATATATATATTTTTTATATCATTATCAGCTCTATACTAGCAGATGCAGTACGGTAGTCCACGGCTGTAGCTACCTCTGTGTCGTCAGTGCTCGTCCATAATTGTATAGCTACCTGTGGTGGGGTTTTTTTTTCTATCTTCTTCATACTAGTAGTTTAGGAGTCTGCTGACAGTGTCCAGCAGGTCCGTCATTATATTATATATACCTGCAGTAGTGATATATATATATTTTTTATATCATTATCATCTCTATACTAGCAGACGCAGTATGGTAGTCCACGGCTGTGGCTACCTCTGTGTCGTCAGTGCTCGTCCATAATTGTATACCTACCTGTGGTGGGTTTTTTTTTTCTATCTTCTTCATACTAGTAGTTTAGGAGTCTGCTGACAGTGTCCAGCAGGTCCGTCATTATATTATATACACCTGCAGTAGTGATATATATATATTTTTTTATATCATTATCATCTCTATACTAGCAGACGCAGTACGGTAGTCCACGGCTGTAGCTACCTCTGTGTCATCAGTGCTCGTCCATAATTGTATACCTACCTGTGGTGGGGTTTTTTTTTCTATCTTCTTCATACTAGTAGTTTAGGAGTCTGCTGACAGTGTCCAGCAGGTCCGTCATTATATTATATATACCTGCAGTAGTGATATATATATATATATATATTTTTTTTTTTATATCATTATCATCTCTATACTAGCAGACGCAGTACGGTAGTCCACGGCTGTAGCTACCTCTGTGTCGTCAGTGCTCGTCCATAATTGTATACCTAACTGTGGTGGGGGTTTTTTTTCTATCTTCTTCATACTAGTAGTTTAGGAGTCTGCTGACAGTGTCCAGCAGGTCCGTCATTATATTATATATACCTGCAGTAGTGATATATATATATTTTTTATATCATTATCATCTCTATACTAGCAGACGCAGTACGGTAGTCCACGGCTGTAGCTACCTCTGTGTCGTCAGTGCTCGTCCATAATTGTATACCTACCTGTGGTGGGGTTTTTTTTTCTATCTTCTTCATACTAGTAGTTTAGGAGTCTGCTGACAGTGTCCAGCAGGTCCGTCATTATATTATATATACCTGCAGTAGTGATATATATATATATATTTTATATCATTATCATCTCTATACTAGCAGACGCAGTACGGTAGTCCACGGCTGTAGCTACCTCTGTGTCGTCAGTCACTCGTCATCCATAAGTATACTAGTATCCATCCTTCTCCATTGTTTACCTGAGGTGCCTTTTAGTTGTGCCTATTAAAATATGGAGAACAAAAATGTTGAGGTTCCAAAAATAGGGAAAGATCAAGATCCACTTCCACCTCGTGCTGAAGCTGCTGCCACTAGTCATGGCCGAGACGATGAAATTCCATCAACGTCGTCTGCCAAGGCCGATGCCCAATGTCATAGTACAGAGCATGTAAAATCCAAAACACAAAATATCAGTAAAAAAAAGGACTCAAAAATCTAAAATAAAATCGTCGGAGGAGAAGCGTAAACTTGCCAATATGCCATTTACCACACGGAGTGGCAAGGAACGGCTGAGGCCCTGGCCTATGTTCATGGCTAGTGGTTCAGCTTCACATGAGGATGGAAGCACTCAGCCTCTCGCTAGAAAAATGAAAAGACTTAAGCTGGCAAAAGCACAGCAAAGAACGTTCTTCGAAATCACAAATCCACAAGGAGAGTCCAATTGTGTCGGTTGCGATGCCTGACCTTCCCAACACTGGACGTGAAGAGCATGCGCCTTCCACCATTTGCACGCCCCCTGCAAGTGCTGGAAGGAGCACCCGCAGTCCAGTTCCTGATAGTCAGATTGAAGATGTCAGTGTTGAAGTACACCAGGATGAGGAGGATATGGGTGTTGCTGGCGCTGGGGAGGAAATTGACAAGGAGGATTCTGATGGTGAGGTGGTTTGTTTAAGTCAGGCACCCGGGGAGACACCTGTTGTCCGTGGGAGGAATATGGCCATTGACATGCCTGGTGAAAATACAAAAAAAATCAGCTCTTCGGTGTGGAAGTATTTCAACAGAAATGCGGACAACAGGTGTCAAGCCGTGTGTTGCCTTTGTCAAGCTGTAATAAGTAGGGGTAAGGACGTTAACCACCTCGGAACATCCTCCCTTATACGTCACCTGCAGCGCATTCATCATAAGTCAGTGACAAGTTCAAAAACTTTGGGCGACAGCGGAAGCAGTCCACTGACCAGTAAATCCCTTCCTCTTGTAACCAAGCTCACGCAAACCACCCCACCAACTCCCTCAGTGTCAATTTCCTCCTTCCCCAGGAATGCCAATAGTCCTGCAGGCCATGTCACTGGCAATTCTGACGAGTCCTCTCCTGCCTGGGATTCCTCCGATGCATCCTTGAGTGTAACGCCTACTGCTGCTGGCGCTGCTGTTGTTGCTGCTGGGAGTCGATGGTCATCCCAGAGGGGAAGTCGTAAGACCACTTTTACTACTTCCACCAAGCAATTGACTGTCCAACAGTCCTTTGCGAGGAAGATGAAATATCACAGCAGTCATCCTGCTGCAAAGCGGATAACTGAGGCCTTGGCATCCTGGGCGGTGAGAAACGTGGTTCCGGTATCCATCATTACTGCAGAGCCAACTATAGACTTGTTTGAGGTACTGTGTCCCCGGTACCAAATATCATCTAGGTTCCATTTCTCTAGGCAGGCGATACCGAAAATGTACACAGACCTCAGAAAAAGACTCACCAGTGTCCTAAAAAATGCAGTTGTACCCAATGTCCACTTAACCACGGACATGTGGACAAGTGGAGCAGGGCAGACTCAGGACTATATGACTGTGACAGCCCACTGGGTAGATGTATTGACTCCCGCCGCAAGAACAGCAGCGGCGGCACCAGTAGCAGCATCTCGCAAACGCCAACTCTTTCCTAGACAGGCTACGCTTTGTATCACCGTTTTCCAGAATACGCACACAGCTGAAAACCTCTTACGGCAACTGAGGAAGATCATCGCAGAATGGCTTACCCCAATTGGACTCTCCTGTGGATTTGTGGCATCGGACAACGCCAGCAATATTGTGTGTGCATTAAATATGGGCAAATTCCAGCACGTCCCATGTTTTGCACATACCTTGAATTTGGTGGTGCAGAATTATTTAAAAAACGAGAGGGGCGTGCAAGAGATGCTGTCGGTGGCCAGAAGAATTGCGGGACACTTTCGGCGTACAGGCACCACGTACAGAAGACTGGAGCAACACCAAAAACGCCTGAACCTGCCCTGCCATCATCTGAAGCAAGAAGTGGTAACGAGGTGGAATTTAACCCTCTATATGCTTCAGAGGTTGGAGGAGCAGCAAAAGGCCATTCAAGCCTATACAACTGACCACGATATAGGAGGTGGAATGCACCTGTCTCAAGCGCAGTGGAGAATGATTTCAACGTTGTGCAAGGTTCTGCAACCTTTTGAACTTGCCACACGTGAAGTCAGTTCAGACACTGCCAGCCTGAGTCAGGTCATTCCCCTCATCAGGCTTTTGCAGAAGAAGCTGGAGACATTGAAGGAGGAGCTAACACTGAGCGATTCCGCTAGGCATGTGGGACTTGTGGATGGAGCCCTTAATTCGCTTAACAAGGATTCACGGGTGGTCAATCTGTTGAAATCAGAGCACTACATTTTGGCCACCGTGCTCGATCCTAGATTTAAAACCTACGTTGTATCTCTCCGGCAGACACAAGTCTGCAGGGGTTCAAAGAACTGCTGGTGAGAAAATTGTCAAGTCAAGCGGAACGCGACCTGTCAACATCTCCTCCTTCACATTCTCCCGCAACTGGGGGTGCGAGGAAAAGGCTCAGAATTCCGAGCCCACCCGCTGGCGGTGATGCAGGGCAGTCTGGAGCGACTGCTGATGCTGACATCTGGTCCGGAATGAAGGACCTGACAACGATTACGGACATGTCGTCTACTGTCACTGCATATGATTCTCTCACCATTGAAAGAATGGTGGAGGATTATAGTGACCGCATCCAAGTAGGCACGTCAGACAGTCCGTACGTATACTGGCAGGAAAAAGAGGCAATTTGGAGGCCCTTGCACAAACTGGCTTTATTCTACCTAAGTTGCCCTCCCACAAGTGTGTACTCCGAAAGAGTGTTTAGTGCCGCCGCTCACCTTGTCAGCAATCGGCGTACGAGGTTACTTCCAGAAAATGTGGAGAAGATGATGTTCATTAAAATGAATTATAATCAATTCCTCCATGGAGACATACACCAGCAGCAATTGCCTCCACAAAGTACACAGGGAGCTGTGATGGTGGATTCCAGTGGGGACGAATTGATAATCTGTGAGGAGGGGGATGTACACGGTGATGAATCGGAGGATGATGATGAGGTGGACATCTTGCCTCTGTAGAGCCAGTTTGTGCAAGGAGAGATTAATTGCTTCTTTTTTGGTGGGGGTCCAAACCAACCCGTCATTTCAGTCACAGTCGTGTGGCAGACCCTGTCACTGAAATGATGGGTTGGTTAAAGTGTGCATGTCCTGTTTATACAACATAAGGGTGGGTGGGAGGGCCCAAGGACAATTCCATCTTGCACCTCTTTTTTCTTTCATTTTTCTTTGCGTCATGTGCTGTTTGGGGAGTGTTTTTTGGAAGGGCCATCCTGCGTGACACTGCAGTGCCACTCCTAGATGGGCCAGGTGTTTGTGTCGGCCAATAGGGTCGCTTATCTTAGTCACACAGCTACCTCATTGCGCCTCTTTTTTTTCTTCTTTGCGTCATGTGCTGTTTAGGGAGTGTTTTTTGGAAAGGCCATCCTGCGTTACACTGCAGTGCCACTCCTAGATGGGCCAGGTGTTTGTGTCGGCCACTAGGGTCACTTATCTTAGTCACACAGCTACCTCATTGCGCCTTTTTTTTTTCTTCTTTGCGTCATGTGCTGTTTGGGGAGTATTTTTTGGAAGGGCCATCCGGCCTGACACTGCAGTGCCACTCCTAGATGGGCCAGGTGTTTGTGTCCGCCACTAGGGTTGCTTAGCTTACTCACACAGCTACCTCATTGCGCCTCTTTTTTTCTTTGCGTCATGTGCTGTTTGGGGAGTGTTTTTTGGAAGGGCCATCCTGCGTGACACTGCAGTGACACTCCTAGATGGGCCAGGTGTTTGTGTCGGCCACTTGGGTCGCTGAGCTTAGTCATCCAGCGACCTCGGTGCAAATTTTAGGACTAAAAATAATATTGTGAGGTGTGAGGTGTTCAGAATAGACTGAAAATGAGTGGAAATTATGGTTATTGAGGTTAATAATACTTTGGGATCAAAATGACCCCCAAATTCTATGATTTGAGCTGTTTTTTAGGGTTTTTTTAAAAAAAACACCCGAATCCAAAACACACCCGAATCCGACAAAAAAAATTCGGTGAGGTTTTGCCAAAACGAGTTCGAACCCAAAACACGGCCACGGAACCGAACCCAAAACCAAAACACAAAACCCGAAAAATTTCCGGTGCACATCTCTAATTTTATGTTTGTTTGTTTGTTTGTTTGTTTGTTTGTTTTTTTCAAAAATCATCCAGATCCAAAACCAAAACTAAAACCAAAACACAAAAGGTTGGTTTTGGCAAAACCAAGCCAAAATCAAAACATGAAAAAGGAATTAGAACCAAAACCAAAACACAAAACACGAAAAGTGCCAGCCGCACATCTCTACTCCTGTCATTCCTATCACCCAGGGACGTGCAGTGAGATAAATGGCTCAGAAGTCACAAGCTAGTACCAGAGCCAGATTTACACACAATGGGGTAAATTTACTAAGATTCGTGTTTTCCCGTTTGAGGTCAAAGTTCAATCACGAATGACATCGAAAGTGTAAATATGCAACTTTTTGAATTGATTACGACTACTTTACTAAGCTGCCGTATTCTGCATTTTCGGGTTTTCCGATGTCGATGTCATTCGTTTTTTTAGGCAGTGTTTTACGTGAGTGACTTGTAAAACACTGCCGACTTTAATACAATGAATCTCGGCCGGATCTGAGAGATCCGTGCTGGGCTTCATTGTGCCCTTTGTTAAAAAAATAAATAAAGTTTAAATGTTAAAAAAAAATTGCGTGGGGTCCCCCCTCCTAAGGCAAACCAGCCTCTGGCTCTTTGAGCCGATCCTGGTTGCAGAAATATGGGGAAAAAATGGACAGGGGATCCCCCATATTTAAGCAACCAGCAGCGGGCTCTGCGCCTGGTCCTGGTTCCAAAAATACGGGGGACAAAAAGAGTAGGGGTCCCCCGTATTTTTGAAACCAGCACCGGGCTCCACTAGCTGGACAGATAATGCCACAGCCGGGGGTCACTTTTATACAGTGCCTTGCGGCCGTGGCATCAAATATCAAATGGCATCAAATGGTGGGAACTTTCAGGTCAGCGGGTGACCGAAAGTGACCTCACCGCTGACCTGAAAGTTCCCACCATTGGTTACAATGGAGCGCATAGGTGCTATATTGTAACACTGCCGTGTACCGCCTGTCATACAGTACAGGAGCACACAGCCGATCAGGAGGGTGCTACAACGTGGCGCTCCCTGATTGGCTGAGGAAACCCACTTAGACATCAGTCAGAGTGGGTTTCTGGCATTCGGGGAAAGGGGGCCCATGTGAAAACATGGGTCCCCTTTCAGTTCGTGGTCGGGTATTCGTTTTTTTATTTTTTCAAGTACGTGGATTACAAAAGGATTTACCGAGGAGCCGAAAACACTGGATTGTGAGTATAATTTTTTCTACAGGTACACCATGGATTCTACTGGAGAAGAGGACCGACCTGCGTGGGAACATAAGGTAAGTATGTGTATATGGAGGTGTGGATGGATGTATTAAAGTTATACTTTCAAGGTGTGTGTGTGTGTTGTCTTTATTGGGGTATTTTTTTAGTAGTAGTACTACAGGTACCAGCGGGCCCGTTTTTCCGACGCATGCTGGTACTTGTGGTTCTCCAAGTACCAGCTTGCGGGGGAGGCTTGCTGGGCCTTGTAGTACTGCTACTAAAAACAATATCAATCACTTGTCACAAAGGCTATCAGCCCCCCATCCGCAGCCCATTGGATGGGGGGGACAGCCTCGGGCTTCGCCCCTGGCCCTTGGGTGGCTGGGGGGGGGGACCCCTTGATTGAAGGGGTCCCCACTCCCCCAGGGTACCCCGGCCAGGGGTGACTAGTTGGATATTTGATGCCACGGCCGCAAAGGCACTGTATAAAAGTGACCCCCGGCTGTGGCATTATCTGTCCAGCTAGTGGAGCCCGGTGCTGGTTTCAAAAATACGGGGGACCCCTACTCTTTTTGTCCCCCGTATTTTTGGAACCAGGACCAGGCGCAGAGCCCGATGCTGGTTGCTTAAATATGGGTGAACCCCTGTCCATTTTTTTCCCATATTTCTGCAACCAGGATCGGCTCAAAGAGCCCGAGGCTGGTTTGCCTTAGGAGGGGGGACCCCACGCAATTTTTTTTTCTGTAAATTTAGAACATTTCACCCCCCTTCCCACTGAAAAACATGCACGGATCTCATGGATCCGTGCATGCCTATACAAACACGGGATAAAAAAGCAGGTCTGTTTTTTTTTTAGCACTTTTTCACGATTTGTATTTTAGCACGGCAGTGTTTGGCTATTGTCGGCAGTGTTTGTGTTTTGCACTTTTTAGTAAATTCCCGCTTTCTAGCAAACTGCAGGCGTATTTGACCGATGGTGTATTGATTCGTGATTTTTTCCTAGGACTTCCAAAATATTACGAATGCCCTCATCACTGCCGTGATTTTTGCTTAGTAAATTACCGAGATGACACTTTGATGAAAAAACGGCATCTCGGTCAAAATCGGGACCTTAGTAAATATACCCCAATATATGAGCCCAAGGGTTTATGTGGGCATTATACACAGGTGCAGCAGTATATATTGCTGGAAATTTGGTAGTTTTGATCAGAGATGTGCAGAAAAGGTAGGCAGGTACTGCCTCACATGCCACAGACTTTATACACCAGAGTTTTGACTATAAAAATGATCAGAATAATACAAAGTGACCTATATCATATATTCTTTGTATTTTTCATATACTTTATATAGTCAAAACTCTGGCGCATATGTTAGTATGACAGGAAATACTCTGTCTCACCCCACCGCACACCATTGCTGTCACCAATGCAATGAACATCCTGTCACCCTAGTTTATATCACGTGATTCAATAAAGGATCCCAATTGATGCTGATTGTGGGTTGTAAGTCTGGGAGAGGTCTATAAAACAGTATGGGGGTAATTCCAAGTTGATCGCAGCAGGACATTTTTTAGCAGTTGGGCAAAACCATGTGCACTGCAGGTGTGGCAGATATAACATTTGCAGAGAGAGTTAGATTTGGGTGGGTTATTTTATTTCTGTGCAGGGTAAATACTGGCTGCTTTATTTTTACACTGCAAATTAGATTGCAGATTGAACACACCACACCCAAATCTAACTCTCTCTGCACGTTATATCTGCCTCCCCTGCAGTGCACATGGTTTTGCCCAATTGCTAACAGAATTCCTGCTGCGATCAACTTGGAATTACCCCCTATATCTCTGGATAAGATTGTCAGTGCAAGAGGTGGAGTAGCCATACGCAGCTTCCTTTCTAGAAGCACAGTCAGACTTGTAGCACAACACAACCCTTATATGTAGCAGGGACATGATCACTGCAGCCTTTAGAAAAGACTGCAGCACAAAAATAAGAATTTACTCACCGGTAATTCTATTTCTCGTAGTCCGTAGTGGATGCTGGGAACTCCGTAAGGACCATGGGGAATAGACGGGCTCCGCAGGAGACTGGGCACTCTAAAAGAAAGATTAGGTACTATCTGGTGTGCACTGGCTCCTCCCTCTATGCCCCTCCTCCAGACTGTGCCCGGAAGAGCTGACACAACAAGGAAAGGATTTGGAATCCAGGGTAAGACTCATACCAGCCATACCAATCACACTGTACAACTTGTGATAACCATACCCAGTTAACAGTATGAACAACAACTGAGCCTCACTCAACGGATGGCTCATAACAATAACCCTTTAGTGAAGCAATAACTATATACATGTATTGCAGAGAGTCCGCACTTGGGACGGGCGCCCAGCATCCACTACGGACTACGAGAAATAGAATTACCGGTGAGTAAATTCTTATTTTCTCTGACGTCCTAGTGGATGCTGGGAACTCCGTAAGGACCATGGGGATTATACCAAAGCTCCCAAACGGGCGGGAGAGTGCGGATGACTCTGCAGCACTGAATGAGCAAAGGCAAGGTCCTCCTCAGCCAGGGTATCAAACTTGTAGAACTTAGCAAATGTGTTTGAACCCGACCAAGTAGCAGCTCGGCAAAGCTGTAAAGCCGAGACCCCTCGGGCAGCCGCCCAAGAAGAGCCCACCTTCCTTGTGGAATGGGCTTTTACTGATTTAGGATGCGGTAACCCTGCCGCAGAATGAGCTTGCTGAATCGTGTTACAGATCCAGCGTGCAATAGTTTGCTTTGAAGCCGGAGCACCCAGTTTGTTGGGTGCATGCAGGATAAACAGCGAGTCAGTTTTCCTGACTCCAGCCGTCCTGGCTACATAGATTTTCAAAGCCCTGACTACGTCCAGCAACTTGGAAGTCTCCAAGTCCCTAGTAGCCGCAGGCACCACAATAGGTTGGTTCAAATGAAACGCTGATACCACCTTTGGGAGAAATTGGGGACGAGTCCTCAATTCTGCCCTGTCCATATGGAAGATCAGATACGGGCTTTTACATGACAAAGCCGCCAATTCTGACACACGCCTAGCTGAAGCCAAGGCCAACAGCATGACCACCTTCCACGTGAGATACTTTAGCTCCACGGTCTTAAGTGGCTCAAACCAGTGTGATTTCAGGAAATCCAACACAACGTTAAGATCCCAAGGTGCCACTGGAGGCACAAAAGGGGGCTGAATATGCAGCACTCCCTTAACAAACGTCTGAACTTCAGGCAGTGAAGCCAGTTCTTTTTTAAAGAAAATAGATAGGGCCGAAATCTGGACCTTTATGGATCCTAATTTTAGACCCATAGTCACTCCTGCCTGTAGGAAGTGCAGGAATCGACCCAGGTGGAATTCCTCTGTAGGGGCCTTCCTGGCCTCACACCAAGCAACATATTTTCGCCATATACGGTGATAATGTTTTGCTGTCACGTCTTTCCTAGCCTTTATCAGTGTAGGAATAACTTCATCCGGAATGCCCTTTTCCGCTAGGATCCGGCGTTCAACCGCCATGCCGTCAAACGCAGCCGCGGTAAGCCTTGGAACAGACAGGGCCCCTGCTGTAACAGGTCCTGTCTGAGAGGCAGAGGCCATGGGTCCTCTGAGATCATTTCTTGTAGTTCTGGGTACCAAGTTCTTCTTGGCCAATCCGGAACGATGAGTATAGTTCTTACTCCTCTCTTTCTTACTATCCTCAGTACCTTGGGTATGAGAGGAAGAGGAGGGAACACATAAACCGACTGGTACACCCACGGTGTCACTAGTGCGTCCACAGCTATCGCCTGAGGGTCCCGTGACCTGGCGCAATATTTATTTAGCTTTTTGTTGAGGTGGGACGCCATCATGTCCACCTGTGGCAGTTCCCAACGATTTACAATCTGTGTGAAGACTTCTTGATGAAGTCCCCACTCTCCCGGGTGGAGGTCGTGCCTGCTGAGGAAGTCTGCTTCCCAGTTGTCCACTTCCGTAATGAACACTGCAGACAGTGCTAGCACGTGATTCTCCGCCCATCGAAGAATCCTGGTGGCTTCTGCCATTACCATCCTGCTTCTTGTGCCGCCCTGGCGGTTTACATGGGCGACCGTCGTGATGTTGTCTGACTGAATCAGTACAGATTGGTTTTGAAGCAGGGGCTCTGCTTGACTCAGGGCGTTGTAGATGGCCCTTAGTTCCAATATATTTATGTGTAGAGAAGTCTCCAGACTTGACCACTGTCCTTGGAAGTTTCTTCCCTGAGTGACTGCCCCCCATCCTCGGAGGCTTGCATCCGTGGTCACCAGGATCCAGTCCTGTATGCCGAACCTGCGTCCCTCGAGAAGATGAGCACTCTGCAGCCACCACAGCAGAGACACCCTGGCCCTTGGGGACAGGGTGATCAACCGATGCATCTGAAGATGCGATCCGGACCATTTGTCCAACAGATCCCACTGAAAGATCCTTGCATGAAACCTGCCGAAGGGAATTGCTTCGTAAGAAGCCACCATCTTTCCCAGGACTCGCGTGCAGTGATGCACCGACACCTGTTTTGGTTTCAGGAGGTCCCTGACCAGAGATGACAATTCCTGGGCCTTCTCATCCAGGAGAAACACCTTCTTCTGTTCTGTGTCCAGAATCATTCCCAGGAAAAGCAGACGCGTCGTAGGAATCAGCTGCGACTTTGGGATATTCAGAATCCAGCCGTGCTGTTGCAACACTTCCTGAGAGAGTGCTACGCTGACCAACAACTGCTCTTTGGACCTCGCCTTTATGAGGAGATCGTCCAAGTACGGTATAATTATAACTCCCTTTCTTCGAAGGAGTATCATAATTTCGGTGATTACCTTGGTAAATATTCTCGGAGCCGTGGAGAGACCAAACGGCAACGTCTGGAATTGGTAATGACAGTTCTGTACCACAAACCTGAGGTACTCCTGGTGAGGTGGGAAAATGGGGACATGCAAGTAAGCATCCTTGATGTCCAGCGACACCATAAAATCCCCCTCTTCCAGGCTTGCAATAACCGCCCTGAGCGATTCCATTTTGAACTTGAACTTCTTTATATAAGTGTTCAAGGATTTTAAATTCAGGATGGGTCTCACCGTACCGTCCGGTTTCGGTACCACAAACATTGTGGAATAGTAACCCCTGCCCTGTTGAAGGAGGGGGACCTTGATTATCACCTGCTGGAGGTACAGCTTGTGAATTGCCGCCAGTACTACCTCCCTTTCCCTGGGAGCAGCTGGCAAGGCTGATTTGAGGTAACGGCGAGGGGGAGTCGTCTCGAACTCCAGCTTGTATCCCTGAGATACAATTTGTACAGCCCATAGATCCACTTGTGAGCGAACCCACTGGTTGCTGAAGTTTCGGAGACGCGCCCCCACCGCACCTGGCTCCGCCTGTGGAGCCCCAACGTCATGCGGTGGACTTAGTGGAAGCAGGGGAGGATTTTTGTTCCTGGGAACTGGCTGCCTGGTGCAGCTTCTTTCCTCTACCCTTGCCTCTGGCCAGAAAGGATGCTCCTCTGACCCGCTTGCCTTTCTGAGGCCGAAAGGACTGCATTTGATAATACGGTGCTTTCTTAGGCTGTGAGGGAACCTGAGGTAAAAAAGTCTACTTCCCAGCAGTTGCTGTGGATACAAGGTCCGAGAGACCGTCCCCAAATAATTCCTCACCCTTATAAGGCAAAACCTCCATGTGTTTTTTAGAATCAGCATCACCTGTCCACTGCCGAGTCCATAATACTCTCCTGGCAGAAATGGACATTGCATTAATTCTAGATGCCAGCAGGCAAATGTCCCTCTGTGCATCCCGCATATATAAGACGACGTCTTTTATATGTTCGAAGGTTAGCAAAATAGTATCCCTGTCGAGGGAATCAATGTCGTCTGACAGGGTATCAGTCCATGCTGCTGCAGCACTACACATCCAGGCTGAAGCAATAGCCGGTCTCAGTAGAGTACCAGAGTGTGTATACACAGACTTCAGGATAGCTTCCTGCTTTCTATCCGCAGGATCCTTTAGGGCGGCCGTATCCTGAGACGGCAGTGCCACCCTTTTAGATAAGCGTGTTAGCGCCTTGTCCACCCTAGGGGATGTTTCCCAACGTAACCTATCCGTTGGCGGGAAAGGGTACGCCATCAGTAACCTCTTAGAAATCACTAGTTTCTTATCAGGGGAACTCCACGCTTCTTCACACAAATCATTTAATTCATCAGATGGGGGAAAAGTCACTGGCTGCTTTTTCTCCCCAAACATAATACCCCTTTTGGTGGTAACCGGGTTAATATCAGAAATGTGCAATACATCTTTCATTGCAGTAATCATGCATCGGATGGCTTTTGTAGACTGTACATTTGTCTCATCCTCATCTACACTGGAGTCAGACTCCGTGTCGACATCTGTGTCTACCATCAGAGCTAGCGGGCGTTTATGAGCCCCTGACGGCTTCTGAGTCGCCTGGGCAGGCGCGGGCTGAGACCCCGGCTGTCCCAAGGCTGCTGCGTCATCGAACCTTTTATGTAAGGAGTTGACACTGTCGGTTAAGACCTTCCACATATCCATCCAATCAGGTGTCGGCCCCGTCGGGGGCGACACCACATGTATCTGCCCCTGCTCCGCCTCCACGTAACCCTCCTCATCAAACATGTCGACACAGCCGTACCGACACACCGCACACACACAGGGAATGCTCAGACTGAGGACAGGACCCCACAAAGTCCTTTGGGGAGACAGAGAGAGAGTATGCCAGCACACACCACAGCGCTATATAATACAGGGATTTACACTGCTAATAAGTGATTTTCCCAATAGCTGCTTTCCGTATCGATTTGCGCCTAAATTTATGTGCCCCCCCCCCCCCCTCTCTTTTTAACCCGTCTTGTACCTGGATACTGCAGGGGAGAGCCTGGGGAGCGTGCTTCCAGCGGAGCTGTGAAGGGAAAATGGCGCTGGTGTGCTGAGGAAGAAGGCCCCGCCCCCTCAGCGGCGGGCTTCTGTCCCGCGTTTTCTTTAACTTAATGGTGGGGGTTTTTACACATATACAGTTAACTGACAGTATTATGTGTATATTTAGCCAAAAGGTAATATAATTGCTGCCCAGGGCGTCCCCCCTCCAGCGCCCTGCACCCTACAGTGACCGGAGTGTGTGGTGTGCTGTGGGAGCAATGGCGCACAGCTGCAGTGCTGTGCGCTACCTTAATGAAGACCGGAGTCTTCTGCCGCCGATTTCATCTCCTTCTTCTGTCTTCTGGCTCTGCAAGGGGGACGGCGGAGCGGCCCCGGGAACGGACGATCGAGGTCAGGCCCTGTGTTCGAACCCTCTGGAGCTAATGGTGTCCAGTAGCCTAAGAAGCACAAGCTAGCTGCACGCAGGTAGGTTTGCTTCTCTCCCCTCAGTCCCACGTAGCAGTGAGTCTGTTGCCAGCAGATCTCACTGAAAATAAAAAAACCTAACAAGTACTTTCTTTTCTAGTAAGCTCAGGAGAGCCCACTAGGTGCATCCAGCTCTGGCCGGGCACAGATTCTAACTGAGGTCTGGAGGAGGGACATAGAGGGAGGAGCCAGAGCACACCAGATATAGTACCTAATCTTTCTTTTAGGAGTGCCCAGTCTCCTGCGGAGCCCGTCTATTCCCCATGGTCCTTACGGAGTTCCCAGCATCCACTAGGACGTCAGAGAAAGACTAGGAATACAATCAAAGGTTCAAACCAGTGATGGTTTTCTATAATTGGTTTCCTGCATTTATAAAAGTAACAATGATTTAGACCTTCTATGTCCCTTTCTTCAGTAGACTACCCTATGTTACATTCTAGGGGTTTCTGATCCAAGTCAGGACCCTTAGGATGGGCTCACAAGGAAAACAGAAACTTGGGAGGTTGGATATGACTTCTGTGCATAGACCCTGGCCCACAATGGCAAGTGTACCAGGGAACTGGAACTCACCAGCCAGCCCCTGGAACCAATGAGAGTAACAGCTTCATGCCTGAACCCCAGAACCACAAAGCTGGAACTCAGGGAGCTGAGCGGGTGGAACTCAGTGAACTGTAACCAGACTGGATCTGATAAAAATTGCACACTTCCCAGGAACCCAGGCTGGGCAGCTGAGATATGTTCCCTAATACCCACAACTCAGCACTCAGAAGCTCAGGAGAAGCCTCAGCAACCAGTCAATGGAGCCAGAAGCACAATTCACCACCATTAATGGTGCCACCAGTTGTGGCACCGGGGTCATGGACACCCAGAGGCCCCTGCGAGTGCCTTTGGCATGCCATTTGAAAAGGTGTGTGGACTCATAGGAGCCCCGCTGGCATCCCTAAAGGGACATGGCCTTGCGGGAAGCCCTGATTACTTCACTCTGGGAGCATGTGGGCTGCCCCGAGAGATTCTTCCAGTACTACTGGCTCCTTCTTAGTAACAGAAGCCAAATGCTGCAGGATAATATCACACTGCAGCACTTGGCTCCTGTCATTGCAAGGATTCAGCATTTTTATGTCAACCCCTTGAAGGGTGACACGGGATGCGGCACACAACCCTTGTTACTACTCTGGGTACCAATGGTGGTCCAATGATTGGAAGCTGTCTCAGAAGCTGGTATTGATTCTGACGTTTAATTGCTGAATAATAGAGCAGAAGCTGAGGACTAGTAGTGCAGATAGAAAGATGCAATGAGCAGGTGAGATAACAAAACTAAAAGTGCTGTGTAACACACTGGAGTTGCTGAGATCAATACAGATTGTGCCCAACAATAATGCTATATTCAGTATAGAAGCTGTTGTATTCAGGTGACAAGTTTGCCATAGTTCATCCTGTGCCATTTTGCCAGCCTGAAGGCAGCAACTGCATGGAGTCCCAATCCCATGAGCGATCTGTTGTATTTTATTCTCTTCAAAATGAGTACAGAGTGTAACAAAATCAGAATGATTCATAGAGACTATGTTGCATGCCAGTTAGGCAGGTTAGCTGTGCCAGTGGTCAGCTGTACGGCCAAGCCCCTCATATTCCTCCAAAGTAAGATCTATCATCGGGCCCAAAGAATAGTACAGTATATATTATATTTAATTTTCCTCTGTAGGTGGGATTGCCGCTGGTGTGACGAGGGTCTGTCCATTCCAGAACAGAAGCTCCCACACTGCTGAGTCTGGTCATCTTCAGTGCCCTAACCTCATGTGGACTTCACCACCCACTGACATGTCTCCTCTCTCTCCACATGCTATGCGCTTTGCTGCCAGTGGGAAACGCAGGATTTGCATGGTTTTTTTTTCCAGAACTGGGTGGAGCCAATCACGGGGGTGGGGACTGAGGTGACCCAGTATATGCTGGGTCCGTAAAACTAGTGTGTCTGTGTATATATATATATATATATATATATATATATATATATATACATACACACATATCTACACATATATATATATACCATATATACACACATATATATATATATATATATATATACACACTTATACATAGCATATTACACATGCATACACATATATATATCCAAGAAGAGTACAGGCACTCACCACTTCCTTGATGATAATGAATTTATTATACCTCACAGGTGTATCTCACATAGAGATGAACGACAGCATGTCAGCAAAAATGTCGACGTTTCGGCTCCATCCGAGCCTTTGTCAAGACAGACAAAATCACATCAGGCTGCTGGGTGTTAACCTGATGTGATTTTGTCTGTCTTGACAAAGGCTTGGATGGAGCCGAAACGTCGACATTTTTGCTGACATGCTGTCGTTCATCTCTATGTGAGATACACCTGTGAGGT
Organism: Pseudophryne corroboree; assembly: GCF_028390025.1. Taxonomy (NCBI): domain Eukaryota; kingdom Metazoa; phylum Chordata; class Amphibia; order Anura; family Myobatrachidae; genus Pseudophryne; species Pseudophryne corroboree. The sequence goes on from NC_086446.1 coordinate 274,110,017, forward strand.
ATAATAAATTCATTATCATCAAGGAAGTGGTGAGTGCCTGTACTCTTCTTGGATATATTTTGGACTATTTGAGAGCCCTTTATGGAGCACCGCCCATGATGTAATTTGCAGCAGTGAGTGTGGATTCATTGGATATATATATATATATATATATATATACACACACACACAGTACACGTATATATACACATGTATATATATCATATGTGTGTGTGTTTATATGTTTGTATGTACGTATTACATGTGTATACTATATATATGCATGCACATGGATATATACTGTATGTACTTTAATAAAATAAAGTAAACTTTTATTAAGCACTTACAAGTGCCACCAGGAAGACAGCAGGCTGCATAGGACGCTAGACAGCCATTAATAATACTCATGCAGCAAAAAAAAAAAAAAAAAATTGTTGGAGGGGGGTTTCTGGGTGCTCGGAAAACCCCCCTGGGTGCGCCACTGGCTGCATCCTCACATTCAAAAAGATAAAGCCTTCAGAAAGAAAATAGTACAATAATTAGTGGTACAGCCCCACCATTGATGCCAAAACCATTAAAATAGAGCCATTCATGTTTGCTAAACATTGAGGTTGACCAATGGTCAACCCCATGGTATGTCCCTTAATTTTCCACAGGAGAGAGAAAGTCTGTGGGATTCCCCAGCATAAACAATATCAAGCAGCATGCTATGTAAGGATGGTCTTGACACACTGTGAGGGTTATTCAGAGATGAACGCAGATCGCTGCATATGCTGAGGGCCGCCCAGCACAAGGCAAGGCCGTCCAGCCTGTGTAAGGCCTCTTTCCCGATGCGCCCGCAATGTTATTGCGAACGCATTGGATCTAAGGTTGACCCCTGGCAGCGCAACCTGGCTGTGTTGTCAGGCGGTCAGTGGCCATCTTTTTTTTCAGAGCGGTTGCATGTGATGTCACGCAGCCGCCCCGAAAATGGTCCATCCCGCCCCCGTTTGCATCGCCCCGTCCTACCAATGCCGTGTCGCGGCCGCAGCTGTCAATCACATTGCTGCTGCATCCTTCACGAATGTGGCAGCAATGTGTATGTCCGTGCAGCCATGATGCGGCCGCTGAGCAGGCCACTGGCAAACTGCACTGCGTGCCGCAATAGCGGTGGGGTCTGAATGACCCGCTATAACAGCAAGATATGTGTTCACCTTATAGTATGAAAGCAGCCCAGCCTAGTCTTTGCAAACTCAAATGATCTAGAAAGAATAATATGTGCTCAGCCAACCTTACTGTTTTTCCCACATTCCAGCCAATCAAAAGTTGACCTACTGATTCTTGTTGCAGTTTCGCTAGGAGCAGGTTTTTCTTTTCTTTTTCTATGGACGTCTTTAGTAGAAAAAAAAATCATGAATTTAGGCAAATGATAATAAATTAGCTAAAGTTTTGATGGCCTTTTTTGTTTGAAGTAAAATGTGTTATATTTTTCTATTTTATTATACACTATTGTGGAACTATATATTTCAATGGGCCAGGGCTACTAAGACATGCTGTTCTTTCACAGTCAGTCAGTGGTTGCTGAAGCTGGGGGTAATTCAGACCTGATCGCTAGGGTGCGTCTTTTGCATCCCTGCAATCAGGTAGTCGCCGCCTACAGGGGGAAGGTATGGAGTGTGTGCAGGTGTGCGATCGCTTTTGTAGCAGAACTGCACAAACATCAGTTTGTGCAGTCTCTGCTCAGCCCAGGACTTACTCAGCCGCTGCGATGATCAAAGCCGGAGCTGACGTAAGACACCCTACCTCCAAACGCCTGGTCCCTCCTGCGTTTTCCCGGACACTCCTCTAAAATGGTCAGTTGCCACCCACAAACGGCGTCTTCCTGTCAGTCACCTTGTGATTGACCGTGCGATTTATTTTTCTTCCGCACCATCCCGTCGCTATGCACCGATTCCCGGTGCAGTCGTCTGACGCTACGGCGCATTGCGGTGCATACGCATGCGCAGTACAGACTTGATCGCCCACTGTGTGAAAATGCACAGCAGCGATCAGGTCTGAATTACCCCTGCTATTCACACCACAACAGTATTTCATCTAATTGTGACTTTTCACTAATACCTTGCAATCTGCAATAGCAGGGATACCTAGATCTATTCTGCACAAAGCTGGTTGACCCTGGGGTTGGTTGGGCATACACATTTTTGAGAGTCTGTCCACCCCAGAGTTTTATACCTGTGCACAGAGGCTACCTTAGTTTATGACAGAGGAATTCTATGCTTTGGGACTAGTGCACTAGTGTGACCAGCAAAGCCTGGTGCAAGTTACTGCTTTTGCAGGAAAATCCCATTCTCATTGTCTTACTGCATTAGCGGAAATCACCCCATGATATAGCCTTGGGGGGTCATTCTGACCCGTTCACTCGCTGCATTTTATCGCATCCGAGCGAACGGGTACCCACTGCCCATGCGCCGGCGCCGTAGTGCGCCGGCGCATGCCAGACGGCCGAAGGCCGTAGCTGGGCTGCGATCGCCTCTGCCTGATTGACAGGCAGAGGCGGTCGCTGGGCGGGAGGGGGCGGAACGGCGGCATTTGGCCGCCGTTTCGTGGGTGCGGTCCGGCCAACGCAGGCGTGGCCGGACCATGCAGGGAGTGGCCCACAGTGGCTGCGTGACGTCATACGCAGCCGTTGAGGGCCGGGGAACGACGAGTAGCTCCTGGCCAGAACGCTAAAGCTGCGCTGGTCGGGAGCTACTCTTGAAGTGCAAAGGCATGCACTTCTGCTGGGGGGGGCGGCACTGACATGCGGAGCGGACTACTCCTGTGCTGGGCGTCCCCCCGCATGACAGTGTGAATGATCGTAGCTATGCTAAATTTAGCACAGCAACGATCATCACAGAATGAGGGCCTTGGTATGGGTACTCATCTTACAGGATAACGTGCCAAATTGTTTATTTACTTCTTTGAACACTACAAATAAACAGCTCATGATGATGACTGCTATATCTTTACTATGACCACATGTATACACCAGAATGTAAGTTTACTATGGCCTACTGCATTTACTGTATCTTAAGATACCGTATCTTGAGATTTGTTTTGATCCCATAGTTTTATAACTACATTTGGGCCACATTTTTGCAGCCAACTTAAAACCAGAAAGAAGGAATCAGTAAGCAGTTTCTTTTGTTATCATCGAAAGCATTTTACTGTGTTCACCTGCAGATAGAGCTCTGTTCTTGCAACCATGAACTCAGCGAGGCATTTAATTATTGAGCTGATAATTGTCATGGAACGCTGCATATCACCTCAACACAGCTTGTAATTGATAAACAGAGGCCTACAGCTGAAGCTGTCATATACTCTGATTAAGGACAAGGTGTAGGCACAGATCTCCTATTGTATCCCGCTTTGATCTCATTTCAGAAAAAGGGCATCTCATATAGAGGGTCTCAGCTGCACCTAGGCTTGTGATGACCAGACCCCCCTCTCCCCAGAGGATTGCAAATGTTTCTGTCAGGACAGTTAGGGTTAACGTCTGCTCCATATCTACTTAATGAGAAAACTACCCATGGCAGATGAGACACGAAGGCAGTTTATTTATCACTATTTAGGGGAATCCACAGAGGTGAGGGTTGATGTGGTGACAATGCCCATTGGCAGTGGTTTATTATGCTAAAACTATCTATACATATAATAAAACTGTAAGGGTTGTATCTGTACATAGCAATTCTTTGGAGAAATATACTTCTAGGGACTGTTTATGGACTATGAAGACTAAATAAAATGCAGAATTTTTGTCTATCTCTCTGTTCGTTCCAGCATCACGCAAAAAGTACTGGGTGAACTGGATCGCGTTTTTCACTAATGTAGCTTAGTGGCCTAGAAAGAAACTGAGGTATGTATGATCTCAATGGGACATCAGGGAGAGAAGCAATAAAGGTAAAAACCAAAGACGCGTGACACCTGGCGCGTGCAAGCTCCTTAAGTCCAAAGTTTATATATATATATATATATATATATATATATATTGCACACCCCAAAAACACTCTGGGCTGCAAGTGTGGATCTCAGGACTAGCTGCTTCTCCCATAGGCAGCTTTGATTGGCTTGTTCACAAGTTAGTAGCCCCAAGCATCTTTGATCCCTAAAGGAAAAACTGCAAATATTGTTTACAAAGAAATTTTGTGATCAGTGTGTACAATATAAAATATACATCACAATATTAGATGGCACTACTGTCTTTGTAAAATTAGTTAGCCGCAACAGACCTCCAAAAGAGTGAAGCCGTGGGCGAACACTAGTATTAAATGTAAAAGATTAGTTCTAGTAAGGGAGAGATGCCAAGGTTATAATACAAACACACTGACTTCATCATTATTTTTTTAAAAGGAGTTCCACATTCTGAAGGCCTCTTGTAGCACAATATTTGTTATATACAATGCTTTTCACTTTGGGGGTAATTCCAAGTTGATCGCAGCAGGAATTTGGTTAGCAGTTGGGCAAAACCATGTGCACTGCAGGGGAGGCAGATATAACGTGCAGAGAGAGTTAGATTTGGGTGTGGTGTGTTCAATCTGCAATCTAAATTGCAGTGTAAAAATAAAGCAGCCAGTATTTACCCTGCACAGAAACAAAATAACCCACCCAAATCTAACTCTCTCTGCACATGTTATATCTGCCACACCTGCAGTGCACATGGTTTTGCCCAACTGCTAAAAAATTTCCTGCTGCGATCAACTTGGAATTACCCCCTTTGTTCTTACAGGTGGTTCATACTGTTATCCAGCATGGCAGCTTCTGCCATTTATTCCTGAAAATATCTGTTACTGTACCTCTAGACAATAACTTTGCAGTCAAGGAACTACATTTCTTAAGCAGCACTTTCCAAAGCCGTTGCATCTGTGGCGGTTTCTGCCAATAGATTTAATATTATTGGCTCTTAAATCCAGTGGACGAAACCGCAAAAGATTCAGCAGCTTTGGAAAGCACTGCTTAGTAAAGTTAGCCCTAGGGCAGGGGTGGTCAACCAGGCAGAGACAAAGAGCCAAAAAATCTTGTTAGGTACGTCAAAGAGCCGACATCGAGCCGAAGGCGCGTGTGCAATAATGGGGTGTGGCTTTTTGCCAGCTAGGACACACCCCTGCTATAAAATACATTGAAAAAGCCAGATCCAGCATAAGATACATTTTAAAGCCAGATCCAACATAAAATACATTGAAATAGTCACTTTCACATAAAATAATTGAAAAAGCCAAATCCATATAAAATATATTGAAAGCCAGATTCACATAATACATTTCATCTCCCCCTATGTATCCTCTATTTGCCACCTATAGTATTTGGCTCTGTCAGTTTTCAGTCCCTGTAGTGTTGCTGCGTGTCTGGCTGGAGTGCAGCGGTTTCTTTATCTGTTGTGGTCACGTGACTTTGAGTGTTGGGAACCACATTTGAGTAAAGAAAGAGCCACATATGGCTCAAGAGCCACAGGTTGGCCACCGCTGCCCTAGGGCTAAGTAGGTCTGAGGTCACCACATGAATATTTGGGTAAGAGCAGAATACAGCGTGGAAGGAGTGTACAGTCTACAGCAAGCCTGGCCAACCTGTGGCTCTCCAGTTGTTGTGAAACTACACATCCCAGCATGCCCTGCCACAGTTTTAGCATTCCTTAATAGCAGAACTGTGGCAAAGCATGATAGGACTTGTAGTTTTACAACAGCTGGAGAGCCAAAGGTTGGCTAGGCCTGGTCTACAGCATGTGGCAGTGGCGTAACTAGAAATTTTTCTCCCCCAAGCCAAAAAATTCTTCGCCCCCCCCCCCCCCCCATAATTGGCACTAGTAGAGGGACAAACATGCGCGCGCCGCCAAAAAGGGGGCGTGGCTTCGTTGAAATGGGCGTGGCTTCACATAAAGGGACGTGACATTGCAAGAAAAGACTACCTTATACCCCAGTTTTGCAACCTGCACGCCCAGACGTTAGCCACCACAGGAAAGAAAAATAATCCTGATTCATGCCCCTTACATTATTTGTCATTTTTGCTCCTTATAGTAATGCCCATTATACATTATGCCACATACTGCAATGGCCCTTAGACATTATGCTACACACAATAATGCACATGACACAATGGTGGTCATTCCGAGTTGATCGCTCGTTATTTTTTTTCCGCAATGGAGCGATTAGTCGCTAATGCGCATGCGCAATGTCCGCAGTGCGACTGCGCCAAGTAAATTTGCTATTAAGTTAGGTATTTTACTCACGGCATTACGAGGTTTTTTCTTCGTTCTGGTGATCGTAGTGTGATTGACAGGAAGTGGGTGTTTCTGGGCGGAAACTGGACGTTTTATGGGTGTGTGTGAAAAAACGCTGCCGTTTCTGGGAAAAACGCGGGAGTGTCTGAAGAAACGGAGTGTCTGGGTGAACGCTGGGTGTGTTTGTGACGTCAAACCAGGAACGAAACTGACTGAACTGATCGCAGTGGCAGAGTAAATCTCGAGCTACTCAGAAACTGCTAAGAACTGTCTATTCGCAAATCTGCTAATCTTTCGTTCGCAAATCTACTATGCTAAGATTCACTCCCAGTAGGCGGCGGCTTAGCGTGTGCAAAGCTGCTAAAAGCAGCTTGCGAGCGAACAACTCGGAATGAGGGCCCATATGCACACACCGTAATGCCCCCGACACATTATGCCACACACCGTAATGCCTGTGACACATTATGACAGGAATCGCAATGCCGTTATACATTATGTTACACACTGCAATGCCCCTGATACATTATAGCACATACAATGTCTGTGACACATTATGACACACACCGCAATGATCCTGAGACATTATACCACATACCACAATGCCCGTGATATAGTATACAACACACCGTAATGCCTGACACATTATGCCACACACCGTAATGCCCATTACACATTAAGTTCTACAGTAAGGCTTCTAATTACTTTTAAATTACCTGCTCGTTGCCAGGGGTTTCATGCTCTTGGTTTCATGCACGGTGCCAGGGATTTTCATGCTCAGGGTGTCATGCTCGTTGCCAGGGGTTTCATGCACTGGGTGTCATGCTCGTTGCTAGGGGGTAGTGCTTGTTGCTAGGGCCGTGCTCCCAGTGTCACATATGCCCCCAGTGCCAGGTATTCCCCCACAGTGCCAGGTACTCACATGCCCCCAGTGCCAAATATAGCCCCCCCCCCCCCCGTGTGCCAGGTACACATATACCCCCCCAGTGCCACATATGCCCCCAGTGCCAGATATTCCCCCACAGTGCCAGGTGCTCACGTGCCCCCAGTGCCAAATATACCCCCCCAGTGCCACATATGCCCCCAGTGCCAGATATTCCCCCACAGTGCCAGGTACTCACATGCCCCCAGTGCTAAATATACCCCCCCAGTGCCACATATGCCCCCAGTGCCAGATATTCCCCCACAGTGCCAGGTACTCACGTGCCCCCAGTGCCACATATGCCCCCAGTGCCAGATATTCCCCCACAGTGCCAGGTACTCACGTGCCCCAGTGCTAAATATCCCCCCCCCCAGTGCCACATATGCCCCCACAGTGCCTGCCACATATGCTCCCCCAGTGCCGCGCTCCCCCGCTCCTTTGTGTTGGAGGGACACGGAGGGCACAGCGCGCACCTCTCCTATGTCCCTCCTGGGTCTCCGGTGGGTCTGTTAAAGGAAGTGCCGGTTCGTGAGCCAATCAGAGCTCACGAACGGCACTTCCTTTATTAGACCCGCCGGAGACCCAGGAGGTACACGGGAGAGGCGCGCGCTGTGCCCTCCGTGTCCCTCCTTACAGCAGCGGAGGGAAGGAGACCGCAGATTGACATGCGGACGCTCATCCGCATGTCAATCTGCGCTAAATCAGTGGCGCCCCCAAGCCACCGCGAGGGCTGCGGGGGCAGTAGTTACGCCACTGGTATGTGGTAACATATCGAACAGTTTATTTAGTAGGTAAGCACATCTAATAGTACAGAGCTTACTCTTTTTAATGTTGGCTTAAAACACTAGCCAAAACATGTAATATATGACATATAATGGAATGAATACATTTAATGCACTTATTGTGAATAGGATTTTACAAATGGTTATTGAATATGTCAGAAGGGTACTGGGTTTAGCAAAGGTGTGACTTGGATTTTGAGGACATCTAAGTGAGAGAGGGAGAGTAGAGAGATATAAAGTGGAGAAGTAGCCCAAGGCAACCAATCACCTTCTGTCATTTATATAGCACAGATAGAACCGTGAATAGGACCAGATAGTATAGAGTGCAGGATCTTGTACTGTCTTTGCTCCATTTCAAGGGTGGACCTTGCACCTCTTTAGCAATAGCTGTAGGTTTACCAAGGGTTACTCACAGGTCAGACCTTCCTGTGTTCTTTTGGGTCTCCGGATGATAGGTCGACAGTCAATAGATCGACCACTATTGGTCCACATGCATTAGGTCGACATGGACAAAAGGTCAAAATTGACAAAAGGTCGACCTGGCAATGGTCGACACAGGAAAAGGTTGACGTATTCTAAAAAAAAAAACATTTTCAACTTTTTCATAATTTACCATCCACATGGACTACGAATGGAAATAGTAACTTGTGCTGAGTACAGCGGTAGCAGAGCGAGGAACCTCGCCCACTCGCTCACCATGCAAGGGGATGTGGTGCACTAATTGGGCTTCCCATTCCTTTTATGGAGAAAATGCCACCCCAAAAAAACAAAAAAAAACGTATGTCAACCTTTTACATTTACAGTGTCGGCCTTTTTACAATGTCGACCATTTTTCCATGTCAACCTTGTACGTGTCGACCGTTTGGGGTCAACCAAGACACTGTCAACCTTTTTCAGATTGACCTGTTGATCAATAACAGGTCTTTTGATGTGGTATTGCCTATCGGTGTCCTGCTGCAAGCAGGAAGTGGTTCCAATAAAATAAATTGTTGTAGTCAAGTAGCTTCCACACTGGGTAGTAGTAGAAGGGGTAGCTGTTTTGTTAGTATCCCTTTTATACCCCTGATTTTTTTTTATGGGTTTAAGTTGCCTTCCTTTTGTTCTAAGTATAAAACTAAAGGTTAAAAAATAATTCATCAGCTTCTCTTTAGCAGTAAGGAATAACTGTTTTGTAGAGTCCTGCAACTTTGCTGCAAGAAAGTGAGAACAAAACTCAGTACTCCTGGCTCTGTCAAGTTCTAATGTATACCCCTTTTAGACCGCCAGCTTTGAACCCGGGTTATTGCACATGAGCGCGCATAGGGTATATTCAATTGGTGTCGAATCCCGCACCAGATTCGACAGTTTGCCGATCCGACAGCATTCGACTGTCGAATCCCTCCTTCCTGGTCACTGAATTCGACATATTCAATTTGAAGTGGATTCGACACGCCTCCTGTCGGAAAGTGACCCATGCTCAGATTGTGGGCGGCCGGGATTCGACTTCATGAACATCACAATCTGGTCAGAAAAAGGCTCCATTATTGTAGTCAGTGTAAAAAAAATAAAAAAATATACATATATATATATATATATATATATAAAAAATATATATATATATATATATATATATAAGTTAAAAACGCAGATTGCCCTAAAAAAAACCATTCCACGAGAAAGCTGACTGTGTAATGGCTGCTCTTCTCCCTGAAGTCTCAAGCATAGGAGTGGCTTTGGGGAAGTGTAACTTGGGTAAAAAAGTGGAATCATGGGTACATTCCTACCCCCAGCCCAGTAAAGAAAAAAATATTTGGAAAAAAATCTAAAAATAATAATGTGGCTCATAAATACAAAAAACAATTATATGATTACTTAAAATATAAAGAGGTATGCTAGTAGAAATCAAAAACGCTTAAAAAAAAGTCAAGTATTTAAAATTCCTTGTCAGCTCACGACAGAAAAACTTGTCGGAGTGAAATTGTCGAAATTCACATCGAAAACCACTGACACCGATTCGACAATCTTCAATTGAATATGGTTTTGTCGAAAACCCCATTTTTTTTACCATTACAGACACTCAAATGTCGAAAAGTCAAAAGTCGGAACGGATCCGACAGTAATTTCGGCTAAAAGCGACTTATTGAATTGTCGAATGCAATTCGACAGGTTTTTTATTTCGGAAATGGGCCGTTTTCCGTCAAAATAAGGGACTCGACACCAATTGACTATACCCCATAACCCGTGTTGCTGTGCGGTATGAAAGGGCCCATTTGGAATAATCCGTGTTGAGTGACCCGGTATTCAAACTCAGGTAGCACGTGTTCAACCCGACTCGCTGTGCTGTGTGAACTGGAAGCCGGGTCGCATCAACACATTTTCCGATCACTCTGTGTGGACGGGCGACGCTTGGAGATCATCTGATCTCTAAGCGCCGCCCCCGCCACATCCCTGCTGACATCACCAACCCGGCAATATGCTGAGTTAGGAACAGCAGCGGCGAGGGGCCTGAGGTGGGTCGCACCAGTGTCAGGCTGACAATGCCGTTTTATATGCAGGAATGAAAGCTATACCTTAAACACACCTTAATACATTTTACCATGGAGCCGCTGCGGCCGCTGTACTTAATACACACTCTACGTACTTTGCACGCTATTAGCGTACAAAGTCCCATGCTGTGTACGGATTTAGCGTACAAACACCGCGCTGACGGTACAAAGTACTCACAGCGCGTACACACCCAGAGATACACCTTAAACCTTCTACAGCAATGCAATAATACACTTTAAACCTTATACAGCAATGCAATGCAATGATAATACACTTTAAACCTCAGCAGGGCAATGAAGATACGACACCAGATTGTAATTAAACCGCTGGGTTCCGACACCACAGGGTATTATTGCTGAAAGGGGGTTACAATACAAATAATACAATACAATATAACAGAGTAAATGGCTACATTCAATGGTACATACGTGAGTGGACAAGCTTGCGCAACCCGGCCGGTCCTCGGTCATCTGATAGATAACTTGGTGAGTCTTGTGTCTGACCAGGCCTGCTGCAGGCTCTCTTTATTCACTTCATCCAAAACATAACACAATGGGTACTGTAATCTCTTTGTCCATTGGACACAGGGATGGTCATTTACAGTACAGGAGAGGTCATAGGTCTGTTTGAATAGGTGGGCGATGTCTATTTTCACTGCTCTTGTGGGTGGTCTCCTCTGGATTCCCGCCGCATACATAATGTACAGTAAATACAGTTTATATCTATATTCTACTCCTGCACATAACTATCCGCAGGAACATGCGATCTTTCTCAAACCAACATCGGAATGTTACCCTTAAAATACCCTTCAGCTGGATACCAAACACCACCTTATAACCTTGTTCTGTCCCCTCCTATTCTGTAAAGGTGAATCCCTTTGTTCTGAAACCATTTAAACTGTTGTAACTTGCTGCTGTGGTGCAGGGAGGCTATGTGTAAAAGTGCACTATTTGGATTAAATATGTAATGTGTTTTGATAGCCTTCCATGCGTTCACAAACTCTACCATAAATACCCATACCACGCGCTAATGCGCAGGACCGCGGGAGCGACCATACGCAAATTGCGAATATGTGCACGCACAGCAGAGCAAATACGCGCACAGGGAGGCCATCTGTGTGTAGTTTGTACGTGATGTGTGTACTGCAATATTTTTCGACTTTGACAAGGCTCCCAGGTGCGATCCGCCTCAGGAGGTCTAAAAGGGGTAGTAGTGAAAATGGAAGGAATGGGTATAACAGCTCAGACCATCTTTTCAAGCTCAAATTATATTTTTGTCAGTAGAAATCTACAGCAGATATATTTGAAAAACCTGAATATCAATTGGGAGATCTCCATGAACACAACTGTTTCAACTTCGTTTTTGTTTGTTCTTTCTAGATTTGAATCTTCTTGTGTAAGCGGTAACTATGTACACTGTATGTAGTCTTTTGATCCTTTGTGTTGAAACTTAGCTAGGGCAGTTCATATTGCAAAGATCAGCTGATTTGAAGTATCCATACACATTGACTAATGGAAACATGACGAGGGCCCCAATCATAGATCCAAACTGCACTACTGCACCACACCACACAAGGGAGCTATGACTTTGGCTGCGTAGAATCACTCCAATCATTACTTTCACATAACTGAGCGCTCCAATAAAGAGAACCCAGGAGATTACCTGAAAAGACAGGATTCAAAAGATCAGACATTGGTACCTCTTAGAGGTTTAAGTTCTTAATTGGCTGTTAATTTTGTAAAAGCCCAATTTCATTTGTTTTTATTCAGTAATGAAATACAATCACGTCTGTAGGACAAGCTTTGCTGGCACTCATTTTTTTGGAAATGTGAAACACCCTGACACTGAACAAACCACTACTGTTAATCAGAGCCAGCAACGTTCCCACAAATTAAACCTACTGTAATAGTGACCCTTCAGATTTTACCAGGACAATGACCCCCTAATAATATACAGCACAGCTTCCCCACCTAACACAATAGTACAGTCCATCATTCCATGCAGGATGCCAGATCAGTGACTCTCTGATAGCTAGTATACAGGCCAGGACATATTCCCTGGTGGCTTGTGAACAGTATAGAGCTATTACCTAGCATACAGCACACTGTTACACATCACACATGATGGCTGGCATGTAATAGATAACGCACTGCCTGGTAACTAGTTTTCTGAACAGAGCAATTACACTGGGACTAGTGTACATTACAGGAATAATTGCCTGGGTTACTAGCACACAATACAGTTGCAATCTACTTGTGGATAGTATGCACTGACTCTACCATCCATGTCCCTTTGATAAATCAGCTTCTCTTTTTATTGTCTGATAGCATATTTGCTTAATCTCTTCTCACAGGCATTTGGAGTTCAGTGTAAGAGAAACAACCAAATGCTATATAGAACAGTAGTACTGCACTGAACTCCACTGTGGGCTGTCACTACCCACAGTGGAGTTCAGTGAAGTACATAGTGACTAGGGTGGTCATTCCGAGTTGTTCGCTCGCTAGCAGTTTTTAGCAGCCGTGCAAACGCTATGCCGCCTCCCACTGGGTACAATCCAAACCAATTTGTTGACTCACATGCGTATTGGTATTTTTTTTGTTGGCATTTCAGGTGAGAGACAACCCCCACAATAAATATATTTATTATACATACACACATCATTGGCAGAACCTATAGATGATGGTACAGGTGGCAGTAATGTGTGATGAAGGTCAATCCACACGACTAATAACTAAGTTTTGGTTTATTGATCAGACAGAACACCGGATGCAGGGTAACACAGGATGAATGCTGGTATGTAAACAGGTACACAATGTAGGCATATAACAGATGCAGCTGATCCAGCCAGGAACGTATGGGATTAACATAGATGGTGTGCTGTGTAGTGAGGCACATACTGTACCTGTATATGGGGTGTGGCTATTAAATAACAAGATATCTTAAATAACAAATATCTTGATTTAACTAGTTTATATATAAACATAATAGATTATGATGGACCACAACTCCTGGGTTGAATAGTGCTGTTACTGAATGATTTTGAAAGTGTATCTATATATTGTACTAAAATAATTGCTATACTATAATATGCTATACAGTAGGTCTAAAGTCATCAGGTAAATTTGAATAGTCATGCCTTGGTACAGTTGCAATAGTGAGATCTGGGTACTGTTGCAGATAGAAGAAATCAGAAACTGCAGTGCCACCTTGTGACGGTTTAAAGGCACTGCTGCTTTAAATGCCATTTTAAACTTGTGTTAAATAAAGCATAAACATTTAGAAGCACTCTAATATCAAAACTGTTGGTATCTCAAAAGTGACAGGATAGTTTAGGAGGAAACAAATTGTTAATGTAACAAATGCACAACCTATGACTTGTTGTTAAATTAAGCAGAGATATAAACACCTTGATTTTTCATCATCCGAGAAAGCCCAGTCTGGCGCGGTTGCATCTGATGCGGCCACGCCAGGCAACTGGTTAAAGTTGCTCTTGGAACTGCACAGGGTATTTATCAAGCAGTGTGCCAGTAATTTCACTACTGCAATGCTTGTTTTTTATTTCTCTGCTACATTATACAGCCTGTTGTAGTGTGTCCCCCATACCAGGGGCAAACACCAGATTTCTAGATGGGGAACTTCCAAATACTAGCATGCGAAAGCCTATACAAGTTAGTGCCACAATAGCTATTACGTTATATGTTTGTGTATGTGTCTGTTAGTGTTACCAGAGTAAATGCAAAAGGTATCAGTAAAGGTATCCAGTCTATAGATCTACAATAAAAAGGTCTACAGTCAATAGGTCAACCACTAATGGTAGACATGCATAATCCACACCCATAAGTAATATATGTCTAGCGCATTTGTGTCCTCTATTTGGTTTATTCTTTAGTGCTTTCATCCAAATGCCAAAAGGGCCGATGGCCTGATGGTGCGGTCCAGCCACACCGAGAGACCAGATCTGGCCAAGCAGCGAGCGCAGCCTCCTGGCGCTTTACTTGGCTGCCCGGCATAAGGAGAGACACAGGCTTGCTGCCAGGCTTTGTGACTCGTGGCATACCCCCTGTGAGCTGTGACCATGCCCCCGTGAGTTGTGGCCACGTGTCCGTGAATTGCAGAGTAATGTGCCAGAGCCATTTTCCCTGTCCGTACATGATCTGTGTTCCTCCCGAATTACACAAACAGATAACAATTTGAGAAAAGTAACCTATTTCATTTGAAAGGAACGTTTCTCCATTTTGAAGTGCTGAATTACTGGAGAAAGCATGAAACGTTATTTACAATTCTAGCTTGCATATGACACACCATAATTTATGTGAGTACAAGAAATTTGCCAATTTGTCACAAGGGATGCCACAATAATATTCTAAAAAATTGTAGAAGAATGTTCTAGCATAGGGACACTACAAGATAGGACCTCTAACTTTTATACATATATTGTAGCCCTACTTTCCCTGGTGGCGAATTTCAGTGGTGCATAGACTTTAGCTTTAGCTTATCACTCACACCCTGACTGTCAGGATGGTGACTGCTGGGATATTAACTACATCCCATTACAGGCTATGTTTGAAAAATGACAGAAGCTGATTGGTTGGTAGTTTATCTCTCCCCACTTTATCCCTCTCCAAAGCGTGGTACATCTGACCCTAATATTCCCTTAACTCATAGGAAAGGCAGTTGCATAGTAAGGTGAAGGTGTGCAGTATGTCATGGGGCTCAAATCCCTCTGACTAGTCTCTAGTTTGCAGACTTTGGCCCCCATTTATCAAGCCTGGGAGAGTGATAAATAGCACTGTGGTGAAGTACCAACCAATCAGCTCCTAACTTCCATGTTACAGGCTGTGTTTGAAAAATGACAGTTTGGAGCTGATTGGTTGATACTTTATCACCGTCCTATTTATCACTCTCCAAGGCTTGATAAATCTTGGCCTATGCTGTGAGTGTAAAGTGCTGAGGGAGACACAAACTTCATGACTGTATCTGTTCCCCTTTATAGTTCCCCACTTTCTCCACCAATCTCCATCAAGTTCAGTCCTTCTAAAGTGCCTACTCTCTCTCTGCCTCATTACTGGCAGCATCCCCATCTTGCAGTGCAGGTGCATGATGCACCATGCATCCTCTGTGTTCACTGTTACCTCAGACTTGCCCACACTATGGCAGCCTCTTCAGCACATTCCTCTGATTCTCCTACTGGGGGTCACTAGCCCTCTCCTTCACATATCTCTGTTACAGCTACAATTTCACCAGAGCAGGAGCCTGTCACCTCACTCAGGTCATTCCTTCAGGAACTGTCCAGTCAGTTACCTTAGACCAGGGGTGTCAAACTCGCGGGCTACGGGCCACATGCGGACCCTTTTTGGGGAGGAGATAACCGAGTCCGCCTCCGTCCGCCCACATCCGCCCTCACACTGCATCCGAGTCCGCCCCACTTGTCTGCACTGCCTACCTCATCCAGTCACGGCTGCTGAAGGAGGAGAGGAGGCTGGGTTTTGGCCAGGTTTACCATTACCTGCAGCACCCACCGGTGCCCATATCAACAGACCAGGGACGTGTGGTGAGCTAAATGGCTCAAGAGGCACTGACTAGCACCAGAGCACCAGATTTACACACAATATATGAGCCAAAGGGTACATCTGGGCATTATACACAGGTGCAGCAGTATAAACTCCTGGAAATTTGGTGAGTTTTGATCAGAGATGTGCGGAAAAGATAGACAGGTGAGGCACTGCCTCCCCTGCCATAGACTATTTACTCCAGAGTTTTGGCTATAAAAATTATTAGAATAATGCAAAGAAGATATTGCAAACATATTCTTTGTATTTTTCATAGTGATGTTTTGGTTTTGGTTCCATGCTCGTGTTTTGGATCTGGATTGGTTTTGCCAAAACCACCCTTTCATGCTTTGTTTTTGGTTTTGGATCTGGATGAGTTTTGAAAAAACATAAAAACAGTTAAAATCACAGAATTTGGGGGTAATTTTGATTCTACAGTATTATTAACCTCAATAACATTCATTTCCGCTCATTTCCAGTCTATTCTGACCACCTCACTCCTCACAATATTGTTTTTAGGCCAAAAGGTTGCACTGAGGTATAACTAAGCTAAGCGACACAAGTGGGCAGCACAAACACCTGGCCCATCTAGGAGTGGCACTGCAGTGGCAGACAAGATGTCACTTAAAAAAACTAGTCCCCAAACAGCACATCATGCAAAGAAGTTAAAGAGGTGCAATGAGGTAGCTGTATGACTAAGCCAAGCAACACAAATATGCGACACAAATACCTGGCCCATCTAGGGTTGGCACTGCAGTCCCACTGCACTAATGGCGGATACTGGATGCACGTCTAACACCAACATAGCTGTTAAGGCCTCAGTTATCCGCTTTGCAACAGGATGACTGCTGTCATATTTCATCTTCCTCGCAAAGGACTGTTGGACAGTCATTTGCTTAGTTGAAGTAGTACAATTGGTCTTCCGACTTCCCCTCTGGGATGACGATCGACTTCCAGCAGCAACAACAGCAGTGGCAGAAGCAGCAGTAGGAGGAAATGGTTCTTGATCTTTCCCTATTTTATCCTCCAAATGTTTGTCCTCCATTATTTTTCTGGCGTTATATAACAAAATGCAGCAAAGGAGAGCGTACCTGTACACCACACAGGGCAAACCCTGTACAAATTATTTGGATTAAATAGTAATAACCCCTTTATTTGGAGTAAATAATATACAGCACAGGACAGCACCACTGAACTTATATGGCAGCACCACTGGACTGGACTTATACGGCAGTACCACTGGACTGGATTTATACGCAAGTACCACTGGATTTATCCGGCAGTACCACTGGACATATACGGCAGTATCACTGGATTTATACAGCAGTATCACTGGACTTATACGGCAGTATCACTGGACTGGATTTATACGCCAGTACCACTGGATTTATACGGCAATACCACTGGACATATACAGCAGTATCACTGGAATTATACGGCAGTATCACTGGAATTATACAGCAGTTCCACTGGATTTATATGGCAGTATCACTGGAATTATACAGCAGTTCCACTGGACTTATATGGCAGTACCACTGGACTGGATTTCTACGGCAGTATCACTGGAATTATACGGCAGTACCACTGGACTGGATTTATACAGCAGTATCACTGGAATTATACGACAGTATCACTGGAATTATATGGCAGTACCACTGGAATTATACGGCAGTACCACTGGACTTCTACGGCAGCACCACTGGACTGGATTTGTACAGCAGTACCACTGGACTTATATGTCAATACCACTGGAATTATATGGCAGTATCACTGGACTTATACGGCAGTATCACTGGACTGGGTTTATACGGCAGTATCACTGGACATATATGGCAGTATCACTGGACTGGATTTATACGGCAGTACCACTGGATTTATACGGCAGTACCACTGGACATATACGGCAGTATCACTGGAATTATGTGGCAGTACCACTGGGCATATACGGCAGTATCTCTGGACTGGATTTATACGGCAGTACCACTGGACATATATGGCAGTATCACTGGACATATATGGCAGTATCACTGGACTGGATTTATACGGCAGTACCACTGGATTTATACGACAGTGCCACTGGACATATACGGCAGTATCGCTGGACATATACGGCAGTATCACTGGATGGATTTATACGGCAGTACCACTGGATTTATATGGCAGTACCACTGAACATATACGGCAGTATCACTGCATTTATACGGCAGTACCACTGGACATATACGGCAGTATCACTGGACTTATATGGCAGTATCACTGGACTGGATTTATATGCCAGTACCACTGGATTTATACAGCAGTACCACTGGACATATACGGCAGTATCACTGGACTGGATTTAAATGCCAATTCCACTGGATTTATATGACAGTACCACTGGACATATACGGCAGTATCACTGGAATTATATGGCAGTACCACTGGACATATACGGCAGTATCACTGGACTTATACGGCAGTATCACTGGCCAGGATTCATACACCAGTACCATTTATAGGGCAGTAACATTGGACTTATACGGCAGTATCACTGGACATATACGGCAGTATCACTGGACATATACGGCAGTATCACTGGACATATACAGCAGCACAGGGACACCACCACTGGACTGATGCAGGACAACACAGCACCACTGCAATGGACTGGACTTATACAGTAGCACTGGACATATGGCAGCAGAGCAGAGGACACCACCACTGTGACTGGACTGATGCAGCACAATACACTACCACTGAACTGATGCAGCACATCACAGCACCACTGGACTGGACTTATACAGCAGCACTGGACATATGGCAGCAGAGGACATCACTACTGTGACTGGACTGATGCAGCACAAGACACCACCACTGTACTGATGCAGCACAACACAGCACCACTGGACTGGACTTATACAGCAGCACTGGACATATGGCAGCAGAGGACACCACCACTGTGACTGGACAGATGCAGCACAAGACACCCCCACTGGACTGAGCAGCACTAGACAGCACTGGAATTGTCACCACACTTGCCCTGACACTGAGGATGGAGACACATCCTCTCACTACACTCTCCAATGCCGGAGTGAAAATGGCGGCGACACGCGGCTCCTTATATGGAATCCAAAACCAGCGAGAATCCGACAGCGGGATGATCCGAGCTCAGGTAGTGAAGTTCGGGGGGGTTCGGTTCTCAGAAAACTGAACCAGCTCATCTCTAATTTTTCATATACTTTATACAGTCAAAACTCTGGCACAAATGTTAGTATGACAGGAAAGGCTCTGCCTCACGTCACTGCAACAGACGGCCCACCCTTTCTTCAGAAATGATGTTAGATCACGTTTCCTGTGAGGAGGGAGGAGAGAAGCCGCCCTGAGAGGAAAAAAAATGACCAAGCGGGCGCAGAAGGCTGTTAGTGTGAGTCTCACCCACAGAGATTTTTACAGCTAATAAAAAGGTTAGCTCTTCCCCTTCAAAGTCCACACTGTGTATGTTACCCTGCTTCCTCTCTGTGTGTGGTTTAGTATGAAATACCTACAATCAAAATCCCGACAGTCAAAATCCCGACAACAATTGATCGATGGTCAAAATACTGACAAGGTCAAAATACCGACATTTAAAATGTCAACAGGTCAAAAAGTTTCTCATTTGTTTTTTGGTGTGTATGTCGACATAGGTCAACATGGACACCGTAACAGTGTACCGCGTGCGCTCGCCATGCTTCGGGCACAGTGCCTCACGGCACTCGACACACTATTATATTTCCCCTCCAGGTCCACTGGGATGGTAATGTATGAACAAGTCGGTTTCAATGAAAAAATAATGAAAAACTCATGTCTACTTTTTGACCTGTCAACATTTTAAATGTCGGTATTTTGACCTTGTCCATATTTTAAATGTCGGTATTTTGACCATGTCGGAATTTTGACCTTGTTGGGATTTTGACTGTCGGTCATTGGATGTCTGTATTTTGACTGTCGGTATTTTGATTTTAGGTAAATTGACCACATCCCTGATTTCCCTGCCTCTCCCCAGAATAGAGAAATATCCTGCACCAGTCTGATATTTGTAAGCAAACTGTGCAAATCAGCATATGAACATAAAATAAGATGCAACATTTTATGTATATATGCTGGTATTCACAGTTATCTGTTTGGGAGGTACATCATAATATTATTATTATTATTATTATTATTATTATTATGGAATTATTGTTATATAAATGAAAGTAAGAGGAGAGGGGACCGTATCCTTAAGACTTATATCCTTAAGACTTCATCAACTTCACCCATACTTGCCTACCTGACCCTCTCCATGAGGGAGAAAATGCTCTGTTCCTGGACTTTCCTGGTAATGTATGATTGCCATCACCTGTGGTGAAACACCTTTCTTATCAATTAACTAGCTCACCACAGGTGATGGCAATCATACATTACCAGGAAAGTCCAGGAACAGAACATTTTCTCCCTCATGAAGAGGGTCAGGTAGGCAAGTATGACTTCACCGCTTGATGAAGTCTTAAGGACAAAACACATTGGGCTTCCCTCACTGACCTCCTATGCTAAGATAAGATATATCTCCTACTTGTCTTCTACTGTGATTATATTGTGATTTATATTTAGCTTTCAAAAACGATTTAAATATATTTTTTAAGTATTTTTAATCATTATAATTGCTGTCATAAATAAATTATTATTCAGTTTATACTGGGCACCTGATCCTTTTAGATTCATTTTTTAAATTCTCATCAATAGTGTGGCATCATTGGTCACTTATACCCCTATTCACCCCACACACACACATATCAAGTGCAAGTGGATAGGTAGCAAAGCATACCTCCCGACATTTTTATGATTTATGATTGCCGGCACCTGTGTTGAACAAGTAATGGATAAGAAAGGTGTTTCACTACAGGTGATGGCAATCATACAGTAAGAGGGAAGTCCAGAAGCAGAGCATTCTGCCCCTCCTGGAGAGGGTCATGTTGGGTGGTATGAGCAAAGTGAGCCTTTGCTTTCTGTAACATCGGTGACTGTTAACAGGCAAAAGCCTGGGGCAGCGTGTCCTCTCAGTGGTGTGTAGCCGGCAGCTTGTTATCGGTTGGTGATAGGGAGGCAGCCGGGATCATAGCATGTACAACCTCCAACTCTCACAGAGTATCACTACAGCAGCTTTGTGGTGAATTTAAAGAGAGACTTTATTATCAGCACTGTGCTCCCAGTTAGCAGTATCACCCTCCACTTTGCATCCCAGATGGGGGGATTTGGTGTAGCTTATAGGGGATGTAGTGTACCATATAGGGTATGTAGTGTAGTAATGTATTGCAGTATATAGATCAGTGGTTCTCAAACTCGGTCCTCAGGACCCCACACAGTTCACGTTTTGCAGGTCACCCAGCAGGTGCACAGGTCTACTCATTACTCACTGACACATTTAAAACATACACGGATGGAGCTAAATATTTCACTTGTGATTCTGTGAGGAGACCTGGAAAACATGCACTGTGTGGGGTCCTGAGGACCGAGTTTGAGAACCTGTGATATAGGGGCATGTAGTGCACTGATGTGGTGTAGCATATAAGGGGATATAGTGTAGTGATGTAGTGTGGTGTATAGGGGCATGTAGAGTAGTGATGTAGTTCAGCGTGTAGGGGATGTAGTATAGTGATATAGTGCAATGGATAGGGGAATGTAGTGCAGTGATGCAGTGTTATGATATAGTGCAGTGTATGGGGACACACAGAGGAGCATGTAGTTAAACACGCTGGTGGGGCATGTGGTAGGGCATTTGAGGCACATAGGGGAATATTGTCCAATAGTATCCCCTTTTTTCAAAATTTTTGATGATCTGATTATTTTAGTCTGACATGGTTGTTTTTTTGTGTTGTTTTTTTTTTGTTGGGGGGTGAAAAATTGCTGTCTTGCCCCGGGTGACGAAAATCCTAGTTTTGTCCCTGCGATGGAGCATCCCAGCCAGAGGAGAAATATGAGGGGGAGAAAACTGTAAGTGACCCAGGGAGCCCAACTTCTTCTCCTCCTTGCCTGGGTGTATGGGTCTTGTGTGACCTGTTATCTAATGAGAGCATTCAAGCCTACAGTGAGATACATACACAGAGTCCTCCTGAGTCCTGTCCCAGTGTGTAAGTAGTACAGAGGCTGCTGCTATTCTTGCATGTGACAAGATAAATTATAGGTTTTATTTTCTGTGTACAGTATTTTAAGATTATTTTAGTTGTCTTTGTTCTACTACAAGAAATAAAATAACTATAAAATAGTTGTCTCTCAATTAGGTGGAGCTAAAAAGAGTACCCAGGCATTATTAAACTATTAGTTTAAATCTAATATACACCATTGGTTTAAATGTAATATAAACAATCCACACCTTCAATTATGACCCATTCCAGTAGTGACAAATGCTGTCTACCAGGACTTTACGCTTAATTTATAATTGCCATCACCTGTGTTGAAGTACCTTTCTTAGCAAATAAATAGTTCAACACAGGTGAGGCCGATCATACACTAAGAGGAAAGTCCAGGTACTGCACAGTTTATCCCTCCTGGAATGGGTCATGTTAGGAGGTATGCACAATTTAATATACACCCCTGCCCCCTTCCCACAGGCCCCCTGTCTTAAGTGCCCCAAGCCCCCAAGGCTTAATCCAGCCCTGTTATGGGCCCTACACACTTTGCGATCCGCTGCCGAGCTGCCCGACGGCGGATACGGACGATGTGCGACCCGGCGGCAGGGGGGCAGTGATGGGGGGAGTGAAGTTTCTTCACTCCCCCAGTCACCCGGCTCCATAGCAGTGCAGGCAAATATGGACGAGATGGTCCACATTGGCCTGCATGCACAAGCGATGAACGAGCGCGGGGCCGCACATCGTTCATCGCTGGTGCCTCTACACTGAAAAATATGAACGATATCTTGTTCATTAATGAACGAGATCGTTCATATCTTTCAGTATTATCGCCCAGTGTGTAGGGCCCATTAGGGGGCGACTTATCTCCATCTGCATCTGAGGATGCGGATGGGATGTGATAAAATCGATCCATTCCGCACTACAATAATTGATTACATACCACAGATGTATCAATTATCGCATGCAGGGTCAAAGCTTGCGAGCAAGCTCTGTCCCTGCAATGCCACTCTGCAGCATTATCGGGGTATTTTTCACAAAAAATACCCAGACTATGGGGGTAATTCCGAGCTGATCACTAGGCTGCTTTTTCTCACAGCCTGTGATCAGGTCCGAACTGCGCATGCGTATGCACCACAATGCGCAGGCACGTCAGACGCCTGCACCAGGCATCGGTGCATAGCAACGGGATGATGCGAAAAAAGTGATCGCATGGGCGAACGCAAGGAGATAGACAGGTAGAGGGCGTTTCTGGGTGGCAACTGACCATTTCTGGGAGTGTCTGGAAAAACGCAAGCGTGTCCAAGTGTTTTCAGGGAGGGTGTCTGGCGTCAATTCTAGTCCCAGACAGGCTGAAGTGATCGCAGCGGCTGAGTAAGACCTGGGCAGCGCAGAGACCACACAAAATCAGTTTGTGCAGCTCTGCTACACATTCGTTCGCACACTTGCACAACTCAAATACCCTCCCCCTGTAGGCAGCGACTATCTGATCGCAGGACAGCATAAATCGCTGCCCAGCGATCAGGTCTGAATTAAGCCCTATGTGTTGTGCTGACACCACTGACATCACAGCTAACACTGCCAGATCGACAACCCCAAACGTCGTAACTACACCCCCCCTCTCCCTTGCCGGTGATCATACTCATCAACACCTGGGGATCGTTGATCGGAGCTCCTGCCTAGAGGCAGAGAAAGCTGTGCAGAAGTACAAAGTCTGATGTTATTATCACAGGGCTCACTGCAGGTTTTTTACATTTATATATTTTTTTTAGTAAATCTGGTCAGATAGCATTTCCCATTATAAGTATGGGAAATGTGATCTTACAAAAAAAAAAAAAAATTAATTAAAGGGGTTGGAGCAGTTTTTCATGAAAACTGCTCCAAAAGCCCTTTAATACATTCAGGTGATACTAAAATAATGTAAATAGGGTGTAAAAACACCCTTTTTCACATTATTTTAGTAAAAAAAAAGTTAACAAATTTGTCCCTTTAAGTTGTTGGACTTCAACTACAAAAGGACTGCTTTTCCCATGGTCATTTGTATGTAGGATGCTCTAGAGTAGGAACAGATACAAATATTTATGTATACTCTCCTTTCAAAGAAACTTCAAATTTTGTATATAAAGAAGTTCTGCAAATTCTAATTTTACTTTAAACAGTGTTAAAATTACTATAAGGTTAAGGCAGAGGTACTTAAACATGGTCCTCAAGTCACCCCAACGGACCAGGTTTTAAGAATATCCAGCACAGATGATTGAATCAAATTGACTGAGGTGTTAATGAAGTCACGTGTGGCCAAGCATGGATAAACTTAAAACCTGGACCGTTGGGGTGCCTTGAGGACCGCGTTTGAGAACCTCTGGTTTAAGGTATAATATTAGTATTAGATGGGCTAGCTATGTGAGAAGTGTGTCACAGCACATAGAGCTGCAGGGTAGGGGGCGCTGTTGGTGACACTTGTCAATTATCTATTTTAATTACTTTCACTTGTAGCTTCCACCCTTTTTGAAGCCCAGCATCTACTGACCGCCATTGTCTTCTTCCTCCACCCTTTCCGTCGCTAATACCTATACATCATTCAACTTAACTTGAGAGCTCTTTGGTATTCAGTCACACTGTCCTTTATTACATTTCAAAATGCTGACATACCCGGGATTCAAACCCATTGCCTGTGGCATTTCAGTCAGACACTCTAATCATTGAGCTACTGTATCTGCCCTTACATAGAAAGCTAGAGACTAATGGTGTGTACACACGGTGAGATTTTTTCTTACGATTTTGACTATATAGTCAAAATCGTAAGAAAAGTTAGTGCAGATCGCAAGGTGAAAGTCACCTTGCGATCCCGATTCCATGTCGATGCGCGGTCGTCATCACAAGAATAGATAGACTGTGCAGGCAAGTCAATTTTGACTATCTCTATAGAAGAGATAGTCAAAATTGACACTTAGCCAAAATCGCACATAGTCAGTATCGCAAGCACATAATGAGTGTGCTTGCGATACTATGTGCCAAACTGGCCCCTGTCGCATAGTGAGAATCGGGCATAGCCAGAATCTCACCATGTGTATGGGCCTTTACCTAGAGAATTCTAACTATTTGAAGCTTACTTTGTACTCTGTGAAAAAATTATCGGCATTGAAGCTGAGCAGATCTATGTAGTGTGTGACTGCAAGGAGTTGGATGTGTGACTGTAGATCTGCTCAATTGCAATGCTGATTATTTTTTTTTACAAAGTGCCAGTAGCTTCATATAGTCAGAAATCTTATAGCTTTTATCCAGGATCAAACAGATCAATGAGTAGGATGTTTGATTGGAATGCAAAAAGTTATGGGTTTGACTATGGGGTATGGCAGTATATTGAAACGTGTTATTTAATGAGGAGTATTGTAACTGAGCCACCAAGTTAAGCACATGAACAGGGCCGGATTGGCCACTGACCTTGCCGGGGTGAATCCCGGGGGGCCGATTGGTGTGCGGGGCCGACTGTCTTACGTGGCCCCGCCCCCGCGCTTCACCCACTGACTCTGTGCTCAGTAAAATCAGTATGACGCGGCCACCGGCCGCTGGGAGAGCAGGCTCCGCCCCCATCACACCCAGGTGACCTGGCTTACACAGTGTATGGGGGCCGCGGCCGTCAGCCGATGGGAGAATAGGCTTGGCCCCCACCACCCCAGCTGACAGGAAGAGGAGGTCCGTGCGCCGCACGTCATTAGCGCAGACCTCAGGGGAAAGGGATGAGACAGTGAGTGCGGCCACGGTGTTCAGCAGGAGAGGTGAGTAGTATAAGTCTACTCTGACCTCGTTCTGCACTGTGCTCCTGGGCCACCAGTGTGATGTGATGCTGGCCTGTCTACAGGGAGGGAGGAAGCAGCCAGGACCTGAGTATTTGGGCCATGGAGTCTGTCCTGATTGCTCCAATCAGACAGATCTCCATGTCTACTGGCCCTGCAGCTTGAAGGACATTTTTTTGTAGACTGACATGCTGCCTGCAGAGCTATAGTGCCAGTGGTACATAGAGATCTGTCCGGGTAAATAAATGGAGATCTGATAGGGGGGAGAGAGGGGGGGGGGGGGGGGACACAAGTGAATAATAGGGACAGACAACCAGAGGAGTATCTAGGTCGGGGCGAGCAGGGTGCCATGACAGGTCTGACAGAGGAGGGCGCAGCCGGCCAGGTCAGTGTACCCTCTTTCAAGGGTGTTTACTGAATGAAGAGCTCAACCAGCCTCCTACTGCTCTGCCTCCGATCTGTAGGGGTAGTCGAGGAGTGTGGAACTGGGTAGCCACACCCGATGTCATTGCCGGGCCAATAGGAGTATGTAAGGGTGGGGATGGGGAAGTAGCCCACGGAGCATCACGGGTGGGTGGAATGTCCAGATCCTGGAAGCTCTGCACTATGTGTCTGTATTTTTTATTTTTTTTAACATCTCTGCCATAACAGCAGTTTGTGCCGCCGCGGGTCCCGGCGGGAGGGAGGGAAGGCAGCAGTCCTGCAGGTGTGACATCTCCACAAGTGTGGGTGAGTGACCTCGGCCGGGGATGTTTGCTGATTTGACGTGCAGCAGCAGCAGCCGCCATGTCACACCACACAGCACACTGCCCTTTTCTCTCCTCACTTATGGCTCCACCTCCTCACACTGCTGCGAATGTAAGCTGCCCCAGGTTTCGACTCCCGCTCCTCCACGGCATCCCCCATGCATGGCTGCACTGACTGACCAGCAGAGCGGAACCATAATTTCTTAAGGGCCCTACACACTGGCAGATAAAATGCACGATATTAACGTGCTCGTTCATTAATAAACGACAACTCGTTCATATCGTGCAGTGTGGAGCCACCAACGATTAACGAAGCGCGGCCCCGTGCTCGTTAATCGTTGGTGCCCCGTCGCTTATGCATGCAGGCCAATATGGACGAGATTGTCCATATTAGCATGCAGTGCTATGGAGCCGGGTGACGTGGGAAGTGAAGAAACCATGTTGCCTGTCGGCCGTGTCCGCCGTCGGGCAGCTCGGCGGCGGATCAGTATGTGTGTAGGGCCCATTACTGCAAGTTGGTAATGTGCTCTCTCTCTCTGTCCCTACTGTCTCTGACCCTGCTCTCTTTCTCTCTCTCTTGGTCCTTGCTGTCTCTCTCTGACCCTGCTTTCTCTCTCCGTCCCTGCTATCTCTCACTCTCTGTGTCCCTGCTGTCTCTCTCGCTCTGTCCCCGCTGTCTCTCTCTCTCTCTCTCTCTCTGACCCTGCTGTCTCTCCCTGACCCTGATGTCTCTCTCTATATGCCTGATGTCTCTCTCTCTGCTGTCTCTCTCTGACCCTGCTGTCTCTCTCTCTCTGTACCTGCTGTCTCTCTCTGTGCCTGATCTCTCTCCCTGTCCCTGCTATCTTTCTCTCTGTTCCTACTGTCTCTCTCTCTCTCTCTCTCTCTGTCCCTGTCTGCCACTTTATATCCCTGCTATCTCTCTCTGTCTCTCTCACATCACCCGCGTGCCAAGCTGTGTCAGGGGAAGAAGAACTTCGGTGAAGCTGCATACCCACAGAATGGAGGTCACCACACAGTCTGGCGACTGCTGACAGCTGCCTGTCCCTGGCAGAGGAGAGCGATCCAGTCACAGAAGCCTTAGATTTCAGGTGAGTATATTTTTTTTATCCGGCTTTTTTAATGTATTTTTTCTCTGCTCTTCCTCTTCCACCCATGTCCTCTGCTCTGTTCCTGGTCATCCCACAGCCTGTCATGACACTCCCACTAACCCCACTCACAGCCTGTCACCCCATATCCACTACCCCCACTTACAGCCTGTCACCCCGAACCCTCTACACCCCCTTCTCGCTCACAATCTGTCGCCCCACTCCTATTGACCCCAATCAGAGCCTGTTATCCCATTTCCGCTACCCCCACTCACAGCCTGTCACCCCACACCCGCTACCCCCCCTTATCACTCACAACCTCTCACCCATTGTCACCACTAATAGCTGCCTCTCTCTCTCTCTCTGTCCCTACTGTATGTTCCTCCTGCCTTTGTTCCTACTGTATGTTACTGCTGCCTCTTTGTCCCTACATCCCTGCTGCTTCTGTCCATACTTCCCTGTGGCCTCTCTCTGTCCATACATCCCTGCTGCATCTCTTTCTCTGTCCCTACGTCCCTGCTGCCTCTCTCTCTGTCCATATGTCCCTGCTGCCTCTCCGGCCATACATCCCTGCTGCCTCTCTCTGTCCATACATCCCTGCTGCCTCTCTTTCTGTCCTTACGTCCCTCTCTTTCTGTCACTACGTCCCTGCTCCCTCTGTCCCTACATCCCTGCTCCCTTTTTCTCTCTGTCCCTGCTGCCGCTATATCTCTGTCTCTACATTCCTGCTTCCTCTCTATCTCTGTCCCTATGTCCCTGCTGCCTCTCTCTGTCTCTACGTCCCTGCTGTCTCTGTGTCCCTACATCCCTTGTGCCTCTGTCCTTGGTGCTTCTCTCTGTCCCTATATCCCTGCTGCCTTTGTTCCTACTGTATGTTACTGCTGCCTCTCTCTGTCCCTGACGCTACTCTGTATCCATGCTGCTATGTCCCTGCTGTCACTCTGTGTCCCTGCTGCCACTCTTTCTGTCTCTATGCCCCTGCTGTCACTCTCTCCGTCTCTGTCTCCCTGCTAGCACTTTTTGTGTCTTGGTACCTGCTGCCACTCTCTCTGTATCTGGGTCCCTGCTGCCACTCTCTCTGTATCTGGGTCCCTGCTGCCACTCTCTCTGTGTCTGGGTTCCTGCTGCCTCTCTCTCTCTCTCTCTCTCTCTCTCTCTGGATCTCTGGTGCCACACTCTCTCTCTCACTCTGGGTTCCTGCTATCACACCCTGTCTCTGTGTCCCTTCCACCACTCTTTGTCTCTGGGTCCCTTCAAACACTGGAGCTGGATGCTGCCAATGTGGGAGCAGGAGCAGCTTGTTGGTTGGATCCCGCAACGCAGGGTCATCATAATGTCAAGATGCACAGTGATAACGTTTGTCTGATGAAGGGTCCAAATGTGTGGCATAATGTGTATTTCTGCCCTAATGTGTGGCATAATGTGTATTTCTGCCCTAATGTGTGGCATAATGTGTGTATGGAATACTACTACCATGTGGCATGATGTGTATAATGGGTAC
This sequence comes from Pseudophryne corroboree, assembly GCF_028390025.1. Lineage (NCBI taxonomy): Eukaryota > Metazoa > Chordata > Amphibia > Anura > Myobatrachidae > Pseudophryne > Pseudophryne corroboree. Next base: position 274,139,252 of record NC_086446.1, read on the forward strand.
TACTGCTGTGTGGCGTAACATGTAAATGGGGTACTACTATGTGGTATAACATGTACATTTACATCCCTGGCTTAAATAGTAAAAAAAAAAAGCCCCAAGCAAGTTGTTTTTTTTTTTTTTTTTTGTATTCCATTCTGAAAGCTGTTTTATAGCAATCAACCAGTTTATATATCTATAGAAGATTTAAATAATGCTTTCATAGATTTTTAATTTTTTTTGGGAAGGGGGGGGCGCCGTTTTTCATCTTGCTCCAAAAAGCCTAGTTACGCCTCTGCAGACAACATACAGTACAAAGAAGAGACATAGAGGCGGGGTGCGTAGGCGGCGCTGGGAGATGAGCTCATCTCCACGCCACCTTTCCCTTTGTAGTGAACAGGTCCCGGGTCACATCGACCCGGGAAACCGTTCACGCTGCCACTGACCCAGTATTCAACCCAGGAATAACACTGCTTTATTCCCAGGTTGAATTACTGGGTCAGGCGATATTGAGTTATTTGCGCGGTGTGAATGGGGTATAATAAAGCTGATCCATTACTGCAGGTCCATTGACTAAGTCTTCTTGTCTGGATACATGGATGGAGGGTTAATGTAGATCTGTTTTGAGGGGGGCAGGGGGCTTATAACGGTATGTATATGCTCTGTATAGTGTTGGTTATATAGCTAGTTATGTATATGTTATGCAGGTTGCTATGTACTGTTAATTATGTATATGCTATGTACATTCTATGTATACTTGGGTATTTATGTGTTATGTCCATTCTGTGTTTAGTTTTGTATATAGTATGTATATGCTATGTTTAGTTGTCAATGTATCTGCTATGCACATGCTGTGGGTGGGATGTACTAAAGTGAAAATGCAGAAAAAACCCGGTTTTCGGGGGTTTTACCAAATTTTCATATGTACTTACCTTCATGAGCCGGGTGTCCGCCACGCAGGGTAACGCCAGCTTTCGCTAGCGTTATCCTGTAGAAGCCTATGGGGCTTCTTCCGCAATGCCATGTGGGAGTGTTCTCTCACGGAACTCTCCCAGCATCCCCCACGGACGCCACCTGTCTGTGCATGTGCAGACGGACTACCGGGTCATAGATTCAAAAATTCAGGAGCCGCAGTGAATCGTAAAGAAGAGCTCTTATTGGGAGAGCTGTCCTTTGCGATACTAATCACATATGTTAGTACATATGCGATTAGTATCAATGCGGTAGGTGACGGGATGTACCGTGATCCTTTGGTAAATCCTGCCCTGTGTCAGGTTTTTTAGGGGTATGCCAAGTATATTCTATGTATTGTTGATTATTTATAGGCTATGTGTAGTTGATTATGAGTATGCTATGTATGGAGATTGAGAGGTATTCTGTACTGAAAATGGGCTATTCTGTAATAGTAGGAGGAAGGTTATTTAATGCTAAGCTGCTTAAACAACATGGACTGTGTGATGCAAAAGTTCACAAACTTTCTTGAACCACAGTGCATCATAGTATCAGGCTTTTTTTCTTGGCACCCCTTGTCCAAAATTTTCTTATTGATAAATTGACAAATATTAAGTTAGGTCAATTGGGCTTACATGTTCTCCTTAGTTCAGTTATGTGGCTCCTCATTGTCTGTATGTTTTATGATTGGCAGCCACTATCACTGGTTTTGCCTATCGCTGTTTTGGTCCTGGACCACATCCAGTGGCACCCCTGCTTGCGCCCCCTGAGGAGAAGCTATAATTGCTTTACAATGTATTTAGTGAGAGTGCAGAGGATTAAGTGTCACCCCAGTTTTAAATTCTTAATTACTTCTGACTGCTACAACACAATACTTTCTAAACTTTTTAATGTGTTACATCCAGCTAATATAACATGCTCTGCCTTTTGTTAGTGTAACGCCATGTACATTACATTTTGAAGTATTAATCCCGCCTACTTTGGTATTGGCTCCACCTACAGTTGATTCGGTGCCGCCCACATGAGGCCACTTTTAGAATTTTTTCCAGGGCCACTTTTGATTCCTAATCCGCCCCTGCACATGAATATGGCATAAAGATTTGTTTCAAAATTTTGTCATGTCCCTTCATCACAATGGCATACATCTCTTGTACGTATTGGAAAAATGGAGGTGGGCGGGGGTGCACCAAAAAGTCTAGTTACAGCTCTGGGAATTAGTACAAATTTTAGCACTAAGCTTTGTTAAAATTAAAGTAATCAATATAACATTTTTGTTTTTGCTGTAGCTTTGTTATAAAATAATTATTGTCATATGAAAAGTATAAAATACATTTAGTTGGGGCGTGGCCTGATCTAGCTGTGAGAGAGAGAGAGAAGTTTTTCCCTGGAGCTCCCGCACTAGGTGCCTTTACGGGTTCTTACCTGCCCGACCGAGGTGCTGCTTTTCTCCAACTGACCCCCTGCTCTCCCCCCTCCTGTCCTGGGCAGCGTGGCGGAGCTGGAGACCACACTAGGTGATCCCGCGGGTTGTGGCCTGCCCGGCTTCCAGAGACCGGGACCTCGGCTTCGGGCGGCGCCAACCGCGGACTTCCGGACTGGAAGAAGCCGCGGTGAAGAGACCTCCTTAGCCTGCTGTGATCGCTGCCGCCGGGTCTGTCAGGTACAGCCGCTCAGCGGGAGCCGCGGCTCAAGTGCACCCGCTGGTCGCGCGAGCCTGCGCCCTCCCGCATCAGCACTGCTCCCCAGCACCGCGGTGGCCATTTGGCAGCTCCCACCCTGCTCCCCGGGACGACTGTCACCCGCAGGAACAGTCCTCCTGACCCACCCCCCCAAACAAAAAGTACCTCCTGTTTGTCACTGCAGCTACAGACCGTGCAATAAATAAATTTGGCTCCACTGCTTCAGGCTTTTAGACCCTTTAACCTCTGCGGCCGTCAGCTCAGGGTTCGCCCCACGGCGGGCGGTGGGTCCAGCAGCAGGGGTGCAGCTTATATCAATCCTCTACTGCTGCATGACTACTGCTGCCCGGGCTGCTGACAACACTGCAAACTGCATCTCCCATTGGAATCCGGGTCCCCATGTTCGTATTCCCTCTGAGGCTGGATCTAATGGGCTGTTTCCCCGGATCCTGAGTGGAGCAGAATTTCCGGTATTAACCTCTGGGTCGCTTCGTATCTGCCGGGGCGGGTGCCCATGCAGCACACTTATCACGTTTGCCAGGGTGCTCCCTGACCTGCTGCTGCGCCCTCTAACCGCCCTCTGACTTCCCCGCAGACATGCCAATGGGTGTGCACAACCTACTAGTTTTGGCAGTTCATTCACCACATAGAGGCTCAAACCATAATTATACATTGCACTGTGCCCCTCTGGGATCTCCCAGTTTTCTTCTGTGATCTGTCTACAATGTGACCTCACTATGAAAAGCACTTGGCCCCGTGTGTGATCCTGATGCCTTAGGAGCTCCCCCATTCCCATCCTGGTGTTGACTACCGCACTACCTCCTGTATCTCCTTTATCATGCCTCAAGGGGGAAAGAAGTCGAATGCCCACAACTTGGGTTATTTCAAGAACTCTACTCCGTCCTCTTCCCAGAAATCGTCACCAACTCCGCCTGCGTCTACAGCCTCCGACCGTGACTCGGATGATGACTCTTCCTCAACTCCCGCCACTAAAGCGGATGTCGCTCTCCTCTTGTCCGAAATGCGCAACATAAAAAAACAATCCGCGCGGAGGTGCAAGATGCTATCTCTGGTCTAAAAACGGACATGGACAGTTTGGGGTCTAGAGTTGATGCCGTAGAAAGGAAACAAGAAGAACTTATTGCCTTTCAGCAGGAATCGGAACAGGAGATGGCGCAAATGCGCACGGATGTTATGCTATTGGCGGACAAGCAAGAAGATTTGGATAATAGAGGCCGTCAGAACAATCTCAGAATTCTTAACATCCCCGAGACGGTGGAGCAGACCCATCTCACTGATTATCTCCTCCGCCTTTTCCGCTCTCTTGCTCCATCTGTCCCGGATGATATGCTACTCCTGGATAGGGCTCATAGGGCCCTCCGCCTTAGATCTCAGGATGCTAAAACGCCACGAGATGTGATTCTGCGCTTTCACTACTTTGCTGTCAAAGACCAGGTATATGCCAAAGCTAGGATGTCTCCTGTCATCTCTTTCGAAGGCTCCGATCTTCTTGTCTTCCAGGACCTGTCTCCGGTCATGTTGAATAGACGACGTGAACTAAAGGATATGACAATGACCCTGAGAGATAATAACATAAGATACAGATGGGACTTCCCCTTTGCCCTCCAAGTCAGATCCGATAGTAAAGTCTTATCTGCCAGATCCCCTGACGAGGCCCTCCAGTTGCTCCGCCACTTGAACATCTCCGGCCCTCTGATCTCCTCTCAACATCCTCCCCCAGTCAACACCTCCCATCCCCTTGCTGCCCCATCCTCAACTTGGAAAACTGTCGGCTCAACCTCCCATACGCCTCCAGTTACTTGACTCTGATTATGCTACTACCCTCGGGTAGATTCTACTCTCACAGTTGCTCTCATTGGACCTCAGGTTGACTTTTTGTGTATCATCACTGTTCCCGGACCATGTAGGGTCCTCTATTTAGTTGTTGATCGCTGTTCTTTAATTTGTTTTGGCTCGAGAAGTGGGGCCTCCTTGGACCTCGGGGTCTGTGTTTTTCGAAGTCAGCCTAACGAGCCTAGTAGTAGGCTCAGATATATTTGTTGTTATGGCTCAGGTTTGTACGTTCGTGGGCCCCGGCCCCGAGGGATCCAACTCGGTCACGCTTTCTATGTCTGCTTTCACCAGTTCTAAGGTGAGATTTTTCTTCTTCCCTAGGCTTATATATGTATGTTATCTGGGGGCTTAGGAGATGGAGGTCTTCGGACCTCTGTTTTTTCTAGGGTTACATAGCTAGCAATCCAGGTTTCCCTTTTGTTCCTTTAGATTCGCTCTCCCTCCTCGCCTTCCCTTCCCCCCTCTCCCTTCCTTCCTCCCACCTCCCCTCCTTCCTCCCACCTCCCCATTAGCTCCTTTTGCCTTCTAATTACACTACACATATTGTATCTGTCTTGTTCGCACACGGGTCCCGATCCCCACACGTCTTCCTTCTGTGCGGCTGGGTTCATCCATCCTCCATTCGGCCTTCACGGTCGACATCGGACATAATAGGCCTACGGGCCTACTCTCCCTTTGGGTCCGATTCGTGAGAATGGATTCTTTCCGTTATCTAGTTGTTGGTACGGGTTCACTACGATATGCCGGCGGTCGGGCTCCCGGCGACCAGCATACCGGCGCCGGGAGCCCGACCGCCGGCTTACCGACAGTGTGGCGAGCGCAAATGAGCCCCTTGCGGGCTCGCTGCGCTCACCACGCTACGTGGTGGTTGAACGACAGAATTCTTCTTAATCCCCAAACGAAAGCCCGAATCGCTGCCGAAATTTCCCATTACTTTACTACGAATGCATCTCCGACTATCTCTCCTATGCTGCTGTGGGACGCCCATAAAGCGGTCTTACGCGGTTATTTGATCAGTGCCTCCTCTCATAATACGAAGTCAAGAACCAATCGCATTCGGGAACTCTCGGATTTGGTTAGATCCCACTCGTTGAGACATAAATTATCAGGGTCCGCAGCTGATCTCTCCTCTTTGTCCTCCGCCAGAGGCGAGCTAAACTTACTTTTGACAGCTAAGGCAGAAACTAGTTTGAAATGGCTTAACCAGTCTTTTTATGAAAAGGGAGACAAGGCTGATCGACTGTTGGCTTCTAGGCTTCGGACCAAATTGGCAAAGAGCAATGTTCTCTCTATCCAATCTTCCCCTGGTAAGAAAACTTGCAACCCGAAACTTATCACCGAGACTTTCTCTCGGTTCTACAAGAAACTCTAGAATGCCTTTGGTCCCTCCCAGACTACTCCGAATTTTCTTACGGAAATCCGTAATTTTCTGTCCCATTGCCGTCTGCCCTGCTTGTCCCCAACGGCTGCCGCAGGGCTCAGCTCTAAGATCACTGAGGAAGAAATTGCCACCGTTATTAAAAATCTAAAACTTAACAAGACCCCTGGCCCTGATGGCTTTTTGGCTGCCTACTACAAGACCTTTCTTCCCCAGCTTCTGCCCCATCTTTCCATTCTCTTTAACGCAGTTTTACAGGGAGCGTCTTTTTTCCACATCTGCTCTGGAGGCTAGGATTATAGTTATCCCCAAGGAGGGCAAAGATGCCTCCAATTGCACTAACTATAGACCTATCTTGTTGCTTAATTCTGACATTAAGATATACACGAAAATCCTGGCCCTCCGATTGAATAATGTATTGCCCCTACTTATCAATAATGACCAGGTAGGTTTTCTTCCTGGTAGACAGGCCCGAGATAATATGAGACGTGTTATTATTAGCCTTATTCACAATATCAATCTCACGCATACCCCCGCTCTTTTGCTTTCTCTGGACGCGGAGAAAGCATTCGACAGGATCAGCTGGCCCTTCCTGTTCGGAACTCTCGCAAGTTTTGGTTTTGGGGGTGAATTCCTCACAGGGATTAGGGCCTTGTATTCATGTCCCTCTGCAAAAGTCTCCATAAACGGAGTGTTGTCTGACCCTCTACGGATCTCCAACGGTACTAGGCAGGGTTGCCCGCTCTCGTCCCTGATCTTCGCTTTAGTGATAGAACCGTTGGCAGCCCATATCCGGTCTTCGAACGATATCACGGGAATTGACGTGGGGGGCTCTGCCTACAAGATCTCCCTGTTTGCAGAAGATGTCCTCCTTTCGCTTTCCTCACCTCACACTTCCCTGCCGAGCCTTTTCAACCTCCTATCTGATTATGGTCATGTATCTGGCTACAAAGTTAATTGGTCTAAAACTGAAGCTCTTCCCTTCCACATCCCTCCTGCCCAGCTGGCCCTCATGCAAACCAATTATAAATTTTCCTGGTGTTCTTCTAAAATCTGATACCTGGGAATTTCTATTACACGCCGTTACGGAGACCTATATAAAGAGAACTTCTCCCCTTTACTTATAAATATTAAGGCCAATCTCCATAAATGGCAGTCTCTGATTATCTCTTGGCTAGGTCGTATTATTGCCCTAAAAATGAATATTATCCCCCGTCTGCTCTATTTGTTCCAAACATTGCCGGTGAAAGTCCCGGACTCTGTCTTGGCACAAGTACACTCCTGGTTTCTTCGCTTTGTCTGGAGAAACAAGGCCCCTAGGATAGGTTTCTCCGCTCTCCAAAAACCGGTACAGAGTGGGGGCAGAGGCTTTCCAGACATTCGCATTTACTATTTGGCCACTCATCTCAGTCAAGCTATTGCCTGGTTTGACCCGGCTCAGGGTCTTCGGTGGCTTCGGCTGGAATCTGCGCTATGCCACACTATTACTTTCTTTGACGTTCTTGCTCTTTTCCCCCTCTAAATCTAGACCACCTCACTTACAATCACACCCTGTTCTGGAATTTTCCTGCCAGCTCTGGGACTATTGCACACGTCGCTTCAATTTGCTGTCATCCCCCTCTTCGCTTACCCCCTTATGGGACAACCCTTCTTTTACTCCGGGTCAGTCTTTATCTCGCTCTCGTCTTTAGTCGGGTAAGAATATCCGCTTTGTTTTAGATGTACTGTCCAAGGGCTCCTGCATGCCTTTATCAGATCTCATGACAAAATATAATTTCCCTGAGGCTAATCCCTTCACTTATTTCCAGAAAATACATTTTGTCTCCTCTCTATCGAACTCTTCCCCGTTCCAACCTTTATCCACTCTGGAATCTTATTGCTATCATAAACCGCTTGCTCGCAGAATTATTTCTCTACTATACTCTCTCCTTATGGACCATGGTCAGTCGTCAACCACGTCATTTGTACTTCAGTGGGAACGGGATTTGGGCCCACCGCCTGCTGATTATGACTAGTCGGATATCTTCACTGCTGTTGCAAAATCTTCCATTTCCACCCTGGTAAAAGAAAATGCATATAAAGTGCAATATAGATGGTATTTTGTCCCCTCTAGGCTTCATAAAATGTTTCCTTCCTCTTCCCCCATGTGCTGGAGAGGGTGCGGCGGTCAAGGCTCCTTCCTTCATATCTGGTGGACATGTCCTAAGATTGGGTTATTTTGGGATAAGGTCGCACACCTGATTAGTACAGTGCTCAATATCCAGGTGTCTAAAGATCCTTGGTCTTTTCTTCTGGGCCTCCCTATTGTAAATACTCCTCCTAACTCCAGTAAGGTGACAACGCAGATCTTAAACGCCGCCAGATGCTCAATTGTCCTCCACTGGAAACAGAGCCCCCCCCCCCTATTAGTCGAGTCATTGATAAAGTATGGTACTTAGCAAGTATGGAAAAGATTACTGCATACCTCCATAATAGATCATTCCAGTTTCTACTGATGTGGGACCTGTGGTTCAAATCTCAAACTCCTGTATGTAGTTCACGCTCCTCTAGATGTTCTCTGATGCTCCTTCTATGACCTTTGTAATCTCCTGACCTTTCGCACTGACATGAGGTCGTTCTTTATAGTACCTTATCGTGTGTCTCTGCTACTATTTTCAACCTAGCTTTGGCTTTGTGAGTTGTATTTGTTTGGTATGGAGACGTACCGGCGGCCCCTCCACCTCTGTCTCTTTTCCCTCTATGTTGTACCTTCCCCTTCTTTCCCTTCTCTCTTCTCCTCTTACCTCTTCTTCACCCTTACGTTCTCTACTTGTACAATAGAAAATTCTAGACTTTTTTTATTTGGTTCTTCTAAAAATGTCTTGCTCATGTTACTCACAGTGCCAATCTCTTAATTTCTTTTATTATCAGTGTATAGTCTTTCACTCTGGGAACCCCGTGATTTCTTTACTTAGGTTATATTTTTGTTCTATACATATTGTAGTTTTATGAATATGTTCTCTCCACGTTTGTGGGGGGACACTGTTGTCTTTTATAACCTGAAAAATTAAATAAACATTTAAAAAAAAATACATTTAGTTCATTATTAAATCCTAGTCTCAATAAAATGTATTTAATTTTACTGAAATAAATGGGGTGAAGCAGGAGAGGGAGGGCAGCCATGGCAGAAAGCCTGCGGCTCACCCTAGAGTATGTACCTCTAGGGTCAGGTATAATCTTGGCTTGGCTGCGGCAAAAGAGCTGTGGCATGCAGCCAGGAGGAGTGTGGCCAGTGAGGAAGCCGGGTGCTGTTCGAGCTGCCCCAGCAGTGTGTGTCTCAGCCCCTACAGTCAGGACATAGGGAGCAGAAAAAATTCCCTGGTAGCTGCAGTAGTGCACAGCAGTAGGAGCGAGTCAAGCGCCATTCAGGACAGAGCATCTACTGATCTCCAATGCGAGCGCCTGAGTACGGAGCCGGGGGAGTGACCAACCACAATTAGCCCTGGGTGTTAGGAGAAGCTGGAGACGTAGCCACAGCCTGTGACAGCCAGAGGAGGTGGGAATGATGTCAACACCAGCCAGTATAGTGAACCAGCAGCTGTAGAGTAGACAGCACTATGGTAGCCGTGAGGCTGGGCTCTCCGTCGACCGCCGGTGGCGGTGTACAAGTGACTCTGGTGGGAGTACTGTAGCTAAAGGAAGGATTGAAAGGCTGCCAACTGGGGAGGAGTTACAGTTGAATGGAGAGAACTATATATATATGTATACTGCACCATTACACATGCAATAGGGACACTACTTAAAAGCCTGCCTCATTTAAGCCTTAATGCAGACTTTCAGCACAAGCTAATACATGGAGGGCTGTAAGTGAAATATACACTTTAATAGAAACAGACATTGAAGCATCGTAATAGGATGGCAGACATGAAGCGTAGACTAATATATATTACTAAAGCATGCCTTTGTCAGCTACACCTAGAGTACTGTACTAAAGCAAATATTGCATTTACTGGATGGAGTTATTCTCTTGAGCTGCCGTATATATACTTACATTATATATGCCTAAGCTGTATATGAGGACAGCAACCACCAGTTTAGGATCACATCCAGTGATAACATCTAAGGGCCCCAACATGTGCACTGCTGCAAATTGACTGTTCAGACAATAGACTAAACATTATACTGCAGTACAATCTAAAGTGTTTATACGTTTTGTGATTATATGTAATGTGGTTTTTTAAACATAGGAAGATTACTTATAGTCTAGTATTAAATATACGGTAATATACAGTAGGTAACCTACATGTAGGACCCTATCAGATTGTCTACATAAACGGCTTACCCAAGCAACTCCATCAAACTAATTACAGCTTGGGTGGAGGCACATGAGATAATTAGGTAGCCTACATCACCAACAGGGTATCAAGGTAGTAAAGGGGGGTTACATATAGAAACTGCTAAACCTTACAAATCAGACCCGCGCAATGACGGGTGACCCTGCTTGTGTGTGTGTGTGTGTGTGTGTGTGTGTGTGTGTGTGTGTGTGTGTGTGTGTGTGTGTGTGTATGTATGTATGTATGTATGTATATATATATATATATATATATATATATATATATAATGTGTGTGGAACAGCAGGGTGTGAAATCTAGTACAGGTATTCAGTTTGATCAAGTCTAAGCATCGGCAAACATGTTTACAGACACCTGTCAGCCTGCTGTTAAAATGGTTTCAGACACAAGAGACAGTGCTCCTGATGGTGAGCTAGTGGCCCAGGTGATAGGCCAGGAGGGTGGCTACTGCAGGAGTCCTGGATCAACGGTCTCTGGAGAATTTACATTTTGTATGCTAAGAACGTCTGTGAACTATTCTGTAACCTGTGACTTGTTCTATTTGGTATTGGTAACTGCTAATGTTCAGTTGTAAATTGCCTACCTGTGGAAAAGCTGTGGAAAAAAACCCGTCAGTGTGCAACTTTACCCGGTATATGTGATCCTTGTCACAGTATATATACTATATATATGGTAAATGATCTGTGCTAACATGTGTGTTAGGAAGAAAGGCTTATCTTTTGATTGTCTGCAATGCATGTTGGGTCCATATGCATTTCCTTCTATACAGTACAGATAAATACTTTGGGAAGCTAGTGAGGCACCACAGAGTCTACTTTAATTAATGAGTCCCTAGAAAAAAATGTGTTAATAATTGACCTAATAACAGCAAGTGCAAAGTTTTGACTTACAGTAAGGGCCACGCCCCAGTTAGAGCTCTGTAGAATAGGACATGGGCTCATTATTGCTGTCATCATGTTATATCCTGCAAATCCTGTCCCAATCACTGACAACAGCACAAGGCACACAAGGGACCTGCAGAGTGGAAGATACACAACATGGATGAAAGGTGTTACATATGGATGAAAGGTTGTTACATATGGATGAAAGGTTGTTACATATGCCTGACATCTTTATTACTTGACTTATCTGTCTACACAAAGTGGAAGTACCAATTTTATGGTCTGAACTAATATTCATGAAATTGTACTCTAACAACTATTAAAATCACTGAGACATCAACATGGTTTCCCTATGGGTATGCGACAGGGGTGTTTCTGTATCCTGGTACCAATGTCCAAGGCCCAAGTCTGAAACTCCGTGTCCTGGCTCATTGTACACATTATTTATAACATATTTAATTTATGCAGACTGCTTTGTGACTCAGGTATAGCTCTAATGAGCAATTATTTATTTGTTATTTAGTGCCACCTTGTGTGTCTGCAAATAACAACTAAGGGTATGGTTAGCTTGGTTGTTGGGACCCGGCCCCTAGTTTTAGGAGAATCTTTGCAGAGGGTGCACAGATAAGGCTTATATAGGGTTGTACAGAGCAGTGCCAGGCTTGGGTACTGTGGGGGGTTAACAGTGCCCCCAACATAACAAAAAAAAACCAACAACAATAAAATAGTAATTGCAGGGCTGCGAGCTGCACAAGGGGTGCTTGCGGCCACACATTTGTCCCCCTCAGAAGCCAGGGGTGGACTTGGGGGGTAACTCAGATCTGATCGCAGCAGCAAATATGTTAGCTAATGGCAAAACCATGTGCACTGCAGGGTGGGCAGATATAACATGTGCAGAGAGAGTTAGATTTGGGTGGGGTGTGTTCAAACTGAAATCTAAATTGCAGTGTTAAAATACAGCATTCAGTATTTACTCTGCACAGAAACAAAGTAACCCACCCAAATCTAACTCTCTCTGCACATGTTATATCTGCCCCCCTCCTGCAGTGCACATGGTTTTGCCCATTAGCTAGCAAATTTGCTGCTACGATCAGATCTGAATTAGGCCTCTGGCCAATTACTTGGCAAGCAGTAGCACATGGGGGTCATTCCGACCTGATCGCATGCTGCCGTTTTTCGCAGCGCAGCGATCAGGACAGAACTGCACATGCATATGCACCGCAATGCGCAGGCACGTTGTACGGGTACAAAGCGGATCATTGCTGAGCAATGGATTTAATGAAGAATCCATTCGCACAGCCGATCGCAAGGATATTGCCAGGAAGAAGGCATTTGTGGGTGTCAACCGACCGTTTTCAGGGAGTGTTTGGAAAAAACGCAGGCGTGTCCAAGCGTTTGCAGGGCGGGTGTCTGACGTGAATTCCGGGCCCGGATAGGCTGAAGTGCTCGCAGTGGCTGAGTAAGTTCTGGGCAATTCAGAAACTGCACAAAACTTTTTTGTACCGCTAGGCTGCACATGCGATTGCACACTTGCAAAGCTAAAATACACTCCCCTATGGGCGGCGACTATCTGATCACAGCGCTGCAAAAAAAAGCTAGCAAGCGATCAGGTCTGAATTAGCCACATTGTCCCATCCGCTCCGCGTCTCACTTGGTGGGCTCCAGGGTGCGCACAGTACCGGAACTCTTTTGTGTCTGGACAACGAGCAGAGTGGAGGGGGTACGCTGGGGTGTTCCCCTGTGACCAGGCAGCAGGCAAAATGGAGGGGCAGTCGTGGGGTCCTTTTCTAAGGCCAAGTGGCAGGCAGAATGGAAGGACATCCCTGAGGTTCTCACTCCTCTGTGTTTATGTGGCAGCACTGGGGACCCCTTAGTAGCCGACAAGAGCCCCCAAAAGCTTGGGTAATTAGTACCCGCTCCCCCTCTCCTCTCAGCACCTCTGCTCTTATGTATAGTAAGACGCTGCAAAAGCAAGTGGTGTCCTTGCTTATAGCTTTCAAAATGTAGTATAAACTATTTAGGAACTAAATATATTTAGGAATTACTCTTCGCCCTTTTACTCTGTGAATCTCACCTACTGTAACATGCCACAGTCATGTTTCAATGCTTTTTTCCAAACTGCTTATAAGCGTATTCTAATCAATATATTAAAGTTTGTGGTAAATCAATTTGCAACTTTTTGGGGAACTTTGGGGGTGATGTTTCATGTAGTGAAAGGAGTGGAGAAGTGGACCAGCTTTGAGGTAGCAATTTATGACGTGCATTCTATAAAATGATAGGTAGAAGCTGATCAGTTTCTATGAGTAACTTCTCCACTCCTCTCTTACTGTTTGATACATCTCCCCCTCGATGCAGAAATATTATTTGTTAAATTTCCAAAGTGTATTTGTAGCAGAGTAAAGCACAGAATAAATACCTTTCTCTCTGATTGCTTTTTATACACAGCGTTTATTACCTTTACTTATTAGCGTGATTTGATCTGTACATAATTAGCTTCCACCAGAGTGGGTCATTAAAATGATCTTGCTATTATATCTGTACATTAGGCTGGGCAATTAGGAAATATATTGATTTAACTGTTATTTTTATCTTAATGAACGATATGTAATGGTGGATATCTTGCAGTAAGTTTTATCTATTACAATGTTTTCCAGCTTCATGTACAGTAAATGAAAAACCATAACAATAACTCATTGCCTTGTATTTGGAATGTTGGACATACAGGCTAAATGCATTACAGGTACTGATAGAGATAAACATACAGATGTTTTATCCTCATCCCTGGTATATCAGCCACAATGGGAGGGATTCATACTGTCAGCCTGAATAACCCTCTGGATTGCAATAGCAATCTGTGACACTCCCGTACTGAGACTATAGAATCACACTGATAGTTTGGCTTTGTAGATACTCTGCATGATGTGGTGGTCCATGGCAGTGCCTGTATATTATTCATAATACTCACCATCTATGACAGGCTGATGGAAAACAAAAGAAGATTCATAGAGTTACCTGTAACTCGAACAGTAAAATACTGTAGGTGAGATTTTCTATTAGTAGAATTAAGAGGGATAGTATAATAAAAGTTAGTAAAAGTTGAGTTAGCCATAAAACCAACAGATGGTTGTCCGTGTTTGACCTAATGGTAATTGTCTGGGGTACAATACGCTTACAAAAGAAAGACATTATGGCATGAAATGGAAAGAGAGCAAACAATGATGTTCAAGCAGCTGTGTTGTCCTGAAGGACTCTGGACTCTGCCCTCTGCAGGATAACAGCATACCCTCCAACATTCTACACATAAAAATCGGTACAAATGAGTAAAGTGGGCGTGGCCATACCCCCTTTCCTATACTTTCAATGGACATTTGGAGAGTAAAAAAACGGTACGGACCATAAAAAACGGTACTGTACATGCCAAAAAGGTACAATTGGAGGGTATGTAACAGATATCAGTTCAGTGATTGCTAATACAGTATGCCTAAGGCCCCTTTACCTCTGTAAGGTAAACTGTTTCACAAGCAGAATTGGGTGCTCTACTAAAGGGCTTCCACTAAATCAGTGGTTCTCAACCTCGGTCCTCAAGTACCCCCAACAGTTCATGTTTTCCAGGTCACCTAGCAGTTGAACAGGTGTATTCATTACTCACTGACACATTCAGGGCCGGTTCTAGCCCTTTTGGTGCCCCGGGCGGAAAATAGGGGCGTGGCTTCATACAGGGGGCGTGGTCAGTTACGCCCCCTGTAGAGTTGTGCCCCTATTTGTGCCCCCATTTGTGCCCCCTGTAGAGTAGCGCCGCTTACACAAAAAAAAATACTTACAATCCCCCTCCTGATTCCCAACCGCTGCAGACCTCCGCCGGCGCCGCTCCTCTCCTCAGATCTATGGGAGAGACGTCATGATGTCTCTCCCATAGCACAGCATAGACAGACACTAGAGGTCAAATATGACCCCTAGCGTCTGTGTCAGTCCCACATTGGTGTGTGGTGCGTGATGACGTCATCGCGCACCGCACAGCAAAGGTCCTCTTCATGAAGGGAAACTAGATGCGTAGCGTCTAGTTCCTTTCACGGCGGGGGACACAGCGGGGGGCACAGTAGTGGATCTTGCCATGGTGCGGTGCTCTCCGGATGGCGCCGGCGCCCTCCGGAAGGCGGCGCCCCAGGCAAAAGTCCTGCTTGCCCGTGGCAAGATCCGCTACTGGACACATTATAAAAGACCCACCGGTGGAGAAAATTATTTCACTTGCAATCCTGTGAGGAGACCTAGAAAACATGAACTGTTCGGGGTACTTGAGGACCGAGGTTGAGAACCACTGCCTAGATCACAAGTTCTCAAACTCTGTCTTCAGGACCCCACACACTAGTGCATGTTTTTCAGGTTACCCCAGCAGGTGCACAGGTGTATTCATTACTCACTGACACATTTTAAAAGGTCCACAGGTGTAGCTAATTATTTCACTAGCGAGTTTGTAAGGAGACCTTCAAAACATGCACTGTGTGGAGTCCTGAGGACCGAGTTTGAGAAGCTATCCACTAGATGTTGGCCTGACTCAAAGATGTACGCAAACCAGATTTTTTGCAGTTGAGCGATTATCGTACAACTGCACAAGTGGCAGCATCATTAGCATTTTTTCGCACATCAGCTGCAAATTCATTAGCCTACATCTGTGAATCAGGCACCATCACCTGCTATTCACTGGGTTACGCCAAAGAAAAGATTCTGAAGCCTATTTAAGAAGATTCATGGCTGTTAGAAAAAAAAATGGTTTATTTATTTAAATAAAGCATTTTTTTAAAAAAACAATTTAATTGAGAAGTCAGAAAACACGCATCCATGGTAGCGCAAGATACACATAGACATAATAAATAAAAAAACCTTGTTGTCTGCACAGAGCAATAGTCAGGCAAGTCAATAGGTACAATGTAAATATTCAAGGCATTGTTCACAAATATTTGACTTTTTAATTTTTCATCAAAAAACACAATAAGAAATGACACAATGAAATAGGAACACAAAAAAGCATTTTTTTTTTCAAGCATAGTTTATTTCTTTTTTTTTCTTTTTTTAAATCATAATTTTGTTTAACTAGAGTAACTGTGTCTAATTACAGAAAGAGGAACATGAAGCCCAAGCTGTGATTATTATATTAGTAAATAACATACCTCCAAATTGGGATACGGTCAGAATCCTGACAGATCCCAACGGTAAGTACTGGGGTTAGGGATAGGCACTAGGGGTAGGCTGCATGGGGGGAGGTTAGGGTTAGGCTCCGGGAGTGGGGGAGAGGAGGTCATGATTAGGCTGTGGGAGGGGAGGGTGTGGTATAAAAGTTCTACAATGTCTAGGTCAACAGTCAAAGAAGGTCGACCCCATATGGCCGACATGCATTATGTTGACACTGAGAAAAGGTTAACATATGAAATGTCGACACAGGAAAAGGTTGACAGATACAAAAGGTCGACAGGTTCAAATGGTCAACACACCTTTTTACTTTTTTTTTTTTTACCTTACCATCCACGTGGACAGCAATTGGAAATAGTAACCTGTGTTGAGCGCAGCAGTAGCAGAGCAAGGCACCTTGCTTGCAAGCGAGCCATACAAGGGAACACAGTACACTAATTGGGGTTCCCTGTGCTCTGATGGTGAATGCCACACCAAAAAGAAATAAAAATGTTGTATCAACCTTCTTTCTGTCGATCATTCCCATGCTGACCTTTTCATGTGTCGACCTTTTGTACCTGTCGGTATTTTCCTGTGTTGACCTTTCATAGGTCGACCTTTTGTACCTGTCGGTATTTTCCTGTGTTGACCTTTCATAGGTCGACCTTATGTCAAAGATGGGGGTGGCGTGTAGCATGCTGGGCGGCCTTGCCCTGCGATGGGTGGACCCCAGCATGCGAGTCAAAGGAATTGCAAATTCTGCTAAGAAGCAGAATTTGCAATCCTTACTGACTGTCGGGATAGTGACAGCAAAGATTTCATAGAAACATAGAATTTGACGGCAGATAAGAACCACTTGGCCCATCTAGTCTGCCCCTTTTTTTTATCCTTTAGGCAATCTCAACCCTTTTTGAACCTTAATTCTTTGTAGAATCTTAATTCTATGCCTATTCCAAGCATGTTTAAATTGCTCTACAGTCCTAGCCTCTACCACCTGATGAGAGACTATTCCACTTATCCGATATCAACCCTTCCTAATTGTACTGATGTAGGCAACAAGAAAAGTTGGGTGGCATGAAATAAACCTTTCAGTGGTATCAAGTAAACAAAAACAGGGAGAACTGAGAAGTGGTTGCTTAGTTGGGCGCACAGAAATTTTGGTTACAGTAATCCATATATTAAAACTTTTATTACTTTTTATTAATTAAGAAGAGCCCCAATTTTCGGGGAGCATACAGAAAAAAATATAGAAGTTAAAATATTACATATACAAATGAAAAAGAACTGAAATATGTGAATTCAAATAGAATTAAAAAGCGGTGCCTCCACAATGGGATGCGGTCAATATGCCGCCGGCCGGAATCCCGGCGGTCGAAATACCGACGCCGGAATCCCGACCGCCACAATCCCGACATATTCTCCCTCCGTGGGTGTCCACGACACCCATAGAGGGAGAATATAATAGTGTGCCGAGCGTAGCGAGGCACCGTGCCCATAGCGTGGCGAGCGAAGCGAGCCCGCAAGGGGCTGCGTTCCGCTCGCCACCCCTGTCGGGATTGTGTGGTCGGGATTCCGGCGTCGGTATTTCGACCACCGGGATTCCGTCCGGCGGCATTTAGTACTGATCCCTCCACAATAACTCCTGCAAAAATGTATAATTATAAATATTGTGCTTTTGCCACTGAGAGTTCTGTAATGTGTTAATTCACCTAATCCCCTATACACAATGAGATCTTAGTGTAAGAGTATGAAGTTATGTTGGTCACTGTCAGACCCTGATTATGCGTGTTACTGTTTTCATATGTTACTATTGAGGAGGTGTAGCAACTTATTCATATGTTGTTACTGTACCTTAAAGCAACATACTGTATGTTGCAATGTTTTCCTCAGAAAGGTTGAACAGCTTTTGTTTTGATTCACATGCAACACCGTTTCTCCTACGGCAATTCCTTCCACTGTTTCTGTAAGAAACAGTATATGTAATTGCTGTTAATCAGCTAGTTGTAAAATTAGAATGGTGTATTGGGACGAGATTAGGATACCAAATATACTGTGATTGTATCACTTAGTACACTTGTTATAGAATCCCCTGTGTCTGTACTAACACTTGAATAGTCTTAGGCTTATGGTGACCGCAACAATAATTCTGGGCAGTTCCACACACGCTGAGCACAGTCCTTTATATTACTGTGTTCACGCCGTGCCACACGTCTGGATAAACGGGCGTTTCAGCGGCATGCCACGCTCCTATATTGTTAAATGCAATGTTGTATAAGTAGATAGAAATGAAAGTTTTTTAGACCTGCATCTAAACCTGTTAATATAGATAGTATGTAAAGCAAGGAATAAGAGTGAATAGTAGTCTCTTTCAATAAGCCCTGAGAGTAGTATTTCATTTAGGTGGAATTCCACCATTAGTAAATGTCAGTAACCATAGTGTGTAACACTGCCCTCAACAAGCCCACTTTGTGGCTATCTTATGTTTAAGGCTGTATTAATTTCGGTGTACATACACGGGACCTCAATAATAAATGCACTGACTATTATCCAATAGTGTCATAACTAGAGATGAGCGGGTTCGGTTTCTTTGAATCCGAACCCGCACGAACTTCACTTTTTTTTTCACGGGTCCGAGCGACTCGGATCTTCCCGCCTTGCTCGGTTAACCCGAGCGCGCCCGAACGTCATCATGACGCTGTCGGATTCTCGCGAGGCTCGGATTCTATATAAGGAGCCGCGCGTCGCCGCCATTTTCACACGTGCATTGAGATTGATAGGGAGAGGACGTGGCTGGTGTCCTCTCCATTTAGATTAGATTTAGAAGAGAGAGAGAGAGAGAGATTGCTGTGATACTGTAGATTAGAAGAGAGTGCAGACAGAGTTTAGTGACTGACGACCACAGTGACCAGTGACCACCAGAGACAGTGCAGTTGTTTGTTTTATTTAATATATCCGTTCTCTGCCTGAAAAAAACGATACACAGTCACACAGTGACTCAGTCTGTGTGCACTGCTCAGCCCAGTGTGCTGCACATCAATGTATTGTATATAAAGCTTATAATTGTGGGGGAGACTGGGGAGCACTGCAGGTTGTTATAGCAGGAGCCAGGAGTACATGATAAATAATATTATATTAAAATTAAACAGTGCACACTTTTGCTGCAGGAGTGCCACTGCCAGTGTGACTAGTGGTGACCAGTGCCTGACCACCAGTATATTAGTAGTATTGTATACTATCTCTTTATCAACCAGTCTATATTAGCAGCAGACACAGTACAGTGCGGTAGTTCACGGCTGTGGCTACCTCTGTGTCGGCACTCGGCAGGCAGTCCGTCCATCCATAATTGTATTATAATATATACCACCTAACCGTGGTTTTTTTTTCATTCTTTATACCGTCGTCATACTAGTTGTTACGAGTATACTACTATCTCTTTATCAACCAGTGTACAGTGCGGTAGTTCACGGCTGTGGCTACCTCTGTGTCGGCACTCGGCAGGCAGTCCGTCCAACCATAATTGTATTATATACCACCTAACCGTGGTTTTTTTTTCATTCTTTATACCGTCGTCATACTAGTTGTTACGAGTATACTACTATCTCTTTATCAACCAGTGTACAGTGCGGTAGTTCACGGCTGTGGCTACCTCTGTGTCGGCACTCGGCAGGCAGTCCGTCCATCCATAATTGTATTATAATATATACCACCTAACCGTGGTTTTTTTTTCATTCTTTATACCGTCGTCATACTAGTTGTTACGAGTATACTACTATCTCTTTATCAACCAGTGTACAGTGCGGTAGTTCACGGCTGTGGCTACCTCTGTGTCGGCACTCGGCAGGCAGTCCGTCCAACCATAATTGTATTATAATATATACCACCTAACCGTGGTTTTTTTTTCATTCTTTATACCGTCGTCATACTAGTTGTTACGAGTATACTACTATCTCTTTATCAACCAGTGTACAGTGCGGTAGTTCACGGCTGTGGCTACCTCTGTGTCGGCACTCGGCAGGCAGTCCGTCCAACCATAATTGTATTATATACCACCTAACCGTGGTTTTTTTTTCATTCTTTATACCGTCGTCATACTAGTTGTTACGAGTATACTACTATCTCTTTATCAACCAGTGTACAGTGCGGTAGTTCACGGCTGTGGCTACCTCTGTGTCGGCACTCGGCAGGCAGTCCGTCCAACCATAATTGTATTATAATATATACCACCTAACCGTGGTTTTTTTTTCATTCTTTATACCGTCGTCATACTAGTTGTTACGAGTATACTACTATCTCTTTATCAACCAGTGTACAGTGCGGTAGTTCACGGCTGTGGCTACCTCTGTGTCGGCACTCGGCAGGCAGTCCGTCCAACCATAATTGTATTATAATATATACCACCTAACCGTGGTTTTTTTTTCATTCTTTATACCGTCGTCATACTAGTTGTTACGAGTATACTACTATCTCTTTATCAACCAGTGTACAGTGCGGTAGTTCACGGCTGTGGCTACCTCTGTGTCGGCACTCGGCAGGCAGTCCGTCCATCCATAATTGTATTATATACCACCTAACCGTGGTTTTTTTATACCACCTAACCGTGGCAGTCCGTCCATAATTGTATACTAGTATCCAATCCATCCATCTCCATTGTTTACCTGAGGTGCCTTTTAGTTCTGCCTATAAAATATGGAGAACAAAAAAGTTGAGGTTCCAAAATTAGGGAAAGATCAAGATCCACTTCCACCTCGTGCTGAAGCTGCTGCCACTAGTCATGGCCGAGACGATGAAATGCCAGCAACGTCGTCTGCCAAGGCCGATGCCCAATGTCATAGTACAGAGCATGTCAAATCCAAAACACCAAATATCAGTAAAAAGCCTCTTTTTTTCTTTGCGTCATGTGCTGTTTGGGGAGGGTTTTTTGGAAGGGACATCCTGCGTGACACTGCAGTGCCACTCCTAGATGGGCCCGGTGTTTGTGTCGGCCACTAGGGTCGCTAATCTTACTCACACAGCTACCTCATTGCGCCTCTTTTTTTCTTTGCGTCATGTGCTGTTTGGGGAGGGTTTTTTGGAAGGGACATCCTGCGTGACACTGCAGTGCCACTCCTAGATGTGCCCGGAGTTTGTGTCGGCCACTAGGGTCGCTAATCTTACTCACACAGCTACCTCATTGCGCCTCTTTTTTTCTTTGCGTCATGTGCTGTTTGGGGAGGGTTTTTTGGAAGGGACATCCTGCGTGACACTGCAGTGCCACTCCTAGATGTGCCCGGTGTTTGTGTCGGCCACTAGGGTCGCTAATCTTACTCACACAGTCAGCTACCTCATTGCGCCTCTTTTTTTCTTTGCGTCATGTGCTGTTTGGGGAGGGTTTTTTGGAAGGGCCATCCTGCGTGACACTGCAGTGCCACTCCTAGATGGGCCCGGTGTTTGTGTCGGCCACTAGGGTCGC